>NC_053023.1:20659447-20714519 GCF_003073215.2 Triticum urartu
GAAAATTGTTTGAATCACAAGTTTGTGATTAACTTACTAAAAAAATGAGAATAGATGCGCTTATAGAGAAAATTCAACCTAAATTCCTAGTAAATTTCTATGAATTTCAGAGAAATTCACTATGAATTTAGGTTAAACTTTTCTCTATTAGGGCATCTATTTTCACTTTGAGAGGAGCTCAACAAGGCAGAGAGGGAAGGGCTTATAAAATGGTGTGAGCCCCCTTCGGTTGGCGAGGTGGGACTAAACTCTGCCCGCAACGAGGACCAACCCTTTAGTCCCGGTTTGTGGCACAAACCGGGACTAATGGTCATGGGCCAGGGGCGAGGAGCAAAATTATAAACTTTCTGTTAGTGCCATTAGTTTTAGAAAGTTGAAAGTTGAAAGTTGGCATGGGCCAGGGACTAATGGTCATGGTATTACGAGGGCCGAACCATAAGACATGAAAGCATTTCAAATGAACTCTGAAAAAGTTGAAAGATGGCATGGTATCATAATTTCACCCACATAGCATGTGCATGTACAAAACGGACAATGGTAGCATGTTCGTGTGTTACAAAGTTGGCATGGTATCATCATAATAGTTGCGGGAGAAAGTCTTCACTTTTTCTTCGCTTGTGTCATTTGCTTATTGCGCCGTAACCATGGATAATCTTCATTGTTTATCAGGATGCTTGGGTCAGCCTTGACATTGAAGGGAGGAATTTCATGAAACTTTTCATAATCTTCAGACATGTCTGTCTTGCCGTCCACTCCCAGGATGTCCCTTTTTCCTGAAAGAACTATGTGGCGCTTTGGCTCATCGTATGATGTATTCGCTTCCTTATCTTTTCTTTTTCTCGGTTTGGTAGACACGTCCTTCACATAGATAACCTGTGCCACATCATTGGCTAGGATGAACGGTTCGTCAGTGTACCCAAGATTTTTCAGATCCACTGTTCTCATTCCGTACTGTGGGTCTACCTGTACCCCGCCGCCTAATAGATTGACCCATTTGCACTTAAACAAAGGGACCTTAAAATCAGGTCCGTAGTCAAGTTCTCATATGTCCACTATGTAACCATAATATGTGTCCTTTCCGCTCTCGGTTGCTGCATCAAAGCGGACACCGCTGTTTTGGTTGGTGCTCTTTTGATCTTGGGCGATCATGTAAAATGTATTCCCATTTATGTCGTATCCTTTGTAAGTCAATACAGTCAAAGATGGTCCCCTGGACAACAAGTACAACTCATCACAAATAGTGTTGTCACCTCTGAGACGTGTTTCCAACCAACTGCTGAAATTCCTGATGTGTTCACATGTAATCCAGTCGTCGCACTGCTCCGGGTGTTTGGAGCGCAGAGTGTTCTTGTGTTCATCGACATACGGGGTCACCAAGGTAGAGTTTTGTAGAACTGTGTAGTTTGCTTGAGACCAAGAATATCCGTCCCTGCATATTATTGAGTCTCTTCCAAGAGTGCCTTTTCCAGTCAGTCTCCCCTCATACCGCGATTTAGGGAGACCTGTCTTCTTAAGGCCAGGAATGAAGTCAACACAAAACCCGATAACATCCTCAGTTTGATGGCCCATGGAAATGCTTCCTTATGGCCTAGCGTAGTTACGGACATATTTCTTTAGGACTCCCATGAACCTCTCAAAGGGGAACATATTGTGTAGAAATACGGGCCCCAGGATGACAATCTCGTCGACTAGATGAACTAGGACGTGCGTCATGATATTGAAGAAGGATGGTGGGAACACCAGCTCGAAACTGACAAGACATTGTGCCACATCACTCCTTAGCCTTGGTACGATTTCTGGATCGATCACCTTCTGAGAGATTGCATTGAGGAATGCACATAGCTTCACAATGGCTAATCGGACGTTTTTCGGTAGAAGCCCCCTCAATGCAACCGGAAGCAGTTGCGTCATAATCACGTGGCGGTCATGAGACTTTACGTTCTGAAACTTTTTCTCTGGCATATTTATTATTCCCTTTATATTCGACGAGAAGCCAGTCGTGACCTTCATACTGAGCAGGCATTCAAAGAAGATTTCTTTCTCTTCTTTCGTAAGAGCGTAGCTGGCAGGACCTTTATACTGCTTCGGAGGCATGCCGTCTTTTTCGTACAAACGTTGCAGGTCCTCCCGTGCCTCAGGTGTATCTTTTGTCTTCCCATACACGCCCAAGAAGCCTAGCAGGTTCACACAAAGGTTCATCATCACGTGCATCACGTCGATTGAGGAGCGGACCTCTAGGTCTTTCCAGTAGGGTAGGTCCCAAAATATAGATTTCTTCTAACACATGGGTGCGTGTCCCTCAGCGTCATTCGGAACAGCTAGTCCACCGAGACCCTTTCCAAAGATTACGTAGTGTAAATCATTGACCATAGCAAGCACGTGATCACCGGTGCGCATGGTGGGCTTCTTCCGGTGATCTGCCTCGCCTTTGAAATGCTTGCCTTTCTTTCGACATTGATGGTTGGTCGGAAGAAATCGACGATGGCCTAGGTACATACTTTCAGTGTCATCTAAACAGTGCGTGTATGCGTGGTATCCTTTGTTTGTCTGTCCTGAAAGGTTACTAAGAGCGGGCCAATCGTTTATGGTCACGAACAGCAATGCCTTAAGGTTAAATTCTTCCTGTCTGTGCTCATCCCACGTACGTACACCATTTCCATTCCATAGCTGTAAAAGTTCTTCAACTAATGGCCTTAGGTACACATCAATTTCGTTGCCGGGTTTCTTAGGGCCTTGGATGAGAACTGGCATCATAATGAACTTCTGCTTCATGCACATCCAAGGAGGAAGGTTATACATACATAGAGTCACGGGCCAGGTGTTGTGATTGCTGCTCTGCTCCCCGAAAGGATTAATGCCATCCACGCTTAAAGCAAACCATACATTCCTTGGGTCCTTTGCAAACTCATCCTAGTACTTTCTCTCGATTTTTCTCCACTACGACCCGTCAGCGGGTGCTCTCAACTTCCCATCTTTCTTTCGGTTATCACTGTGCCATCGCATCAACTTGGCATGCTCTTCGTTTCTGAACAGACGTTTCAACCGTGGTATTATAGGAGCATACCACATCACCTTCGCAGGAACCCTCTTCCTGGGGGGCTCGCCGTCAACATCACCAGGGTCATCTCGTCTGATCTTATACCACAATGCACCGCATACCGGGCATGCGTTCAGATCCACTACAAGAAATATGTCAACTTATGACCTTCTGTTAGTGACCCTCGAAGAATTGGTCATAAATTTATGACCATTTTAGACCAATTGGTCAAAAGCTGTTCAGGGGGCTCCAAACCCTAAACCATTACGACCATTTTGGTCAGAAAGGTCGTAATTTCCTTACACGAAATGGTCACAAAGCAAACAGTGCTAGTCCGCTGCCTTATTTCTAGTTGTTAATGACCAATATAGATGGTCATAGCCTTGTAGATTGTGGTGGGTTGTGATGAGTAGGCGCCATCTCATCAGTTTTGCCTATGTGTCATGTCCATGTGGCAGTTTTTGCCCTAGGTTGTGAAGCAACCTATATTTCTATCATTCCCAAAATTCCCAAAAAAATCTCATAAATTCTTTGGGGCATATCTTCATCAAATATGTAAAAATCCTTCCTTGCCTAGTTCAAAACTAATTCAACAATATTCATTTTCCTATTCTGTTCACAACAACACTTTATGAAGGAAGTGCTATTTATATATTCTTGATTGCCCTTGGAATATTTGGGCACTCTTTCCTATCCAAATCATTACCGCATGACAAAATTCAGCTCCATTTGCCTAGCAAATCTTCTTCGGCAAATTTCCAAAGTTTTTGTCCACCTAGAAGCATTGTGAAGGAAGTACCTTTTTTATATCTCTAAATGACATGAAATTTATACAGTTCCTTCATATGTCCAAATTATCACCCTCCTCCAAATTGCAGCTCAGTCAAATCATCTATGTGAGCCCAGGTTCAATTTATATTTTATGGCCAAATTGGCACGTTGCAAAGCAAGTGTTATATAGACCCCTCCTATTACCCTCAAACTTTTCGGGCACTCTTCCATACCCAAATCATTGCCACATGATAATATTCAGCTCAATTTTCCTAGTAAATCTTTCTCAGGAAATTTCCAAAGTTTCTACCTCGAGAGAAGCTTTGTGAAGTAAGTACTAGCTAGGCTTACCCAAATGATCTGAAAATTTACCATCGCATGACCATACCTAAGTAACTTACCTACACCAATTTTGAGCTCATTTCATTCATCCAATCTCTCTCACTAGCATTGTGAAGGAAGTACTACTTTGGCTTGTCCAAATGGTATCAATTTTCTACAATGCTTTCTTATGCCCAAATAACCACCCTTCACAAAATTTCAGCTCACTCCATTCATTATTTTGAGCCCAGCTTCAACATTCATATTTTTGTCCAGCGTGGTACTTTGCAAAGCAAGTACCACCTAGGATCCTCCTTTTGAGCTCAAAATTTGTGAAGACATTCTCCTTAGTAGATGATCATCCTCAGCCAAAACTCACGCCCATTGGCCATGTGCATTTCCCGTACCGCTAATCAAACACTTGGCTGCTAATTCATGTTTGAGCATCGATCGGTCTCCTCGTGAGAATCTTATGTTGTAATTTTCTTCCTAGCACCAACCTGGGGAGTGCCCAACCCACTAGACATGCCTAGGCCGCCTAGAACACATGGCAACATTACAGTCACGCGGTGACCACGCGACGGGCATGCGAGTTTACGCGCTCTAGAGTTGGGGCCCTTGACCACCGTCCAAACCTCGACGTATCGCCACCAAACCATGTATTTATGATTAAATAGGTCCTTATGTAACTAGAAATGATTTTTGGAAAAAATAAATAGCAAACTATGAGGCAGCAGCAGTTCAAATTTGACCCGCTTCCAACTGAATCGGCGGAAATTTGTCTTTTTCACGAGAGGTGGATCAAAACTTTTTACACCCAACTATTTTGTCAATTGTGCATTAAATATGTCCTAGTATTTTAGAAAATTGATTTGGTCCAATTTTGCAACAATTATTTGGTAGTTCCTTCACAAAAAAACCTCCTTTCGGGCACTCGGAAAATGAAAAATGGTTTTTTCGTCCAAAGAAAATGAAAACTTCCTTAGGCAACATTGTTTGCCATTTCCAATATGCACCCTTGTGCAAAATATGAGATCATTTGAACAAACTATGCCACGAATGTGGCCATAACATTGATCATTTGGCTTGAAAGCCATGAATCTTCAGAGATGATAGCTCATTTCTGAGAACACTTTTTAAAAATAATTGCCGTATTACAAGTTTGTTATTTTTCTTGGGAACTTGGCCACATATAATGACACAATGCGAAGGTTTCCCAATTTTTTGATTTTTTTGAATTTTTTATGCCCGTTTCAAAATGCGGTCAAAACGGCGGGCTTGACCGTTCCTAGCTAGTGGTTGATTCTTGGAAAACTTTTGGTGTTTCTCTCATTAAATAGACACTTATGTACCTAGAAATGATTTTTGGAAAAAATAAATAGCAAACTATGAGGCAGCTGCAATTCAAATTTGACCTGCTTCCAACAGAATCGGCAGAAATTTGTCTTTTTCACGAGAGGTGGATCAAAACTTTTTACACCCAACTATTTGGTCAATTGTGCATTAAATATGTCCTAGTACTTTAGAAAATTGATTTGGTCCAATTTTGCAACAATTATTTGGTAGTTCCTTCACAAAAAACCACCTTTCGGGCACTCGGAAAATGAAAAATGGTTTTTTCGTCCAAAGAAAATGAAAACTTCCTTAGGCAACATTGTTTGCCATTCCAATATGCACCCTCGTGCAAAATATGAGATCATTTGAACAAACTATGCCACAAATGTGGCCATAAGATTGATCATTTGGCTTAAAAGCCATGAATCTTTAGAGATAATCGCTCATTTCTGAGAACACTTTTTTAAAATAATTGCCGTATTACAAGTTTGTTATTTTTCTTGGAAACTTGGCCACATATAATGACACAATGCGAAGGTTTCCCAATTTTTTAATTTTTTTTGAATTTTTTATGCCCATTTCAAAATGCGGTCAGAACGGCGGGCTTGACCGTTCCTAGCTAGTGGTTGAATCTTGGAAAACTTTTGGTGTTTCTCTAATTAAATAGATACTTATGTACCTAGAAATGATTTTTGGAAAAAATAAATAGCAAACTACGAGGCAGCTGCAGTTCAAATTTGACCCGCTTCCAACTGAATCGGCGGAAATTTGTCTTTTTCAAGAGAGGTGGATCAAAACATTTTACACCCAACTATTTTGTCAATTGTGCATTAAATATGTCCTAGTATTTTAGAAAATTGATTTGGTCCAATTTTGCAATAATTATTTGGTAGTTCCTTCACAAAAAAACCTCCTTTCGGGCACTCGGAAAATGAAAAATGGTTTTTTCGTCCAAAGAAAATGAAAACTTCCTTAGGCAACATTGTTTGCCATTCCAATATGCACCCTTGTGCACAATATGAGATCATTTGAACAAACTATGCCACGAATGTGGCCATAAGATTGATCATTTGGCTTCAAAGCCATGAATCTTCAGAGATGATAGCTCATTTCTGAGAACACTTTTTAAAAATAATTGCCGTATTACAAGTTTGTTATTTTTCTTGGGAACTTGGCCACATATAATGACACAATGCGAAGGTTTCCCAATTTTTTGATTTTTTTGAATTTTTTATGCCCGTTTCAAAATGCGGTCAAAACGGCGGGCTTGACCGTTCCTAGCTAGTGGTTGATTCTTGGAAAACTTTTGGTGTTTCTCTCATTAAATAGACACTTATGTACCTAGAAATGATTTTTGGAAAAAATAAATAGCAAACTATGAGGCAGCTGCAATTCAAATTTGACCTGCTTCCAACAGAATCGGCAGAAATTTGTCTTTTTCACGAGAGGTGGATCAAAACTTTTTACACCCAACGATTTGGTCAATTGTGCATTAAATATGTCCTAGTACTTTAGAAAATTGATTTGGTCCAATTTTGCAACAAATATTTGATAGGTTCTTCACAAAAAACATTTTTGCCTCTCGGAAAATGATTAAAAATAGCTAGAAAGATCAGAAATGTGTAAAAATTGGTCCTTATCCATAAAATATGGTCTAATTCTAGTGAAAATTTGTGTGGTACCCTTTTGCAAAATATTTTTGATACCTACTTCACAAAATCCTTCTAGTTTTAGTAGTACTTGGAAACTCTTTTAAATCACTGGTTTTCTGAACCAATCAGAACCATTCCCATGGATCGATGACATGGCGCCCATCCATCCATCCATCTCTCCATCCCACATCCATCCATCCATCTATCTACAGAAAAAAGGAAAAGGAGATAGCCCACCCACAGCCCAAACCCTAGCTCAGACCCCCCATCTCCTCGCCGCCGCCGCCCCCTCCCGATCTCACCCCCACCTCTGCCCTCAACCAAGGACGACGGAGATCCAGTCCTCTCCCTGCATGGCAACCCTTCCTCCCACCCACTGCCGACCTCGCCGTCCTCCTCACGCACCGCCCACCTCGTCCCTCCCTCCTCCCTCTGCCCCTTGCCTTGATCCCCCAGATCCAATCGACACAACCCCACCGCCCCCGCACCCCGTACTGTCCACCATGGCCACCTCCTCCTCCTCCGGATCCCCGCACCAACCCACCACCCCGCCGTGGGGGCGTGTCTGCGACGGCTGCCCGATCGCATGTCGTGCCTCCCTCTCCCTCGCACTAATTCTCGTCACCGCCTCCAACATCGCCCAATCCCACCACCGATGGGCCAGATCCCGCCCGATTTCGGCATCCTCCGGCGCGCCCAACACACCACCGTGACCTCCTCCGTCCGTTCCTTCCTCCCATCGGGCCAGATCCGGTGCGCGCGTCCTCCAGAGGCCAAGCGCAACCCTTCCCAGCGGCTAGGGTTGTGGCTAGCACGTCATCGTCGTGGCTCCGGTGACTCAGGTGAGTCTCTCCACTCCTCTTCGTCACATACCTCCCTCTCTTCCTCACCTCTTCTTGTCTCCCTTGCAGATCTCGACGTCTAGGTTTGTTTCTTGCTCCGTTGACGGCTAGGGTTCCGATGTGGTTCGGTTGTGGCATGGCGGAGCGGGCGACAGAGATGTCTTGGAAGCCACCAACATCAACAGCGTGCTCCTACTCCAGCTTCTGGCCAGGGTTCGTTGGCCTCCTCTCTCTCTCTCTCTCTCTATCTCTCTCTCTTCCCCCACTGTCTCTCTATTTCGATTTACCTATCTAAATTACGTCTCTCTACAACTGACCCCTTCTCTCCCCTCGCCTTGTGGATGCAGATCTGTCGAGGGATACATCATCGCCGGAATGTTGTCCTGGGTGAAGTCCTCCCTCATGCCACAACACCTACACTTGACTGACTCTATCTCCATTGCTGCTGGCTATGGCTATTGCTCTGTGGTGCGGTGTGCTGTGCTGAGCTGGC
This sequence comes from Triticum urartu, assembly GCF_003073215.2. Classification (NCBI taxonomy): domain Eukaryota; kingdom Viridiplantae; phylum Streptophyta; class Magnoliopsida; order Poales; family Poaceae; genus Triticum; species Triticum urartu. Next base: position 20,667,899 of record NC_053023.1, read on the forward strand.
CTTGGTTGGATTGTTGGGAGGCTATTTGTAGGGAAGGAGGTTATTACGGTTGTGATGGTAGGGGTGGGGATGGGAATTTAGGTTGTTGTTACTTGGTAGTGCCTACATAGTGAAGTCTAGTTGATTTTTCATATTGTATACCTTGTTATCGATCATCATTTGCTTCCTAATACACCTCATCAAAGCTTTCAAAGGCTCTCATTTTTCTGCATTACACAAAATTGTAGTGCTGACCCCACAAGTACTTAGCATTTATAAATGTGTCTATTTCTTTTGCTCCCCTAGGTTTAACCCCTAAGCTGCAAAAACTTTAAATTGGTCTGTGGGCAAGTGGGTTGGTAAATATAGAAGATGTAGAGATGTAGAACTGAAGCTTGGTACTTAGCCATTTAATTTGTAGGTACTTAGTCTTACCTACACAATGAATTGTAGTTCGTTTGTCATATGGTTAGTGTTGGTCATATGCAAGTAAACTGGATACCCACCAGACTAACTATTTCCCAAAGTTAGAGTGATACATTCTGTACTACACTGCTAATGCCTATCCGAGTTCGTTGTTTTATTTTCATGGTAACTAAATGTTGAATTTAGCCAAACTTCATGTCACCATGCGAATAATGTTTTTGCTCAAAATTCTTTTCTGTTTGTGTGGTGCTAAACTGCCAATAGAAGACGAGAGTTCTTGTTGAACAACGCTACAATTGCATTGTTGTATGTTATTTAGGGTTGTCCTAGTTGCATAAGAGCATCTTTTACTGTGCATTTTGTTTCCTTGCTCAGTACAGAATGTATTGCAAGTGTTGTTCATTATTTTTTCCTTTTGTCTAAATATATCACAAAAAGTTATGTATGGAGTAGTGATTGTCTAATGTCATCTTAGATTACCAAATGGATGAAGCAAAATCTTGTGTGACCCCGTAGCGTAGCACGGGCATCCTACTAGTTGGTATGATAAGTATGTGTTAGGTTTGTCCAGTCCATCAATGTCGGTAAATGTGTTGTGGTCTGTGAATGTGTATAGATTTTTTTAAATTTTGTTGGCTGTTGCAACACTTGGATGATTTATTAATATAACCCAGCAGCGATGCTTCCATTTTAAGACATGTACTAGTGTGCTAAAACTACTACTGTACCTGCTTCTTCTTAGCCTGAGTAGTACATCAGGCCTGTATTAACTTGTGTTAATTGTATTAACTTGTAGCCTAGTCACCGCAGTCATCTTGTGCTTTTATCTTCTCTGTGATGTCATGTGCCTTTGAGTCTACTTATTCAAAACCTTATGCTCATATATCTTTTTAGTCCCTCTATTTCCATAAATGTGACACTGTTTTGTTTCTAAATACTTGACACATACAAGTTTGAGGGCATTATCCTAAACCCCTGCTATGATTGATCCATCTCCTCTACTTTGTTACTTGTGCTTAATTGAGATGTTACTCAAGGGTAGTGTTTCTGCCAGCATATATAAATTATATGGTCGCTTACTTTAATATGTGTGTTGACTCAAAACTATCAAAATATCTAGAAAGAGAGTGAACTCACTTCACAGATTCTTTCAATCTTCAATGGTTATGGTTTTTGCATTATAGATTCTTAATCTCGGCTGATTCTAGATTCTTCCAATTGCTAGCTAGCTCCAAAGCAAATCGTCTTCATTTGGAAGATGCAACATTCTATCAGAATCCATTCTCCTGCTAGGAGTCGCCATGATGCAGCACCACCACCAGCTAGACCAGTGGCTCGTCGGCGTCCGCTGCTCTGACCAGGCGCAGGAGTCTCTCGACAAGCTGCAGGCCTCGCTCCCTCCCTCCCTCCTCGACGGATCCAGGAACCCTAGATGGCCAGGGTGAGACTGTAGGAGGTCAGACCCCTCCTCTCATTCTCTTCTTCTTCTTCTATCTCTGGTTTTTTTCCTCTCCGCATCTCATCTGATGTAGGCGTGTGTGCGTTCAATCGTGTGCAGGCACTGTCCTCCCATCTCATCTCCCTTGGTGGTGAAGGAAGGAGTCCATGGAGACGGAAGCTGCTGCCCTCCCATCTCATCTCCCTCCTTGCATGGTGAAGGAAGGAGGCCATGGAGAGAGAAGCTGCTGGGGATGCCGATGCCGATGCCGATTCAAGAGGAGGGCCATGGAAGGTCCTCTCCTTTCCTATATCTTGTTCGCTTGAGTCCTGTTTCCGTCTTCTCCATTCAAACATGTTCTTCCCAATTCAGACATCTAGTAATGTGCAGGTGCTGTTGCTGACACATTCGGATGCTTCTTCTGTTAATCTGCAGGTGCTGTTGCTGGAGTGTGGAGTGTATGAGGCATGGAGTATGGAGTGGAAAGGGTCCGCGGAGAGTATGACTGGGTAATGATGCTCGGAAAATGTTTCTTTCATGCTTCTTTCACTTACCTGAACCTTAGGTGAAGGAATATCTATCTGCATGACTGCCTTTGTAGAATTATTCTTTGTTTGTTGGATGCTCGAGAGTAGGGGATATGGTTTTCTGGGAGAAACATCTTTGCAAAATATGGTTTGGTAGCTATATATCTGCTGCTAATTGAATTGGTCCTTAGTTTAGTTAGTGGACTAAGTGGTTGACTTCTAAGCTTCAGCTACTAAAACCCACTTGCAAATTTGTCTTTATTGTTTGCATAATGTATTTGATGCAACATGTATATCAAATACTGGACTAATAGGTTGCCAGTTTGTCCACTGCATACTTTGAGGCTTTGTTACCTACTCATTTTAGAGAACTGTATACTTACTACTACAATTGGTATTACTGTTATTGTCATGCAGATTATAACTGAATTATGCCCTGCTTTGTTGTAGTTGTATGCTTATTTGCTATGGTCTGAACTCTGTTTCTCTGCAGGCCCTGAATCTCTCATTTTCTTTGTTGTTGCCTACTACAGGGAATCCACTATTGTTGACAGACGATGAAGGGCTTCTTACGGGCTGCTGCTCTAATGGAAGGTACACGACAAGCATGCTTCAATATGCTACACTTTGCTAGCTGTTGACATGCATCCTTCAAGACGCACCTCTAGTGATGTTCATTGCATGACCTGCACTTGTACCAATATACCATGCTGGTACCTGTAGGTTAGTGTTGGTGGTGCCTAACATGAGCTTGAATGTGGTAGTTGAAGTGTAGAACAACAATAGGTTAATGTGTGTTATTTGCCGTATGCAAGTCTGTTGTTTTATTTGCCCTTTCTAGTATTGTAAAAACTGATGCATTTCTGGCATAAACAAATTATTCTATAAGATCTGTAAAAGCAAACATTTCACTATGCAAGTCTATTGTTTTATTTGCCCTTTATAGTATTGCATGATAGTGTCCAAATTCAGGAAGGGAAAGGTGAGGCTGGAACATACGAGTGGGTAGATCTACTTTGTTGTTTACATTAGTGTTGCCATTGCAATTGTTTAGTTCTGGCCTCAGCAGCAGTACACTAATGCTGGTAGCCTTTGTGTTCACTCTTTTACAGGAGAGCCAGGACAAATTTGAAGTGAAAATCCATGAAGCCAAGTGCAAAGCTGTGATGCATTGTGATACTGTAGAGATTGTGACATTGGAACGGATTTACTGTTATTTGTATTCACTTGCCAGAGATTTGTTTATTCCGCTTGACTGTAATAGATTGTGACATCGGAACAGATTTACTGTTATTTGACAAATTATGTTTGTTCTGTTTTGTTTGAAATGGTGATTTAAAAATGTGTGAAATGGAAACCTGACAAGTGGGATCCACTTATCAAAATAATCTGAGCAATGTTGAAATATTTGACGTGTGGGACCAGCTCCAACATATAATGGGCAAAACAAGAAATCTATGGACTAAAAAGGCCACGACCCAAAATAAAAAGGCTATAATGTTGCAATGAAGGCCATGGGCCAAAAATAAAAAGGCTGCAATGAAGGCCCTGGGCCAAAAATAAAAAGGCTGCAATGTTGGGCTTGGTCCATGAAGCTGACAAAAAATTCATAGGAAAAAAATATAAATGGGCTGAATTAATGGGCCAGGCCCATGTAGAAAACCGAATTGGACTGGGCTGAATCTTGTGCCACATCAGCTTGCCACGCTGGATGCCTACGTGGCCTGGGGAGGTTGCTAGTGACCAAAACGCCACAGTGGACTTATTTTGGTCATAAACGTTTGCGACCATTCCAGAAGAAAGGTCGCTATAGTCAGTTTATGACGCCCAACTTTTGACCTTATGTTTTTGGTCACAAAAAGGTCATAAATGGAAATTTGTGACCATTCAGTGACCAATAGTGGTGGTCATAAGTTGACATATTTCTTGTAGTGATCCTTGTATGCACCGTGGTAGAGGATGCAGTCATTAGGGCATGCATGTATCTTCTCCACCTCCAATCCTAGAGGGCATATGACCTTCTTTGCTGCGTATGTACTGTCGGGCAATTCGTTATCCTTTGGAAGCTTCTTCTTCAATATTTTCAATAGCTTCTCAAATCCTTTGTCAGCCACAGCATTCTCTGCCTTCCACTGCAGCAATTCCAGTACGGTACCGAGCTTTGTGTTGCCATCTTCGCAATTGGGGTATAACCCTTTTTTGTGATCCTCTAACATGCGATCGAACTTCAGCTTCTCCTTTTGACTTTCGCATTGCGTCCTTGCATCGACAATGACCCGGCGGAGATCATCATCATCGGGCACATCGTCTGGTTCCTCTTGATCTTCAGCAGCTTCACCCGTTGCAGCATCATTGGGCACATCGTCTGGTTCCTCTTGATCTTCACCAGCTCCCCCCATTGCAGCATCACCGTATTCAGGGGGCACATAGTTGTCATCGTACTCTTCTTCTTCGCCGTCTTCCATCATAACCCCTATTTCTCCGTGCCTCGTCCAAACATTATAGTGTGGCATGAAACCCTTGTAAAGCAGGTGGGAGTGAAGGATTTTCCGGTTAGAGTAAGACCTCGTATTCCCACATTCAGTGCATGGACAACACATAAAACCATTCTGCTTGTTTGCCTCAGCCGCATCGAGAAACTCATGCACGCCCTTAATGTACTCGCAGGTGTGTCTGTCACCGTACATCCATTGCCGGTTCATCTGCATGCATTATATATAATTAAGTGTCCAAATTAATAGAAGTTCATCATCACATTAAAACCAAAGTGCATACATAGTTCTCATCTAACAACATATAGCTCTCCAGAGCATCTAATTAATTAAACCATACATTGAAACTATGTAAAACATTTCAATGCGAAAACAAATGCGATCATAATCGCAACCAAGGTAACAATTGATCCAACGACATAATGATACCAAGCCTCGGTATGAATGGCATATTTTCTAATCTTTCTAATCTTCAAGCGCATTGCATCCATCTTGATCTTGTGATCATCGACGACATCCGCAACATCCAACTCCAATATCATCTTCTCCTCCTCAATTTTTTTTTATTTTTTCCTTCAACAAATTGTTTTCTTCTTCAACTAAATTTAACCTCTCGACAATAGGGTCGGTTGGCATTTCCGATTCACATACGTCCTACATAAATAAAATCTATGTCACGTTGGTCGGCATAATTTTCATAAACAATAAATGAACCAATAGTTATAAAGATAATATATATACCACATCCGAATCATAGACAGGACGAGGGCCGACGAGGGCGGATACCAAAACCATCGCACTATATAAGATGCAATAATAAAAGTAAGAAAATAATACAAGTATCTATGTAAACATATAAGTAAGAATATTTTCCTTTCAGAAAGGAGATAAAACAAGAGGCTCGCCATGGTGGTGCCGGCGATGAGCTCGATGCGGGTGATCGACGGCGGTGCAGACGAGGACGGGGCGTGACGGACCACTAAACCTAGACAAATATTATGGAAAATGGAGCTTGGAGGTCGAGCTTGGAGAGGAGAAAGCTTAAGTAGTGTGGCTCGGGCATTCCATCGAACACCTTGTGTGCATAGGAGGTGAGCTAGAGCACCACCAAGCCCTCTCCCCATCGGCCAGAGAAAAACAGAGCACTGGGGTGCTCTGCTCACGAGAGAGGGGTATATGTAGGCACCTCATTGGTCCCGGTTGGTGACATGAGCCGGGACTAAAGGGGAGCCTTTGGTCCTGGTTCAAGCCACCAACCGGGACCAATGGTGGTGGGCCAGGAGCGAGGCCCATTGGTCCCAGTTCGTCCCACCAACCGGGACCAAAAGGTCCAGATGAACCGGGACCAATGGCCCACGTGGCCCGGCCGGCCGGTTGGGCTCACGAACCGGGACCAATGCCCACATTGGTCCCGGTTCTGGACTGAACCGAGACTAATGGGTTGACCCAGCCTGGACCAAAGCCCTGTTTTCTACTAGTGTACATGGAGTGTACCAACTGAGATGCAGTTCGAAAGGACCTTCCTTCTGCTACTTTATAAAGTCATGTTAGTCAGTCGGTCATGAACCCCAATTCTATGTTGATGGTAAAGTACATGCTGACGTATGCTATGAGCATAATTGGTTTGCTGCCAAAAATTGGCATGCCAATGTTTGGCATTGTGCCAAATATTGGCAACTACTTGGTTGGCTACGAGTTGTTTTGCCTCTCTCACATAAAGTTGCCAATAGTTGGCAAATCTCGGTATTGCCAATAGTTGGCAGTGCCAACATTTGGCAAGCCAAATATTGGTAGCAAACCAATTATGCTCTATATCTTTTGAATTGTGTGTTGGATCCAGTAGTGTATACTAAAGTACCTCGTTAAATCTTGTGGGATCCAATTATCCATAGTATTAATTCTCTACTTTCCTTTGGTCAAGTTATTTTCCTTAGTCATAATGTCTTTCTATGTGTATATGTGTAAGTGAAGTTAGCATTATAATGCTTAATGTTTCCTTTCGGTAACTTAGCTTTTAAAGTGCTCGATGCTTGGTGCCCATTCATGTACCAGATTGATATTGTAATGTGCGACAATGTGCTCGCATTTAAACTTGCTAATATATTCGTTTACTAAACATGACATGTGCAGATCTGAGGATGAAGTTTAGCTAAAGAATTGAAGAAGTTCAAGGTCCTTTTTCTCCCTCTTGTTAACCTTTGTCCTCTCATTTTGATGCTATAAACATGACTACATGAGGGAGAGAAGAGCATACGACGAAGTTAGATGAGATTTCCAGTGAAAAGCATTCTTTCTTTTGTTTACCTACATATCTTCATTGCACGATTGATTCTTTTTCTCGGTATGTTAGGAATCTAAATACTCCATTATAGGAAGCTTGAAACTACACTTTTCTTATAGTGAGTTATGTGTGGTGGTTTCGGGGTTACAGATGCCACAAGGCTTGCCTAACAAAGGTTCCCTGAAAAGGAATGGTTTGACAAAAAAGGGTGGTTCTTTCTTCCTTTAACTGTTTCGATCCTGTTCTTTTTATGCCAAAAGGAATGCTAATGCTTATGTTTTAATATTTGCAAGATAAACAATTGTAGGTTTTAGAGCAAATTTTAGGATAAACATTTTCACTATTTGTATTCCTGGTTTGAACATATGCCAGAATCATATCTACTCTTGAAAAATCTTTGTATGTATATGCAGTTGTCTTGGGATGGGCTATGATTCTATTTTAGTGTCTTAGTTTACAGATTTCTCCTAAGAATCTTGATATCCACTATATTAGTATTAGTATAGATTTGTAATTTTTCCTTGGGAATCTATATATCCAGTCAAGCTTGAATAGGCTATATTTTTTTTACTCGGTCATGGCGTTGGCACTCGGCCGAGGACATGGCAACAGGTCAAGAGTTCATGTTCTTTCTGTACATTTTTGCATGCTTTGCTCTCCAAGTGCAGAACACTTTTCCACGCCCCATCGATGACGATCTTCCTGTATGATCATTTTCATTTGTGCTCCCTATTTTCCTTGCTCCACTAATAAGAATGAAGCCATCAATTAACTGTTGACTGTAATTGCAGGGGCAGCTCTTTTAGCACCACACAAGTTATTCTGAAAGGTCATTAAGCTTATTGTAATGTCAACTTCTGTAAAGGTGCTTGTCCTATTTACAGTACGTTTCCTTTGACAAATCAACACAAGTGTACAAATTCATTTGAATGGATTTGCAGGGTATTTTCATTAGCAATGCCACAAGGCATCAGAAAGCACAAGTAGCGAGAACATTTAGTTCAGTTTTAATATCATAGTTCTACTCATCCTAAATTGTGTTAAATTAATCTGCTATAGTATGGTGATAACAGAGGGGCACTTTTTTTAAAAATTGTTTATTTGTTCCAATTATATAGGGCCCTCCGCAAGGATATTGATTTCATCAGGTGGAGATGTTTAGTTGGAGAAATATTGTTTGTCAGTTTCTTAGTGCGTGCCTAACTGTTTTCCCCTTTTTACATTGCTTCATTTCTATAGGATTTCTTGAAATATAATAACTTGCTTCAGCAATTGTAGAATGATCATGGTTTCTTTGCATTCTCAACTTTCATACGATTAACAATTTCAAGGCTATCCTGGGTAAGAAACAGCCATCATTGGCATTAGCCAATGCATTTGCGTTAAATGACCTGCTGGGTGAGTGCAACTTTGTTCTTCTTTAGTGGGTGTTTGTATTTTCCAAAAAGAAGTTGGTGCACCTCATAGTTGTTTCGTAGCATGAATATTATGTCTAGATTTTGCTTTATAATACAGAACTAAGTAGTTCACTATGTCAGTTGGCTATGTGTGGCTTCATAGTTTATAACTTTAGCTACAAGCCTACAATCATTAGTACCGTACAGTTATTTTTTATGGACAAAACAGGGTAGAGCTCTAACGACTACTCTCAAGCTGTCCACGAAAGCCTACAGCCGGGATTATCTTTTAAGTTGATTCCGTATCTTTGAACAGCGGATTCTGATTCTATTAGAGATGTTTCAATGCATTTTTTATCAGTTACGCTACTACATTTTACTACTGATTTGAGCTGCCATATTCCCAGATAGTGATTATCTAAATTATTGACATCCACTCAAATAAGCACACAAGAATTGTATGAAAGGAAACCACTCATCTTTTTAATAAGAAGTTAGAAATGCAAATGCAGTTGACCAATGTTTAGCGTAATAACAATGTTCAGGTCGCACATGCATACCAGAACACTGAGGTGTGGTCTTACAAATGACAACTACTTTCATGTTAGTAATTTCTTCTATTTGATAGATTCCACGACCCTGCTTTCCTACCTCCGGTCATTCAATTTATCATTATATCCACCATATTTTTATGCTCTGCATTCCTAATCTGCCGGTCACAAGAAACTGTAGTATAATGTCAGGTCGCACATTCTTTTTGTTTCATGGTTCAGTGGAGGTGAGCAGCAACACTAAGGTTCAGTATAATGTCAGCTGATTGCAACATCCTAAGTTATTTGATCAAAGTTTTTCATCTGGAAGCTTGAATATCTTTTGGCTTTCAGTACACATCTATTCTGATTTGTGCATAAGGAAGCTCACAAAGTTTGTGTCCATCTTTTTGGTAGTACCATATCGCTTGCATATTTTATCAGACTGGTCATAGTCACGAAGATCAGACTGATCATATTTGGTAGAGAAGATCATAAGAAGCTTTTATATCATATATTTTTGTGTTTTTTCTGCAGGAAAAGGTACCATGGGTTGATGGTTTTGGATCCAATTACTATATGATGTAATTGACTGCTATTCCTAAGAACTGCTCCTGGACATAGTGCTCTATGTTATCATGTCTTGCATACTATTGTGCTGCTTGTCTGTATAGTTACTCGGATCTTACATTTCAATTTTGTATTTTTGTTGATGCAAGTGTGTTCTTCCTACTATAAAACAACATGGATTTCTATAAATTAAATTGTACATATTGTGGAAGAATATCCTGTGTATGTCTATATTCATGTTCATGCCTACTATAAAACAAATATTCTTCATTGCCTATGCTTTTTTTCCTTGTTAATGATGATAATGCATCTCTCCATCTTATTAATTCCTTCTTCATTCACTTGAAATATTGCCTAACCTTTTTTTGTGTACTTGGTGTAGCAGCCTGACCTATGGTCAAACTGAAGTTGCTTAGCATGGTCCGGTATGCATTTCTTAGTTTCTCTTGATTTCTGTTTTTGTTTTTCTTTTGTTTCATATTAAACCGATTGTATTTGTACATATTGGAGAGATTATTCCTCGTGTGAAGTTACTATACTTTTCCAGTTCCAAAACACCTTCCTCAGATTTTGATATTTCTCTGTTTGTAGGGTGCAGCTTCCTTTATGGTCTACTACTTTACATGAGAAAACATTTTTCTGGAAGGAGCTGCTGACAGGGCTACCTTAACAACAAACTGGATGGAGCCTCAACCCCTTTAGTCCCGGTTGGAGCCACCAACCGGGACTAAAGCCTCAACCCCTTTAGTCCCGGTTGGCGGCTCGAACCGGGACTAAAGGTCTAATCTTTAGTCCCGGTTTGAGACACCAACCGGGACTAAAGGGTGAAGGTCCCATTTGAACCGGGACTAATGCCTGCCCGGCGCACTAGTCGCTCGAACCGGGACTAATGCTTGCCCGGCGCACTAGTCACTCGAACCAGGATTAATGCTCACATTAGTCCCAGTTCGTAATGCAACTAGGACTAATGTGTAGATTGAGCTTCAACCAATGCCCTGGTTTCTACTAGTGGTAGGAGGGAGGAGGGAGGGAGGGAGGAGGGAGAGAGAATGGAGGATGGTGACCGGAGGCGGACGGAGGGAAGGAGGGAGGGAGGAGAGAGAGGAGGAGGGCAGCCGACCGAGGAGGGAGGAGGGAGGAAGGAGAGAGCGGGAGAAGGGAGGCGGCTTACCGACAAGGAGGCGGCGATGGCGGCGGAAATGTGCCGGAGCAGTGCGGGCACGGGCTGGGGGAGGGCGGCCGGAGCAGTGCGGGGGCAGGCCGCCGACGAGGGTGGGAGAGAGAGTGGAGATGGAGAGTGAGGAGGGGAGACTGAGAGGTTGGGTGCGGAGGATGATGATAGCCTGGGCTTATTAGTAGCGCGTGTTTTGTCCCAACGCTATTGCTAAAGTCAGTAGCTGTAGTGCAGGTCCAGTATCCCTGGCGGGCCATAACAGCAGCGCGGTTTGCCATAACGCGCTACTACTAAGAACCTACTAGTAGCGCCTCTTTTTAAACCGCGCTGCTGCTAAGGTTATGTGTATAAGCTTCTCCCTAGTAGTGACTATCAGCGTGACAATGAGATCTGGTATGCTACGGATAACCGAAATCATGTTCCCAGCCAAATGTGATGTTATAAACAGGTCTGGATGAGAAGAATATGTATATAAATATAGACTAGTGATTCTATATCATATGTGGTTCAAGTATCAGGAAATAAGAATTCAAACATAGAAGAAATTTTTGGAACACCACAAAGAAAAACTTAATAATTCTTCGTTTCGAAAAACATGTGCTGAATAAGACTCTTTGAGCCTATGATGAATGACCACCGGCATGTCATCATCAAACTTGAAGTTGGCAACCAAATTGCCCCATTTGTCACAATGCAATAGTTGTCCATAGGAACTGAGAAGCATGTCTCCCTCCTTGGACACAACCTTCGCAAACCAACCCCACTGCTTCTGGAAACGCCTAAGATCCATCACCGGCGGCTTAATCCGGTGGTGAAATGCCCAGACGTCAGGCTCACTGCTCTCCAACGTGAATATGCTCATCTCACCCTCGTCGCCCTCCCTCGTGCACACGGCAAGCTTGCTTCCCATGCATGTCAAGCAAGTGCGTAACATGGTAGGGGTACAAAGGCGGCAGGGTCATCTCCCAGAACGTCTCCGTCATGGTGTCAAACACCACTATCTGGTGGTGGTGAAAACCTGATATGTGCAAGGTGCCATTGACTAGTCCCTAGCATATCTCCCCGGTTAACGAACAATGGACATGCCTCGAGTTGTCGGCTCCCACGGTGAGGACGTGGTACTCAAGTGGACGGTTCGCACGCCGATCCATTGAAGGGAGGTTTTTTCCAATACAGCACGCGGTACTCCCCTGAAGGTTGGTGCTGGAAGAGGCCGACGATGTTGTCCACATGGAGCTTAGGGTTCATGCTGAGGGGCGCCATTACCGTGTCGCCGGGTTGCAGATGTAGTGACTGGCGAAGAAGAGGCCGTCGCAGGATGCTCGGACAGTGAAGCCGGAACCAAAGTGTTTGGGGAACCCGAAGACAGGCCGGATCTCGTTGTCTCGGAGGTTGAGGAGTGCTTCGAGGCGGGGATGCTTGACATCGCCATCGTCGGCTTGGTAGGAGCTGATTATGACAAGCTTTTGCTGGCGGTGGTGGTGGTCCAGGAAGAACGCGGGGTCGGAGGCGAGGAGGCGCCATAGCCGGTAGATGTCGTGGCAAAGGAGGACGGACTTGGCCGGGAGGCGGACGAGGATCTCCTGCAGGATATCTTCGGGGAAGCCGGTGAGTCGGTCCGGGCCTGCCTTGCTTCGTCTTCACGGCACGGTCGCCCGTCCGGCTTTATCCTGGTTGGCTACGCGCAGCCTGGATCGGAGCAGCATATGTGAGGGTTCCGATGAAGCGAGTGGAGGCGCGGTGAGTGCTTGAAGTCGAAGGGAATGGTGGAGGCGGTGTGGCGACTGGCATTGACGAAGCCCAACAGGAAACGCAGTACGGCAAACTCTCTACTAGTACTGGTACTACATTTTCCTTGAGCAACGTACTGGTACTACATAAGTTTCCCTAAAAAATAGAAAAGCTATAGAATTACACGCTACACAGAGGCATCGACGAGGCCCAAATAGTACGGCTCAGCCCAATCCTCCATATTTAATTTAAGAGAAATAATATGGATCCGCGGGAGTATTAGCAAATGTGTCCATCTTGAAAATTACATGGCCTCATTGTGTATCACTTTTTTGGGTATTAATGACGTGCCAATCTTGGAAGTCTTAGCATGCCGTGAGGCTTTGGCGCTGGCTATGGATTCGGACATCTCATGGGTCCTGGTATCTTTGGACTGCGCCACAGTGATTAAGGATATTGAGGCGAATGAAGGAGGAAGACATGTAGCTACTGTTTAGGAGATCCGTACTAGCAAATTTAAAATTTGGAGTGTGATTTTATGTATGGAGAAGGTCTTGAAATTTTGAGGTTAATAGTATAGCTAAAATTTCTTTATCTCTAGGTGCAGGAAGACATGTGTGGTTCCTTCAACCATGATGTTTTAACGATTACGTTGAACTTCTAAAAAAAGCATTATACCCCTAAAAGAGCAAATGTGTTCGTGCAACGGAAGAAGGAAAAAAATTCTCAGCATGTTCATAGTGTTTGGGTATAGCAAGGACAATATGGCGTGACCGAGACGGATCCTACCTTTGGTCTTCAGTGCTAGTAATCTAGGGCATTACTGGTCCCGCCTTGTTAGAAGCCCGGCTCTTGCCTGCAGATAGGCTTTGTCTTTGGCTCAAGACTTAAGCATGCAACATCTTCAGATTACGTCAGATTTCAAACAGGTGGTTAACCATATTCTACAAGGCGCCGGAGGAAACTATAGTAATATATATCAAAGAGATTTTAGAAACTACCAAAGTGTTTAATTCATGTAATTTCACTTTTGAAGCTCATAGGCTAGCTAGGTCCGATGTTTCTCTCCCCCAAGGGCCGCACTTTCTGGTTGAGCTCTCGCTATGACCCAATTGCTTTTCCTGTAAACATTGTTATCAATCAATAAAGCCTATTCTCTTCGAGTCCCGTGGCCCATGTCAATGCATTGAAGGGTCGATCAGTCGAGTTCGAATCCCACTCCCGTGTCAGTGCACATCTCATATGGGTGACAGACAAAAAAATCGGCAATGCAGTTACGGACGGAAAAAACAACAATGCGGTTATGGACGAAAAAAATCTGGCACAAGCAAACCTCCCTTTTGTTATAGGTAGGTATATATAGGTATAGAAACAACACATATGTTTGTGCATTACAAATAGCAGAAGTAAGGGTCAGTTCTTTTGTGGCTTTTGGCAGCTTATTGCCAAATTAAGCTAGAAGCCCAAAAGAACTCATTTTGAGAGTTGAGCTTAACTTATTTCCATAGACATCTTCTTCACAATGGAAAAAAGCTGGGGTAAGGGCAGCTTCGCGCAGCGGTCACTTAAAACACGAAGGGGTCTATTTGTTTGCCCTCAATGTTCACACATATTACAGCCAAACTACCCCCGCGTCTGCCCACGACCCTGCCCTCACCTGTCCCGCGAGAGAACAGAGAGCCCACTATCCCGCTAGGGTTTCCAGGGCACCACCGCTACCGCTCGCTGACCACCATGGTGTTCCCCGGCACCAACGAACGGAGGCTAAACCCACCCCTGCCGCCCCAGTCCCTCCGGCATCATCGTCACCCGCGACGCTCGAAGCTCCGCCTCCGTAGGCGCCCTCTAGTCACCGCCGAAGCCACCCCTTTGGCCTCTAAGCATCCTCCCCGTTATCTCTGCTCCTCTGCCTGTCCGATCACCGGAACGACCTCCGGCGAGGTCACCTTCTTCCATGCATCTCCATCAAGCCCACATCGGACACCTGCTGAGCCAGCTCCGGCGTTGCCTAGTTCACGCGCAAGGTGTTCGGGCTACTGTCACCAGATGTATGATAAAATAAGCTAAAACGACAAAACTAAAAGAATTGGATGGCTTATTTTCACGGCGGCTTCTCTGAGGCTTATTTCTATCGCAGCTTATGCATAAGCTACAGTACACTTCAAAAGAACTGGCCCTAATTGGCATTTCCACCAAAATATGCACCAACACGGTACGATGGAGGCCCACACAGAGTTCTTGCACAAATGCATATCAGCCGCCATAATAAATCGTGAAAATAAGCCTTAACACCAATGATAAGGAATCCCAAAAGCTACTCATCCTACTTGATTTGTTGGGTCTATCTCACAAATCTTAGCAACTAAGGTAGACATTGAGTGAAGAGAATGAATCATGACCAAAACTAAGGTAGACACAAGGGTGAAGAAACATATCACTACATGATTACAAACGTGATAGGCACAAGGGCGACGAAACATAACATGATTGTCACACAGAGCTTGGTAAACACAACAGATGAACATATAGATTAATCTTTCCACCGCAGCAGAGACCTCCTAAACAGACAATTTAAGTATTTCACCATTGTCTGGAAGCAGCAAATAGAGCCAGAGTAAGAGTCAGGAACTAAAATAGATCAATTCAGGGAACTGAAGCTCAAACTCATACAGCTTAAAGCACGATAGGTACACGAACAGCGGAAAGAAATTTTACTGAGGCTGCAGTACAATTGCAAACAACGATACTAAATATACCTATGCCTAACAACACTACCCAACATGTATTCAAATATCAACAAAATAACTGAAACAAAGGTGGCCTCAAATTGCTCAGGAGCCTTAGCATAAAGAGTAATGGAACTAATTCATGCAAATTTCTACTAAAGTTTGCATTGAACAGGTTTGCTATGTGTTGAATGTGTAGTTGATTTCAGAAATACGGCATAACTTCTTCCCATGCAAATCCAGTTACTCTCATTATGTCAGCCAACTCATTTCTGGCAAGTGTTCGCGGTTGTGTGCTCCAGACCTGCCTCCGCCTGGGTGGTGCTTCCTCCGGCATTATTCTTTGGTCTGGGTGCTTGTACTGGAGATGTGTGGCGGGAAGATCGCGGACACGATGGTGTGTGCGGGAAGATGTGGTCCTATGCAGGTTGTGTGGCTTGTGGCGGCAGATCCGGCAACTCTCCCCGACTTCACCGGATGGACGAAATGGTTCTGGGGCTAAGGAGCATGGGGATGGACCCCGGTCGAAGCTCCATAGCGACAATGACCTCGAGTTACGATGGGTCTCTTATTCGACTCAGAAAGCCAATTCGGCGATAGTGTAACCTTAGTTCATATGATGTTAGTTTCATGTGTCTCTGGCGTTCGTCTCGGCGGTGATACTGGGCGGTTTCAGGTGTTGGGCTTTGTGTGCTCAGGGACTCCAAGGGGCTTGATTGCAATTTTCATTATTTTGTGAGGGTGTTTTTTGCACTTGTGTTGGGACTTCTGTCCTCTCGTGTTCTGTGTTTATTTCCGTGTGTGGGTTATGTACTCCTTTATTTGTTGATATGATGAAGCATGCAGTACTCTGAAGAAAAAACCAACTCGTTTCTCTTGTAGCTCTCTGTTCAAGAGGTTTAAAAAGGTTTTTGAAGGTAGCCACTATCAGCATGATGATGAGATTTGGTATGCTAAGGATAACAGAAATCATGTTCCCACCCAAATGCGATATTATAAACAAGTCTAGATCAGAAGAATATGTATACAAATATCAATTACCGATTCCATCATATGTAGTTTAAGTATCAGGAAATAAAATAATCATAAGTAACTAAGAAAAACTTACAGTTAACATGGCACAAATGAGATCTCGAGAAGTCCCGGTAAAAATCAATTCTTCTTTAGGAAAAAACGTATGCTGAATCAGACTCTCCTTTAGCCTATGAGGAACGACCACAGGCATGTCATCATCATACTTGAAATTGGCTACCAAATTGCCCCCTTTGTCACAATGCAACATTTGGCCATAGCAGCTAACAAGCACATCTCCCTCCTCAGACACGACCTTCGCCCACCAATTCCCTTGCTCCTCCTGAAAACGCTTCTCGAGATCCATCACAATCCAGTACTGGAATGACCAAACATCATCGTTCTTCAGTATGAATATGCTCATCACCATCGTATCATCCTTGCTGATGGACACAGCAAGCTTGCCACCCATGTCAAGCAAGTGCATGACATGGTGGGGGTTCACAGACGGCGGGATCATTTGCCGAACGTCTCCACCTTCGTGCCAAACACCAGTATCTTGTGGGAGCAGACACCTGACGGTCTCCTTCAGTGTATGCGAAGGTTGCCATTGAGAAGGACCGGGGCGCCAAAGATGGCTGGTCTCTCGGCTTTCACCTCCATTAACGGACAGTGGACGCGCCACGATTTGTTGGTTCCCACGGTGAGGACGCGGTACTCGTGTGCGCATGGCATCACATGCCAAGGGAGGTTGGACAAGGCATAAGGGAGGTTTCTCCAGTACAAGACACGGTACTCCCTTGAAGGTTGGTGCCGGAAGAGGCTGATCAGTTTGTCAATAGGAAGCTTGAGGTTTGGGCTGACGATCGGCGACTGCCGCGTGGCCGCGTTGCAGATGTAGTGGCCGGCGATGACGAAGCCGTCGCAGGAGCCATCCACGGCGAGGGGGAAGCGAGAGAGTTCAGGGAAACCGAAGAGTGGTATGAACTCGGCATCCCGGAGGTGGAGGGCTTCGAGGCTAGGATAGTCGCCAACGCTGGTTTGATATAAGCTGATTAGGGCGAGCTCCGGCTGGCGGCGGTGGTGCTCCAGGAGGAACACGGGGTCGGAGGCGAGGCGACGCCATTGTCGGCAGACGACGCGGCATCGGCGGGGACGCTTGTCAGCGGCACGGCGACTCGCAGGTAACGAAGCCCAACACGAGGATCCAAGAGGGAAAAATCTATAGCCACGAGGCCCAAAGAGTACGGCTTACCCCAATCCTCAATATTAATTTACTGCTGCAATCAAAAAAATTCAGCCTCCAAAGCCATTGCAATCAAATAAAAATCTCACATGCACCAAGAAAATCAGTTCACCACTGGAATTTCTCATAACCATGCCTGCCCATGTTGTGCCATCTGCACTTGTCGTTGTATGAGTTGTCCGTAGATAAAACCACGCATCACACTCGGGGCCGTGGCCATGGTGCTTCTTGGACATGTGATAATGGCGACTTCAATACGTTCTTGGGCTTCTTGTTCAGCAAGATCCTCCAGTCATTCCCTTTTCAAAACATCATATACTCCATGTTGTCTGTTGTCTGGACTGTAAATTGGATGGAGAGTAGCTGCAGCGAACGTGCATTCCAGATCAAGTGAGGTGGATGGTGTAAACCAAGTTGTGGAATTTACCAAGCTGAATGTTGATGTCGCTTTTGACCGGACTCTTTGAAGGATTTAATTGGGGCAATTCTAAGAGAGGATCATGGTAAATTTGTGGCATCATCAAACTAAGTGTTGATGCTTTTATGGAAGAAGTGTTGGCCTTAAGATTTGGGCTGAACCTAGCTCAGCTCAGTCCATCGGTTGCAATCGAATGATTATCAACTCTGATAATGTTGATGTGATTAATATCATGCATGAGGGTGACTCTTTTTAGGAAAGTTGGTCGGCAATCTTTGACGATTGCTTTCATATGTCAAGGGGCCTCTCTTATGTAACATAGCAACATTGCCCTCATGAGGCTAATGCAGTGGCCCTTGTAAAAGCTAGAGTTGCTAGATCCTCCCTCTAATAGTTCGTGTCCATTAGATGATGCTCCAAGTTTTTTAATACTTTGCTGGTTAATGATGTAACACTGGTGATTAATGAATAAATGAAGGGGGCACGCTTCCCAGGAAGACATCGCGTCGTTGCCCAGGCTCTATATTCTCCAGATGATCAATAGGATCATAGCTCGTGGCACTTCTGTGCTATGCATGAGCACATCAAAGAGCCATTCATTCTCAACACACTTGAAATCTTATTTCTTTGGTGGTAGAGGTCACACTTCCCGCATCACCTCCCAAAAAGCTCGCCACCATGGGGCAGGAAATGGGTACATGGAAAGAGCCCATGGACACAATGAAGGAAATATGCCCTAGAGGCAATAATAAAGTTGTTATTTATATTTTCGTATATCATGATAAATGTTTATTATTCACGCAAGAATTGTATTAACCGGAAACTTAGTACATGTGTGAATACATAGACAAAACTGAGTGTCCCTAGTATGCCTCTACTTGACTAGCTCGTTAATCAAAGATGGTTAAGTTTCCTAACCATAGACATGTGTTGTCATTTGATGAACATGATCACATATTAGAGAATGATGTGATGGACAAGACCCATTCGTTAGCTTAGCATAATGATCATTTAGTTTTACTGCTATTGCTTTCATCATGACTTATACATGTTCCTCTGACTAGGAGATTATGCAACTTCCGAATACCGGAGGAACACCTTGTGTGCTATTGATAACCCACAAGTATAAGGGATCGCAACAGTTTTCGATAAGTAAGAGTGTCGAACCCAACGAGGAGCTAAAGGTAGAACAAATATTCCCTCAAATTCTATCGACCACTGAAACAACTGTACGCACGCTTGACGTTTGCTTTACCTAGAACAAGTATGAAACTAGTAGTACTTTGTAGGTTTTGTTGGATAGGTTTGGTAGGTAATAAAAAGTAGGTAAATAAAGAGTAGGGGCTGTTTAGATAAAGACACAACTAAGTTAGGTTTAGTAGAGAGTTTGTTGTTACGAGAAAGTTATTTGTCTCTAGGCAATCGATAACTAGACCGGTAATCATTATTACAATTTTATTTGAGGAAGAGGCATAAGCTAACATACTTTCTCTACTTGGATCATATGCACTTATGATTGGAACTCTAGCAAGCATCCGCAACTACTAAAGATCATTAAGGTAAAACCCAACCATAGCATTAAAGCATCAAGTCCTCTTTATCCCATACGCAAACAACCTACTTACTCGGGTCTGTGCTTCTGTTCACTCACGCCACCCACCATAAGCAAATTATAAACATATTGCAACACCCTAAAGCGGGGATCCCTCATGCTTGCACGACACGGAGGGCACCATAGGACAGCACCAATAATAAAACATGCAACTCAAAGCAATCATGATCATCAAATAGCCATTAGGACAAAACGGATCTACTCAAACATCATAGGATAGCCATACATCATAGGGAAATAATATATAGCGTTGAGCACCATGTTTAATTAGAGATTACAGCGGGTAAGAGAGAGGTTACACCGCTGCATAGAGGGGGAAAGAGTTGGTGATGATGGTGGTGAAGTTGTTAGTGAAGATTGCAGTGATGATGATGGCCCCCGGTGGCACTCCGGCGCCACCAGAAGGAAGGGGGAGAGGCCCCCCCTTCTTCTTCTTCTTCCTTGACCTCCTCCCTAGATGGGAGAAGGGTTTCCCCTTTGGTCCTTGGCCTCCATGGCGTGGGAGGGGCGAGAGCCCCTCCGAGATTGGATCTGTCTCTGTGTCTCTTTCTGTTTCTGCGTTCCCTCCTGGCTCTGTTTCACCATTTCGTGTATATATGGAGATCCGTAACTCCGATTGGCCTGAAACCTTCGCCATGATTTTTTTTCGAAAATTAGCTTTCTTGTGGCAAAAGAAGAGCGTCAACCGCCTTACGGGTGGCTCACGAGGGTAGGGGGCACGCCCAGCGGGGCAGGCGCGCCCCCCTGCCTCGTGACCACCTCGGGCACCGTCTTGCATGGATTTTTCTTCTAGAATTTTCCAAATATTCCAAAAATTATCTCCGTCCATTTTTATCCCGTTTGGACTCCGTTTGATATGGATATTCTGCGAAACCAAAAACATGCAACAGACAGGAACTGGCACTGGGCACTGGATCAATATGTTAGTCCCAAAAATAGTATAAAAAGTTGCCAAAAGTATATGAAAGTTGAATAATATTGGCATGGGACAATCAAAAATTATAGATACGACGAAGACGTACCTAGCATAATCTTGATCATGTAATCTAATCATGGCATGAATATTAAGACATGAGTGATTCAAAGCAATAATCTATCATTTGACATAAAAACAATAATACTTCAAGCCTACTAATAAAGCAATCATGTCTTTTCAAAATAACATGGCCAAAGAAAGTTATCCCTACAAAATCATATAGTCTGGCTATGCTCCATCTTCACCACACAAAATATTCACATCATGCACAACCCCGATGACAAGCCAAGCAATTGTTTCATACTTTTGAGGTTCTCAACCATTTTCAACTTTCACGCAATACATGAGCATGAGCCATGGACATAGCACTATAGGTGGAATAGAATATGATGGTGGAGAAGACAAAAAGGAGAAGATAGTCTCACATCAACTAGGCGTATCAACGAGCTATGAAGATGCCCATCAATAGATATCAATGTGAGTGAGTAAGGATTGCCATGCAACGGATGCACTAGAGCTATAAGTGTATGAAAGCTCTAACTGAAACTAAGTGGGTGTGCATCCAACTTGCTTGCTCATGAAGACCTCAGGCATTTGAGGAAGCCCATCATCGGAATATACAAGCCAAGTTCTATAATGAGAATTCCCACTAGTATATGAAAGTGATAACTCAAGAGACTCTCTATATTAAGAACATGGTGCTACTCTGAAGCACAAGTGTGGTAAAAGGATAGTAACATTGCCCCTTCTCTCTTTTTCTCTCATTTTTTTATATTTTTTTTATTTTTTGGTGGGCTTCTTTGGCCTCTTTTTTTTATTTGGGATTCTTTGGCCTCTTTTATTTTTTTGTAAAGTCCGGAGTCTCATCCCGACTTATGGGGGAATCATGGTCTCCATCATCCTTTCCTCACTGGGGCAATGCTCTAATAATGATGATCATCACACTTTTATTTGCTTACAACTCAATATTACAACTCGATATCTAGAAGAAAGATATGACTCTATATGAATGCCTCCGGCGGTGTACCGGGATGTGCAAATATCTAGCGTAGCAATGACATCAAAAAATGGACAAGACATGAAAACATCATGCTAGCTATCTTACGATCATGCAAAGCAATATGACAATGAATGCTCAAGTCATGTATATGATGACGATGAAAGTTGCATGGCAATATATCTCGGAATGGCTATGGAAATGCCATGATAGGTAGGTATGGTGGTAGTTTTGAGGAAGGTATATGGTGGGTTTATGGTACCGGCGAAAGTTGCACGGTACTAGAGAGGCTAGCAATGGTGGAAGGGTGAGAGTGCGTATAATCCATGGACTCAACATTAGTCATAAAGAACTCACATACTTATTGCAAAAATCTATTAGTCATCGAAACAAAGTACTACGCGCACTCCTAGGGGGATAGATTGGTAGGAAAAGACCATCGCTCGTCCCCGACCGCCACTCATAAGGAAGACAATCAATAAATAAATCATGCTCCGACTTCATCACATAACGGTTCACCATACGTGCATGCTACGGGAATCACAAACTTCAACACAAGTATTTCTACAATTCACAACCACCCACTAGCATGACTCTAATATCACCATCTTTATATCGCAAAACTATTGCAAGGAATCAAACATATCATATTCAGTGATCTACAAGTTTATGTAGGATTTTATGACTAACCATGTGAATGACCAGTTCCTGTCATCTCTCTAAATAGATATAAGTGAAGCAAGAGAGTTTAATTCTTTCTACAAAAGATATGCCCATGCTCTATCAAATATAAGTGAAGCAAAAGAGCATTCTATAAATAGCGGTTGTCTATGTAAAGAGAAACAGGCAATCCAAACTTCAAACAATATAAGTGAAGCACATGGAGCATTCTATAAAGCCACACTCAAAAGATATAAGTGAAGTGCAAAGAGAATTGTATAAATCAACCAAGGACTATCTCATACCAGCATGGTGCATAAAAGAAAAGTGAAAATTAAATGCAAAAGATGCTCCAAGATTGCACATATCGCATGAATGAAACGAATCCGAAAACATACCGATACTTGTTGAAGAAAGAGGGGATGCCTTCCCAGCATCCCCAAGCTTAGACGCTTGAGTCTCCTTGAATATTTACTTGGGGTGCCTCGGGCATCCCCAAGCTTGAGCTCTTGCCTCTTTTCCTTCTTCTCACTTCGAAACCTTCTCAATCATCGAACACTTCATCCACACAAAACTTCAACAGAAAACTCGGTAAGATCCGTTAGTATAATAAAGCAAATCACTACTCTAAGTACTTTTGCAAACCAATTCATATTTTGTTTTTTCATTGTGTCTACTGTAATATAACTTTTTCGTGGCTTAATCCACTAATATAGATTGATCGTTTCATCAAAACAAGCAAACTATGCATCAAAAACAGAATCTGTCTAAAACAGAACAGTCTGTAATAATCTGAACATTCACCATACTTCTGAAACTTGAACAATTGTACCAAATTCGTAAAAATAAACAATTTGTATAGGAAGACAGTGTAAAAAGAATCAGAACCATTTGATGTTCCAGCTAAAAATGTAAAATCATGCACTACAGCCAAAGTTTCTGTCCTGCACTGTACAAACCATCAAGCAAATGTAAACATCCTAAAGGCAAACCTTGGCACATTATTTTTATAATACAATGGAATTGTACAAGGGGATAATTATTTTTATTGAAAAGTTTCTGTAATTAAGATTCACAAATTTCCCATGGGCATGAACAAAGTTCAAGGACGTCCCCCACTTTCACAATGCTCGTCTCTCTCACTTTCACTTTTCTTTTAGAAAAAGTTTTGGGTTCCCCTCTTTATTTTTGTTGTTTTTAAACTATATGAAAGCACTCAACAGAAATAAATGACTCTCTAAAACTTCCGGGTTGTCTCCCTGGCAGCGCTTTCTTTAAAGCCATTAAACTAGGCATATAGTGCTCAAGTAGTGAATCCACCCGGATCCCAAGGTATATCAAAGCTAGTTTTAATTAACAATGATTTGTAACTTAGTAGTGAGCACAAAGTAACATATATCATGCAATAACGAAGTCTAACTCTCTTCCTATGCATCGACATGCCATAAAAGAACAATTCATGCACACAAAGTAAAGGCCAATGCATAGTATAAACAGTTTCTTGCAATTTTTTTGTGTTGGAAACATAGAGAGGTGGAGATATAGTTCCCCCCTCATAATAATTGCAAGTAGGAGCAGCAAGCACATGCATATTATATCTATCAAAAACATCATGTGCAATGGTAAAAGGCAACCCATCAATATAATCCTTAATAAAAGCAAACTTCTCTGATATAGTGTAATTGGGAGAATTCAAAAAGATAATAGGAATATCATGTGTGGGCGCAATAGCAACAATTTCATGTTTAACATAAGGAACTATAGCAAGTTCATCTCTGAGGGAGTCCTGGATTAGGGGGTGTTCGAGTAGCCGGACTATACCTTCAGCGGACTCCTGGACTATGAAGATACAAGATTGAAGACTTCGTCCCGTGTCCGGATGGGACTTTCCTTGGCATGGAAGGCAAGCTTGGCGATGCGGATATTCAAGATCTCCTACCATTTTAACCGACTCTATGTAACCCTAACCCTAACCGGTGTCTATATAAACCGGAGGGTTGTAGTCCGTAGGCAATCAACTCCATACACAACAATCATACCATAGGCTAGCTTCTAGGGTTTAGCCTCCTTGATCTCGTGGTAGATCTACTCTTGTACTACCCATATCATCGATATTAATCAAGCAGGACGTAGGGTTTTACCTACATCAAGAGGGCCCGAACCTGGGTAAAACATCGTGTTCCCTGCCTCCTGTTACCATCCGGCCTAGACGTACAGTTCGGGACCCACTACCCGAGATCCGCCGGTTTTGACACCGACATTGGTGCTTTCATTGAGAGTTCCTCTGTGCCGTCGCCTTTAGGCCTGATGGCTCCTTTGATCATCAACAACGATGCCATCCAGGGAGAGACTTTTCTCCCCGGACAGATCTTCGTCTTCGGCGGCTTCGCTCTGTGGGCCAATTCGCTCGGCCACCTGGAGCAGATCGAAATCTACGCCCCTGGCCATCAAGTCAGGTTTGGAAGCTTAAACTACACGGCTGACATCCGCAGAGACTTGATCTTCGACGGGTTCGAGCCACGGCCAAGCGCGCCGCACTATCTCGAGAGGCATGATCTAGCTCTGCCCCCGGACAGTGTCCTGGAGACCGCACACGCATCGGTTCCGACCCCAAATTCGGAGCCTATTGCACCAATCGAGGATGAGCGGTTGGACGTCACCTCAGGGGCTGCGATCCCAGAAGCGATCGAGCCTAACGCTAGCCCCACACTCTGCACGGCCCGTGACTCCAAGGATCCGGACTCCTTTCCGAACTCCGAACCCCCCGCGCCCCTGCCGATCGAATCCGATTGGGCGCTGATAATGGACATCTTTCAGCACTCGCCTTTTGGCGATATCCTGAACTCTTTCAAGTCTCTCTCCTTATCAGGAGAGCCCTGGCCGAACTACGGTCAGCGAGGATGGGATACGGACGATGAAGAAATTCAAAGCCCACCCACCACCCACTTGGTAGCCACTGTCGACAATTTAAACGACGTGCTCAACTTCGACTCCGGAGACATCGACAGCATGGATGACGATGCAGGAGATACCGACGAACCAACGCCCATAGGGCATTGGACAGCCACCTCATCTCATGATGTGTACATGGTGGATACCCCTAAAGGAAGCGACAACGAGGAAAAAGGGGATGGAACGGGAGATCGACCCCCCGAAAAGCTATCAAAGCATCGGCGTAAACGCCGACCCAAGCCCCGCCTCCATAAAAACCCAGCCATAGAGCGGGACGAGCCGGTAGACGACGAGCAGGCCTTAGATCAACCGTCCGAATAGGGCAACACGGATAGAGAAACCGAACATCCCTCCTCCGGCGAAAACGGCATTCCGGACGACCTCACGCCGGATAAACTTATGGAGCAGAAGAATCTCCATGAGAGGCTCGTTGCAACTGCACGCAGCCTAAAAAAGCAGAAGCGGAAGCTAAAAACAGCGGAAGATGCACTCCGGATTAGATGGAGCAAAGTAATCAATACCGCGGATAAATACGGCAACAATCGCCGCACTAAAAGCTATCCAAAAAGAAAGCTACTGCCTGAATTCGACGAAGAGGCCCTAGAGCCCTCGCTTTCAAAAAATGAGAAAGCCACATGGTCGGATAGACGACCCCATAAAGCAGCAAGCGGCGCCGTACCTAAATCGGCATGCGACCCACTTAAGGATTCGCATCATGGCCCGGTCAGGTCCATTTATGGGCCAAGAAAGCAAGCTCTCGTAAGCAACGCTATGAAGCCATCATCAGAATCCGGCACACCCAAATACAGGGGTGCCGCACACCCCTATGTTTCACCGATGAGGTCCTGGGCTATGAATTTCCAGAGGGATTCAAACCCGTAAACATAGAGGCATATGATGGAACAACAGACCCTGGAGTTTGGATCGAGGATTATATCCTCCACATACACATGGCTAGAGGAGATGATCTCCACGCCATAAAATATTTACACCTTAAGCTTAAAGGGCCAGCCCGGCACTGGCTTAAAAGCCTTCCCGAAAACACAATTGGAAGCTGGGAAGAGCTCGAGGATGCTTTCCGAGCAAACTTTCAAGGGACCTATGTCCGCCCTCCGGATGCAGACGATCTTAGTCACATAACTCAACAACCCAGAGAATCATCTCGGCACTTCTAGAATAGATTCCTCACTAAAAAGAATCAGATAGTCGACTGTCTGGACACCGAAGCCTTAGCAGCTTTCAGGCATAACGTCCAAGACGAATGGCTCACCAGACACCTCGGCCAAGAAAAGCCAAGAACAATGGCCACACTAACAAGCCTCATGACCCGCTTTTGTGCAGGGGAGGACAGCTAGTTGGCAAGGTGCAGCCCCAGCGACCCAAGTACATCCGAAACTAGGGATGGAAACAGAAAACCGCGATGCAACAAGGACCATCGCTGGACTAAGGACAAAAGTCCGAAGAGCACGGCAGTCAATGCCGGATTCAAAGGCTCACGACAAAATCAGGAAAAATCGCCCCCCCAGGATAACAGGGACGATCCATCCAACCTAAATAAAATCCTGGACAGGATATGTCAGATACACAGTACTCCCGGGAAGCCTGCTAACCATACCCACAGAGACTGTTGGGTTTTCAAACAATCCGGCAGACTCAATGCCGAACACAAGGGGCTCGACACACCAAGCGAAGACGAGGGCGAACCCCAAAAGCAGAGCACCAGGAAACAAAAGAACTTCCCACAAGAAGTAAAAACAGTGAACTCACTTCACATAACAAAACATGCGGCGCCCGTAAAGGTACGCACCACACGGCCCATCCCCAAAGGGTCCTGCCACTGGTTGTCAAAACCAATCATCTTCGATCAGCTAGATTATTCTAGGAATATCAAGAATGTAGGCTGGACTGCCTTGATACTCGATCCAATAATTGGCGGACTCCGGTTTTCAAATGTCCTTATGGATGGCGGCAGTGGACTAAACCTGATATATCAGGATACAATCCATCACATGGGGATAAACCCAGCAAGAATCCGCCGCAGCAAAACCTCCTTTCAAGGGGTAACACCTGGTCCGGACACCCATTGTATGGGTTTTCTCTGGCTCGAAGTTATATTCGGCTCTGCCGATAACTTCCGCCGCGAAAAGCTAACCTTCCATATCATCCCATTCTCAAGTCGCTATCAAGCACTACTGGGACGCGAAGCTTTCGCCCGCTTTAACGCAATACCGGATTATGCATCTCTCACGCTTAAGATGCCCGGTCCACGAGGCATCATCTCTTTGAAGGGGAAGCACTAAAGTGCGCCTCCCCAAGCAGAGGATTGTGCGGCCGCTTTGACAGCCCCACAGCAAAATGGCCTCACTGGCCAAAAAACTTCGAAATAGGTCATTCAAGACCACGAACGCGGATAGACGAGTTCGGTGCAAAATCATCATTGATGCAGGCCTAGAGGCCATATACCCCCGCACTACGGCTCCACGCATATACAATAAGAGACAATAAAGCTCAATCTTATATATTTTACTTTATACTTTGTTTATTTTAAACTTTTGTTCGGCACGACTCGTTTTCAACTCAGTTCCTCTCTTTTACAGATGGACGTCGTGCGGCGCCCGTCCAGGATACGGCACAACGGAGACACAGGCGCAGACGTGCAGTAGGGACTGGTCCTAAAGGATTCTTTTTAGATTAATACCCTGCGTAAACCTTTTTTACTATCTCTTGTTGCTACACATCCCCTGGTTTTTTCTTTCTGATATAACCTAGGAGGAGGCTGGCGTCTTGGCATGTGGCCATGTCAGAATTTTTGCACGTACCTAGACACTAGGGGCTTTTTTAATAACAAAGAGTGTTGTTTCGCCCGCACTCATAAAGACCGAACACCTTAGGGAGTGTTCGGCGTCGCGAGTTTTGGCATTATATGCATCAGCTCCGAATCATGTCTTTGGTCAAATGTTGGGTTGCCCGGCTCCTGAGTTCGGCTACCTTACGTTCTGCTCTATCGGCTAAGGTAGCACCAGGAGAACTACTACGATTGTGCCCTGGTTCGGCCAGGCGAGCACAGAGAAAGCTGAAAACTGACTGTCATGATGTAGCGTGAGACTGGTCAGCCACTCGATGACCTATCGGAATCTATCGGATTCCTCCGCTTTAACGAAGGGCCGCTTCCCGGTCAGGCACATACGCGCCCCGAACTCGGGCGAGCGCAGTCGCCACCAAGGGGCTACCTAAATAGTCTCACTGTCAAGCTCCTATGGCTAAGTGAAAGTGTTAAAGCATTATAGTCCGGTTGCCTGGCCCACTGCGCTATCACCTCCTTTGTAGGACCAAGACGTTGGGTTAAGTGTGAAAATGCGTCTTCTGCGAGCACCCCCGCACTATGTGCGTGGGGGCTGAAGCCAACGACTGCCATCTTTCAGATTTTGTATATATCTTAAAACGGCCGCACAGGAGGTGTTCCCAATACTTGAAGGCACAAGTATAAAAAGGCCACTACAGTTTATCAAAACATTACTTTATAATTACATATGCTATCATAACATAGCATCTTTTGAGCACTGCGTCTCTATTACACGAGCGCCTTCAAGGACTTCCCGAAAATAGTGCTCGGAGGGTACAAGGCTTTTGTCCGAATCTCGGGATGCAACAACGGTGGTCTCCATCTCTGCCCAGTATGTCTTGACACGGGCAAGAGCCATCCTTGCGCCCTCTATGCATGCTGACCTCTTCATTGCATTAATACGCGGCACCGCGTCAAGGAATTGCTGCACCAAGCTGAAATAACTCTTCGGCTCCGATCTCCCAGGCCATAGATGACCCATGACATACTTCATGGCGAGTCCGGACAACCTATTCAGTTCGGCCCATTGAGCCAAACGATCATCCACTGCCAGTGGACGCTCTGGATTGTGAAACTGCGACTAGAAAAGCTTTTCCACTTAGTGATCTTTCTGATCTCGAAAGTGTTCGGTCGCATCAGCAGCACTCGCTGCCAAATCCAGATAGGTATCCTCCACACTCCACATCCGGTCCAACGGAGGAAACTTCGGATCGCAAAATTTCCTTCGCAGCATAAAGGGCTTTCCAGCCGCAATCTGTTCGGCCTGACGCAGCTCCTCCTTCGCAGCTCTGATCGCAGAGCGCGCATCCTTGGCATTGGTAACGGCCTTCTCTAAGTCCGTCTGTTTCGCCTGGTCTTCTTTTTCAAGAAGTCTGCAACGGTCTGTAGCGCTTTTTAACTTTTCGGCCATCTTGGCCATCTCTTCCTTGCTTCGGCAATGAGCAGCCTGTTCGGCTCTCAGCTCTTCAAGAGCTTTCCTGGTGGCCGCATCACTTTCGCTGGCTTGTTCTTTAGCTCGGGCAAGTTCTGCCCTAAAACTCTCCACGGCGGCCGCACCATCTGCGTCAAAGCACACACATCGTAAGACACATGCATCAAACTGTTCCTACCTGATGCCGCCCGAGGAATTACATACCTTGAGCCTCATCAAGCCGCTTATTAACAAGCGTGATGTCGGCATCTGCCATGTCCAGTTGCCGCTTTAGTTTGGCAAAATCTTCAGTTCGGCTCGATTCCGGACACCATGCCGCCTACATTCAAAGGCGACATCTTAGACCTAGGATTATGATCCTCCGCGTGCCGTCATTTTTGACGACGCGGAGAGTCTCAGGGGCTACTATCTACACAGGGCGCATCTTATTCATGCGCAACTAACAAAAGTGTACATTATCTAATGTACCTCAAAACCCGTCAGTAAACTTTTGACGGCCTCATGCAATCCGCTCTCTGCGGATGAGATCCTTTGAATCACCCTGCCTATCAATGCACGGTGCTCCTCCGAGATAGAAGCTTGCCCCAGCAGAATCTTTAGCTCCTCCGGGCGAGCACCAGACGGTGTCGGACTTGTCCCACGACCTCTTTCGAAGGCCGGACACGGAGAACCTCGGGGGGCCACATAGCTATCTTCCGTCCCTGCCGGATTCAGAGAAACCCTCCGTGACGACACCTCAGGGTCACCCGCCTCGCTAGGCGGCACGGCAGGGGGAGGCGTCCCGCTCTCCATCATCTCCGGAAGGAGATCCCCCGAAGACGAGCTCTGCTGAGAAGGGCTGAGGTCCGAGCTACAAGGTAAAAATTCGGTTAATCTTCTCAGATATAAATCAAGGATTTCCCTCATCCCTCAAAAGGAAAATCTTTCTCTACTTACGGCTCGCTGGAGGGCTGATCCCCTTGAGGGTGTAGTCCGGCCGAGGAACTCTCCGGCGTCGGACCCTCTGACGAGGATTTTTCCCCCCGCTTCGAGGCCATGGTTTCCGGGTCGTCAGAGGCGGCTCTCTTCTTCCCGTTAGGAGAGGAATTGTCGGTTCCTCCCTTCGGAGCATCCTCCTTCGAGGAGGCCATAGCTTCCTTGTCCTCCCCCTCCAAAGGCATTATTTCCAGCATCCTGACCAGCACGGGATCCGGCCTGGTTTCGGGAAGGGGAGCCGGACACCTGATCAGCTTTGCCTTCGCTATCCACTCCTGTTTAAAAGGATGGCTCTTTTAGGGGCAAGTTTATGACAATTATATGGATAGAAGGTCTGGGCACAAGGTTGCTTACTTGAGTATCCGGGCGATTGCAGCTTAGGCCTGCGTCCTCGGTTAAATCCGGACACATCTCTTGTGATCTGAAGAACAGTTTATACATCTCCGCGGGCGTTGCGCCCATGAAATTCTGGAGATCTCGCGGTCCCTCTGGATTAAACTCCCATAGGCGAAGGGAGCGACGTTTGTCGGGCAATATTCGGCGAATCAGCATGACCTGCGTCACCTTGACCAGGCTGAGGTCTCCTTCCAAGAGATCCTTAATGCGGCCCTGTAACAAGGGCACGTCTTTGGGCAAACCCCAATCTAACCCTCTGTTAACCCATGACGCTAGCCGTGGTGGGGGACCCGAGCGAAAGGCAGGAAGCGCCACCCACTTGGTGCTCCGGGGAGCGGTGATATAAAACCACTCTCGTTGCCACGAGCCTAGCTCCTCTTGAAAAGAGCCCTCGGGCCATGGAGCATCAGCATTTTTGCTTATAACAGCGCCTCCGCACTTTGCGTGCCATCCCTTGATCATCTTGGGCTCCACTTTGAAAGTCTTGATCCATAATCCGAAGTGAGGGGTAACACGGAGGAACGCTTCGCATACAACGATAAACAAGGAGATATGGAGGATGGACTCCGGAGCTAAGTCGTGGAATTCCAGCCCATAATAAAACAGCAATCCCCTCACAAAGGGATCCATCGGGAAGCCTAGCCCCCGAAGGAAGTGAGACACGAACACCACGCTCTCACCGGGCTGGGGACTGGGGATAGCCTGCCCTTGAGCAGGCAACCTGTGCGGAATTTCGGCGGTCAAGAACTTAGCCTCTCTCAACTTCAGCACGTCCTCCTCCGTGACGGAGGAGGGCATCCATCGGCCTTGATGGTCGGAACCGGACATTGTCAAAGGTCTGAGGCGCCCGGAATCTGGAGCCTAGGGTGTTGGAACTCGAGGCGACGGGCGAACTTGTTTTGGGATTGGAGAAAAGGAGTAAGGCCCTGGTCTCTTTATAAGAGGTTGAATACCAGGAGCCCTCCCCGTAACCGTTTGGGACTCACCTTTAATCGAGAAAACATGCTAACGGGCACGATTGGGTTACCCACGTCCGTATTGATGAGAATCCCGTAAAAGGGGGGCACACGATCTCTGCTTTGACAAGACGTGCCAAGGAAACCGCCTCACAAGACACGCTGAGGTGGAAAATGAAAATTATTCGAGTGAAGGACTTGGCCGTAGTGTGATGACGCACTTCAGAATACGTCAGCAGATTTGATTTGTGTTAGTATTATTCTCTCTATGGCAATATGTGGAAACTTATTTTGTAGAGCCGGACACTACTCTTGGTGTTTACAATCTTCTATGAAGGACCTGGAGGAGGAACCCGCCTTGCAATGCCGAAGACAATTTGCGCGCCGGACTCGTCGTCATTGAAGCCTGGTTCAGGGGCTACTAAGGGAGTCCTGGATTAGGGGGTGTTCGGGTAGCCGGACTATACCTTCAGCCGGACTCCTGGACTATGAAGATACAAGATTGAAGACTTCGTCCCGTGTCCGGATGGGACTTTCCTTGGCGTGGAAGGCAAGCTTGGTGATGTGGATATTCAAGATCTCCTACCATTGTAACCGACTCTATGTAACCCTAACCCTATCCGGTGTCTATATAAACCGGAGGGTTGTAGTCCGTAGGCAATCAACTACATACACAACAATCATACCATAGGCTAGCTTCTAGGGTTTAGCCTCCTTGATCTCATGGTAGATCTACTCTTGTACTACCCGATCAAGCAGGACGTAGGGTTTTACCTCCATCAAGAGGGCCCGAACCTGGGTAAAACATCATGTTCCCTGCCTCCTGTTACCATCCGGCCTAGACGCATAGTTCGGGACCCACTACCCGAGATCCACCCGTTTTGACACCGACAATCTCCATAAGCATAATTCATATTGGCATCTTTGCCACAAGCATAGCAAGCATCATCAAAAAGGGATATTTCAAAAGAATCGACGGGATCATAGCAATTATCATAGCATTCATCCTTCGGTAAGCATGAAGGGGAATTAAACAATGTATGAGTTGAAGAGTTACTCTCATTAGAAGGTGGGAACGGGTGATCAATCCGCTCTTCCTCCTTTTGTTCTTCGCTCTCTTCCTCATCTTTTTCATCCAATGAGCTCACAGTTTCATCAATTTCTTCTTCCATAGACTCCTGCAAAATATTAGTCTCTTCTTGGACAGCGGAGACTTTCTCAATAAGTGCATTTATTTCAGAATTGTATTCATAATTCTCATAGCAATATTTGAGGATAGCTAAATTTTTCAGATCTATAAACAACATCATCAAAATCTTCAAACTCTTTACACATAGATTCAATTTCATAAGAACCCATAAAAGCAACAAATTCTTCTATTTGTTCCACATCATAGTAATCATATATACCATTAGCATAAGAAGCTAAGGTTTTATTATCATTGAATTTGCATGAAAAGGGAAGGTGTGGAGCCTTCATCCTAGAGCAACAAGTATAATCATAAACCACGCATAATTGCCAACCATAATACTTCAATATATGAATTTGATCCCATAATGGTTTCCCTTTTTGTGTCAAGCGATAATCCCTAAAGTATTCACGTTGATCCAACGTTACTCCCATTACCAGATTGAATGAGGTTTTCTCAGGATTATCAAAGTGGTACATAATATTTTTCACATATTGAGCATCGACGGTTTTAGGAGGTTCCCCATCTCCATGAGCAAAAATTACACCTAATTTTTTGGTATTTCGTGTTCCATATCCATAACTAAAGATAGAGAACAACTAAGAACAACAAATAAAAATTACTTAGTTATAAAGCAAACAAGCACACACGAGAATATTCACCCCACGCTATTGCTCCCCGGCAACGGCACCAGAAAAAGGTATTGATAACCCACAAGTATAGTGGATCGCAACAGTTTTCGATAAGTAAGAGTGTCGAACCGAACGAGGAGCTAAAGGCAGAACAAATATTCGCTCAAGTTCTATCGACCACCGATACAACTCTACGCACGCTTGACGTTCGCTTTACCTAGAACAAGTATGAAACTAGTAGTACTTTGTAGGTATTGTTGGATAAGTTTGCAAGGTAATAAAAAGTCGGTAAATAAGAAGTAGGGGCTGTTTAGATAAAGACACAACTAAGTTAGGTTTACTAGAGAGTTTGTTGTTACGAGAAAGTTATTTGTCCCTAGGCAATCGATAACTAGACCCGTAATCATTATTACAATTTTATTTGAGGGAGAGGCATAAGCTAACATACTTTCTCTACTTGGATCATATGCACTTATGATTGGAACTCTAGCAAGCATCCGCAACTACTAAAGATCATTAAGGTAAAACCCAACCATAGCATTAAAGCATCAAGTCCTCTTTATCCCATACGCAAACAACCTACTTACTCGGGTCTGTGCTTCTGTTCACGCACGCCACCCACCATAAGCAAATCATAAACATATTGCAACACCCTAAAGCGGGGATCCCTCACGCTTGCGCGACACAGAGGGCACCATAGGACAACACAAATTATAGAACATGCAACTCAAACCAATCTTGATCATCAAATAGCCATTAGGACAAAACGGATCTACTCAAACATCATAGGATAGCCATACATCATAGGGAAATAATATATAGCGTTGAGCACCATGTTTAAGTAGAGATTACAGCGGGTAAGAGAGAGTTTACACCGCTGCATAGAGGGGGGAAGAGCTGGTGATGATGGTGGTGAAGTTGTTGGTGAAGATTGCGGTGATGATGATGGCCCCCGGTGGCACTCCGGCGCCACCGGAAGCAAGGGGGAGAGGGCCCCCCTTCTTCTTCTTCTTATTCCTTGACCTCCTCCCTAGATGGGAGAATGGTTTCCCCTCTAGTCCTTGGCCTCCATGTCATGGGAGGGGCGAGAGCCCCTCCGAGATTGGATCTGTCTCTCTGTCTCTTTCTGTTTCTGTGTTCCCTCCTGGCTCTGTTTAACCGTTTGGTGTATATATGGAGATCCGTAACTCCGATTGGCCTGAAACCTTCGCCGTGATTTTTTTCCGAAAATTAGCTTTCTTGCGGCAAAAGAAGAGCGTCAACTGCCTTATGGGTGGCTTATGAGGGTAGGGGGCGCCCATGGGGCAGGCGCGCCCCCTGCCTCGTGACCACTGTCGGTGTCAAAACCGGCGGATCTCGGGTAGGGTGTCCCGAACTGTGCGGCTAGGCCGGATGGTAACAGGAGGCAAGGAACACGATGTTTTACCCAGGTTCGGGCCCTCTTGATGGAGGTAAAACCCTACGTCCTGCTTGATTAATATTGATGATATGGGTAGTACAAGAGTAGATCTACCACGAGATCAAGGAGGCTAAACCCTAAAAGCTAGCCTATGGTATGATTGTTGTATGATGAAGTTGTCCTACGGACTAAAACCCTCCGGTTTATATAGACACCAGAGAGGGTTAGGGTTACACAAAGTCGGTTACAATGGTAGGAGATAAAAATATCCGCATCGCCAAGCTTGCCTTCCACGCCAAGGAAAGTCCCATCCGGACACGGGACAAAGTCTTCAATCTTGTATCTTCATGGTCCTGGAGTCCGGCTGAAGGTATAGTCCGGCTACCCGAACACCCCCTAATCCAGGACTCCCTCAGTAGCCCCTGAACCAGGCTTCAATGGCGACGAGTCCGGCGCGTAGATTGTCTTCAGCATTGCAAGGCGGGTTCCTCCTCCAAATTCTTCATAAAAGTTTGTAAACACCAAGAGTAGTGTCCGACTCTGCAAAATAAGTTTCCACGTATTGCCATAGGGAGAATAATATTAACACAAATCTAATCTGCCAACGTATTCCGCAGCATGACATCACACTACGGCCAAGCCTTTATTCGTATGGTTTCCACCTCAGCGTGTTTTGCGAGGCGGTTTCCTTGGCACGTCTTGTCAAAGCAGAGATCGTGTCCCCCATTTATGGGATTCTCATCAATACGGACGTGGGTAACCCAACTTCGCCATTTATCACGGTGCTTGGGAGGAAAGCGAGTTTTACTAGGCTGGTGGGGACGCATAGTCGCATCCGCTCATATAAGGGGATAAGGATCCACCTTTTTACCTACGCCTTCTTCCTCCTTTGCCTATCCATCTTATGCGCACCCGAGCTCCAGCGCCCAAGCCCGCACTTCCTACCTCAACCTTCTCCAACAATGTCCGGAGCGGGAGGCAAGTGGATGGTCTCCTCCGTCACGGAGGGCCATGTCAAAAGGCTAAGGAAGGCCGGATACCTGTCCAAAGACATCGCGCACCGGCTTCCTGAGGAGGGGCAGCTTCTCCCCACCCCAAGGCCCCATGAGAGGGTAGTATTTCTTCCCCACTTCCTCCGCGGACTGGCTTTTCCTCTCCACCCATTTGTCCGCGGGCTCATGTTCTACTATGGCCTGGATTTCCACGATCTGGCCCCGAACTTCATTCTTAATATCTCGGCGTTTATCGTCGTGTGCAAGGCTTTCCTCTGTATCCGCCACCATTTCGGCCTCTGGCTCAAGACCTTCAACGTCAAGCCAAAGGTGGTGCGCGGCAACCAGGCAGGGTGCGGAGGTGCCATGGCGGGCAAAATAGCCAACGTCCTATGGCTCGAGGGCTCCTTTGTGGAGACCTTGAAGGGGTGGCAGTCAGGGTGGTTTTACATCACCG
Organism: Triticum urartu; assembly: GCF_003073215.2. Classification (NCBI taxonomy): domain Eukaryota; kingdom Viridiplantae; phylum Streptophyta; class Magnoliopsida; order Poales; family Poaceae; genus Triticum; species Triticum urartu. The sequence continues at coordinate 20,704,312 of NC_053023.1, forward strand.
AGCCACGCGATCCGAAGTGGATTGCAGGCCCTGAATTCCGAGCCGGACCCCCTACGCGGATCACGTCCTGGAAGGAGACGGGCTTGTCGTGGGCCGACGAAGAAGAGGTGACCGGACTGCAAAAATGCATCCAGTCCCTGGTGAACAAGCAGCTCAAGCTTGTCAACGTAGTCCAGGTCATGCTCGTCCGCCGGATCCTTCCGTGTCAAGAACGGGACTTCAATTTGTGGGAGTTCAACCCGGCGCAGCACCGAACTCTGAGCAGGCTCTTTGACACGACGTACGAAGATGTCTGGAAGGGGATAACCAAAGGCGCCGAGGCTCCCACATCCGCCTCAGAAGACCGCGGATTCAGCTCACAGCGTCCTGCTGCCGAGGTAAAATATTTTCATCTTTTACAGGATGTTAAGTTTTCTTCATAGTTTGACTGTATGCGGGATCTAAACTCCCTCACCTTTGACAGGATTGGCAGGCGAAGTCCGGACTGATTAACTGTCCGGCTCCCTTGCCCAAAGACCCAGCCCCTACTCTCCTAGTGAAGCTGCTGGTTCCGGCACCTTATGTGGTGCCGTAGAAGAAGGCCAAGAAGAAGAAGGCCACGGGGACTCGAAAGAGTTCCCGGCATATGGTGGCGTCGGACTCGTCGTACAATGAGTCCGAGACGCGCTCCTCCCGTGAAGACGAGGAGGAGGAAGAAGAGACCTCTCCCCCTCTAGCGGGGGGAGGAAAGAAGAGGAAGGCCGCCCTAGTAGGGGAGGCCGGAGGGTCCAAGAAGAGGAAAATCCCTCCGCCGGACTACGCCCCCGACGCCGACGAGGACGAAGAGGAGTGGCCGGACAGGACGAAGCGTCCGGCAAAATCGTAAGTGTTCGGATACCAGAGTAACTCATGATATTCCTTTTGTTGCGCAACTTTCCCTAATGTCGAATATAATCATGCAGCCCGCCCAGGGACGGGCTCGACGAGTAGTCGAGCGGCTCCCTGGATTCATCGGACGTGAATTCAGTTCCGCCCGCTGCCTCCCCTTGTGCTGCGGATGACGCCGAAGTGGCATCGTGACAAGCTCCGGGACAAGAGGAGGTGGTCCAGGAGGAGCCGCGAGGCAACCTCCCGGACTCCAGGAGTGAAGGGGACAAGACCCCCCAGGGCTCCAAGTCCGGCTTTAAGCCGGACACCGCGCCGGATATCATCAACGGTTCCGTTACTCGTTCCGTAATACATCATCTCGCAACTAACTCATTAGTTGCAATGCTTGCAAGGCTTGTGCATTACCGAGAGGGCCCAGAGATACCTCTCCGACAATCGGAGTGACAAAACCTAATCTCGAAATACGCCAACCCAACATGTACCTTTTGAGACACCTGTAGTACTCCTTTATAATCACCCAGTTACCTTGTGATGTTTGGTAGTACCCAAAGTGTTCCTCCGGTAAACGGGAGTTGCATAATCTCATAGTTACAGGAACATGTATAAGTCATGAAGAAAGCAATAGCAACATACTAAACGATCGGGTGCTAAGCTAATGGAATGGGTCATGTCAATCAGATCATTCACTTAATGATGTGATCCCGTTAATCAAATAACAACTCATTGTTCATGGTTAGGAAACATAACCATCTTTGATTAACGAGCTAGTCAAGTAGAGGCATACTAGTGACACTTTGTTTGTCTATGTATTCACACATGTATTATGTTTCCGGTTAATACAATTCTAGCATGAATAATAAACATTTATCATGATATAAGGAAATAAATAATAACTTTATTATTGCCTCTAGGGCATATTTCCTTCACCGGAATCGTCAATGGTTCTGGACCGCGGCAGGCGAACTCCTGCCAAGAGGAGCAAGCCTATTGAGCCGGCGTCCTCCGTCCAACCGGAGGCGCCGGACAATCTGCTGGAGGTTCTTAAGGGCGCCTCCATCGACGAGGAGCACCGTACCATCATGAGTACGGTGGTCCAGAAGGTTCGGTCCTCCAAAAGCGGACTTACTGAAGCTTGTGCTAGCCTTCTAACAGGCTTCGAGGGAAGTAGAAATATGTAAAAATATTACCGCATAGACAGTAGCCCCTGATGCTCTGTTTGGCGTTCGGAAAGAAAAGCCGAATAGAGGATCTATTAAATATCGTAGGAGTCTAACTAAAAAGGAGTCAATATACGTATGCAGGCTTCGCTGCTGGCCACCGCCGCACTGACTACGAAGGTGGGTGCCCTGAAGCAGGGCCTCGAGCGGACCGAGCAAGAGCTCGGCCTTGCCAAACGGCAGCTCGAGGAGAAAGAAGGTAAGAGATACCTTATAGAAAAAATGCCTATAAGAAGATGCAATTGCAAAAAATGACAGGAATATACTGCTTATTGTAGGGGCCACAACTGAGGTGGCGACCCTCAAGCAGGCGCTGTCCGAGGCCGAGAAGAGAGCGGCCACGGAGCGCACCGAGCGGGAGAAATTTGAGGCGCAGGTCGGCGAGGTGCAGCAAGAGCTTCAGGCTCTCATGAAAAAACATGAGAGTTTGGAGCTCGACTCAAAGACGCGAGCGTCCGAGCTTGGTGCGGCCCTTAAAACTGCCAAATCTGCCAAGGCCGAAGCCAGAAGGCCCTCCAAGAATTGGATGCGGTGAAAAAGATAGCGGCGGGTAAGGCCTTCTCTATGCAAAGCAAACATATAAAAGTAAACTACTTGTTACTTACTCGAATCCGGAGCTCTCCAGGGGCATTCGCAGATCTTCCCCACAGCGTATCCGATGCCGCCGCATTCTACCGAGCCGAGGAAGGCAGCTCGTCGGAGAAGGTGTTCTGGTCTCAGTACGCTGAGGCCGGACACCCCGTGCCCTTGAGCGACCAGCTGAAGCAGCTGGTCGAGCTCCACAAGGCGGCCGAACAGGCCCTGACGGGCTTCATAGTTCAGCTGTGGCCAGGAAAGGCCCTACCTGGGAGCTACTTCAGACTGGTGCGGCGGCTGGTGGAGGCTTGTCCAAGGCTCGAGGTCATCAAGCGCTCCGTCTGCATCGAAGGTGCCCGTAGGGCCCTTGCCCGTGCAAAGGTGCACTGGGGTAAGCTGGACGGTGAGAAGCTTGTGAGGGACGGGCCGCCGTCGGGGAAGGAGCATCGCAAGCCCGAGAACTATTACAAGGATGTTCTGGCCGGTGCCCGCCTTATGGCAGATGAATGCACCAAGGATGTAATTTTTGAATGAACTCGCTCGTGTTATCCTGTGCACTGAAAACTTGTTCATATGTGCTAAGCAATGCTTGAATTTAAAATATTACTTTCTGCGCGGCCGTTTATCAAAAAATTGAGAGATGGCCAGTCGTCGGCTTCTACCCCCATGCCACTAGTGCTGGGGTGTTCGGGATAAACCTGAGCGCTCTTTTTCCCATGATTGGGTCCGTCGAGGGAGGCGCTCAGCACAACGAACAAGGCAATTGGACTATAATGCTTGAACACTCTCACTTAGCCATAGAACTCTATAATTTTAAATTTCGGCGAAGCCCCTAGTATTCGGAAGACCGAGTTCGGGGCGCTATCCACGCCTTGGCCGGACAAAGCCGGTTCCTCACTTGAAGCGGCATAAGTCTTTAAGGTCTCAAAAAACCTCTCGAACAGTGACCGGTCTCTCGCCTCATCATGACAGTCAGTTTTAGCTTTCTCTACTGAGGTGCTCAGCCCAGCTCAACTGGGGCACAATCGCAGTAGTTCTCCTAGTGCTACCTTAGCCGATATAGCGGAACGTAAGGCACCAAAACATAGGAGCCGGGCAAACCCAACTATTGACCCAAATCATGATTCGGAGCCGATGCATATAGTGTTATAAGTTCGGGGTGCCGCACTTGTGAAAGTGTACGGACTTCTCACGCCATATTGATGGGTACTGAAGCCCCTGGCGTATTTTTGCCGTACCACAGTGTACGGATGCAACATGTTATTGATAAACATATATATAAAAATAGGATAATGCAAAAAATAGACAAAACGCTATGCATTGTTTATAGAAAGGCTGCTATGAAAGCGGAACGATACAAATAGTGCGATAAGCAAAAGAAATTGGACTATTTAACATGTCCTGGCCAGGGGCAGGCCGCGGAATTGTATTAAAAAACAGGTATACTGCTCGCAATAGAGACCACCTGGGAGTTCCATAATGCGGCGTGGCTTGTCTGCTTTCCTGGATCTTGCATCGTTTGTGTGGCAGTTGAATTGCTGAACGGGTCATCCGAAGTATGGACTCCTGAGAGTAAGAGAAAAAAAGAAAAAAAAAAGGAATCCGGCAGCCCCTGGTGCGGTTTAAGCCGTATTTCGGGCGTGCCGTGATAGTGCCCCTTCCCCTGTGCCCATGGTATTTCAATAGCGTAGTTAGGTACACGAAGCATTGGTTTCGCTATATCGCGAGGGCTAGGGTTGGGGCCGCATTGCTACGCTAGCTCAGAACATGCCAGGCGGTCTTGTTGTAGGGTACTCCGGGCGCGCTTTACAGTGTCCGTCGTTTTGAAGGCCGAACTGGAGAATTGCCTAGAGAGGCTGCTTTGTACTTCTGCTGCGAGCGCTGCCGTGTGCTCCTCCGTTCGGAGGGAGCGTTCGGTGTTCCCATTGAGCGTGATTACTCCTCTAGGGCCTGGCATCTTGAGATTGAGGTATGCATAGTGCGGTACCGCGTTGAATTTTGCGAATGCGGTTCGCCCGAGCAGTGCGTTATAGCCACTACGGAACGGGACTATGTCGAAGACCACTTCGGAAGTTATCCGGAGATGCGAAGACCACTTCCAGTGTGACTGAGCCTGTACAGTTGGCTTCTACACCTGGTATGACGGCTTTAAGGTCGTTTTGGTGGGCTTGATCTTCGAGGGATCTATGCCCATTTTTCGCACTGTATCCTGGTAAAGCAGGTTTAGGCTGCTGCCGCCGTCCATGAGGACTCTTGTGAGATGAAATCCGTCAATGATTGGGTCTAGAACCAATGCGGCGAAGCCGCCGTGACGGATGCTAGTGGGGTGGTCCCTTCGATCAAAGGTGATCGGGCAGGAAGACCATGGGTTGAACTTTGGGGCGACTGGCTCCATCGCATATACGTCCCGTAACGCACGCTTCCGCTCCCTCTTGGGGATGTGGGTTGCATATATCATGTTCACCGTCCGCACTTGCGGGGGAAGTCCCTTCTTTCCACCGTTGTTCGGCGGCCTGAGATCCTCTTCGTTGTCGCTGTACAGCTCCTTGTCTTTGTTTTCGGCTCTTAACTTGCCTGCCTGCTTGAACACCCAACCATCCCTGTTGGTGTGATTGGCTGGCTTTTCGGGGGTGCCATGTATCTGGCACAAGCGGTCGGGCATTCGGTCCAAACTGGACGGGCCCTGAGTATTTCTTTTGAATGGCTTTTTCCGTTGACCGGATTTGTAGCCTCGGAATCCGGCATTAACTGCCGTATCCTCGTTGTTGTCGCTGTTAACACGGAGCTTTTGTTTGTTCCGACGTGACCTGTCGCTTTTGTCCTTGGTATTCGAATTACCAGGGTTCTTGGTTAAATTGTTGCTGCGAGCTAGCCAGCTGTCTTCTCCCGCGCAAAAGGGGGTCATGAGTGTCGTGAGGGCTGCCATAGATTTCGGCTTTTCCTGTCCCAGGTGCCGGGCAAGCCACTCGTCACGGATATTATGCTTGAAGGCCGCTAAGGCCTCTGCATCCGGACAGTCGACTATCTGGTTTTTCTTTGTTAGGAACCATGTCCAGAATTTCCTGGCCGATTCCTCTGGCTGCTGAATTATGTGGCTTAGGTCATCGGCGTCCTGTGGTCGCACATAAGTGCCCTGAAAGTTGTCAAGGAATGTGGCTTCCAGGTCCTCCCAAGAACCGATTGAGTCTGCTGGCAAGCTGTTAAGCCAATGCCGGGACGGTCCCTTAAGTTTGAGTGGGAGGTATTTGATGGCGTGTAGATCATCACCGCGGGCCATGTGGATATGAAGGAGATAATCCTCGATCCATACCGCAGGATCTGTTGTGCCATCGTACGATTCGAGATTCGATGTTTACGGGTTTGAAGCCCTCAGGGATTTTATGATCCATTACTTCATCTGTGAAGCATAGTGGGTGTGCGGCGCCTCTGTATTGGGCTATATCACGACGCAGCTCGAAGGAGCTTTGTCTGTTGAGTTCGGCCCGGCCGGATTTATTGCATCCGGAGTGACGATCACCGTCACGTGCCGTGGGGCGCCTGCGCGATCCGTAGATCGATCTTGTTTGCCTTGCCTTGTCCTCCAGTATGTCGCGCAGGTCGGGCGCATTTTCCCGTGCCTTAGTATGCTTGACGCGGCGTCGGGGCATGGCTTGAGTGGAGGGCCAAGAGGCCTCTCTGTCGCGGCCACGAGGTGGCCGGTCGGCCATGTCATGCGCTGGTGATGTAGGTGCTTCCTCCTCTAGTCGGGGTAGCAGCCTGCGCTTTGGGTAACTCTTGGAGGGGCGTTCGAGTTCATACTCTTCGGCCGCAAGGACTTCAGTCCATCTGTCAGCTAGCAAATCCTGATCAGCTCTAAGCTGTTGCTGCTTTTTCTTGAGGCTGCTTGCCATGGCCATAAGCCTGCGTTTAAAACGCTCTTGTTCGGCGAGATCCTCTGGCACGACGAACTCGTCGTCGTCGAGGCTTGCCTCGTCTTCGGAGGGAGGCGTATAATTATCGTCCTCAACCTCTTGGTCCGCCGCCCTCTCGTGAGGGCTGGCTTCTCTGTCCTCCTGTGCTGAATCTTGCTGGAGGGGGTGTTCTTCGGCGCTATCCGGAGTAGTATTATCTCCCGTGCCGGAATCACCGTTTTTGCTTTGGCGGGATTTAGAGCGGCGCCGCTGACGCCGGCGCTTGGGCTGTTTCTTAGAGGTATCGTCCCGCTGTTCCATCGCCATCTCCATCCTTTGGAGTGTCCACCATATATATGTCATATGACGAGGTGGCCTTCCAGCGCCCTACAGGTGCTGGTTCTTGTTCGTCTCCTGCATCGTCGTCCATGCCGTCGATGTCTTCGGAGTCGAAGTCAAGCATGTCGGTTAAGTCGTCGACAGTGGCTACGAAGTGGGTGGTGGGTGGGTTTTGAATTTCTTCATCGTCCGTATCCCAACCTTGCTGACCGTAGTCCGGTCAGGGCTCTCCTGATAAAGAGAGAGACTTTAGAGAATTCAGGATGTCGCCGAAGGGCGAGTGCTGAAAGATGTCCACGGCGGTGAACTCCATTATCGGCGCCCAATCGGATTCGATCGGCAGGGGCGCGGGGGGCTCGGAGTTCGGAGAGGAATCCGGCTCCTCGGAGTCATGGGCCATGCGGAGTGCGGGGCTGGAGTTCAGCTCGATCGCCTCTGAGATTGTAGCCCCTGAGGCAGCGTCCAACCGTTGATCCTCGATCGGCGCGTAGGCTCCGAATCAATGGTCGGAACCGATGCGTGTGCGGCCTCCAAGGCGCTGTTCGGCGGCAGAGCTATATCATGCCCATCGAGATAGTGCGGCGCGCTTGGCTGTGGCTCGAATCCGTCGAAGATCAAGTCCCCGCGGATGTCAGCCGTGTAGTTTAGGCTTCCAAACCTGACCTGATGGCCAGGGGCGTAGCTTTCGATCTGCTCAAGGTGGCCAAGCGAATTGGCCCGCAGTGCGAAGCCGCCGAAGACAAGATCTGTCCGGGGAGAAAAGTCTCACCCTGGACTGCATCGTTGTTGATGATCGAAGGAGCCATCGGGCCTAAAAGCGACGCCACAGAGGAACTCTCAATGAAAGCACCAATGTCGGTGTCAAAACCGGCGGATCTCGGGTAGGGGGTCCCGAACTGTGCGTCTAGGCCGGATGGTAACAGGAGGCAAGGAACGATGTTTTACCCAGGTTCGGGCCCTCTTGATGGAGGTAAAACCCTACGTCCTGCTTGATTAATATTGATGATATGGATAGTACAAGAGTAGATCTACCACGAGATCAAGGAGGCTAAACCCTAGAAGCTAGCCTATGGTATGATTGTTGTATATGAAGTTGTCCTACGGACTAAAACCCTCCGGTTTATATAGACACCGAAGAGGGTTAGGGTTACACAAAGTCGATTACAATGGTAGGAGATCTTGAATATCCGCATCGCCAAGCTTGCCTTCCACGCCAAGGAAAGTCCCATCCGGACACGGGACGAAGTCTTCAATCTTGTATCTTCATAGTCCTGAGTCCGGCTGAAGGTATAGTCCGGCTACCCGAACACCCCCTAATCCAGGACTCCTAGGATTTTTTTTTGAAATTACTGTGTTCCCCAACATTAAAAGAGGGAGAAGCGAAAGCGTTACAATATTTCTCTTGTGGACAGAGATATCGACCGTTGAGATAGAGGGTAGGTACAACAATTAATAGGCCTACACAGAGTGGGCGTCAAAAGAGGGAGAAGCGGAAGTGTTACAACATTTCTCTTGTGGACAGAGATATCAACCATTAAAAGAGAGGGTTACAAGAATTTGCAGGCGGACACGGAGAGGTGGCGTCAAAAGAGGCGGAAGCAGGGGCATTACCACATTTCTCTTGTGGATAGAGATATCAACCATTCAAAGAGAGTGTTACAATAATGCATAGGCAGACAAAGAGAGTGGGCGTTAAAAGAGGGAGAAGCGGAAGCGTTACAACATTTCTCTTGTGGACAGATATATTGGCCGTTAAAAGAGAGGGTTCCAATAATTTCCTGGTGGACACAGAGAGTTGGCGTTAGAAGAGGGGGAAGTGGAAGCATTACAACATTTCGCCTGTGGACGCAAAGATCGAATGGTAAAAGAGAGTGTTGTAACAATCCACAAGCGGACATAAAGAGCGTGCATAAAAGACGGGGAAGCAGAAGGGTCACAAAAATTTGCACGTATACACGGAGAGCAATCCCTTGCAGCCTTATACAGAATCAAAAGAGAGACTTGGGAATGACATGCAACCGTCGCCTTTTCCACATTTGCAAATCCGTGAAGCCACCCACCCACGCCCTTCTCGGCTACCGGGTTTCTATCGAAGGGGCCAACATACCAACATAGAGGGAGGGAATACAACAAATCTGCCTTTGAAGATCCAACGGAGCGACCATTTGTTTTGATTACGCTACCAATAGGTTTCAAGGGGAAAAGGAGGGTACAAACAAAAATAGATCTTGCCAACCATAGTTGTATTGATCATAGCTGGTAAATTCAAAATAATTTCTTCAACTACGATGTAGCATTGGTACATGCCAGGGTGGCTCTCCAGGTTCGGCATTGCGTTGAAGCAACACCACTGATTTGGCTAGAGAACACTTCCCTATCAAGAAACCGAATGAACTCCACCTAAATCATATATTTGGCAGATCTTGCAAAAAATCAAAATCTAAATGGGTAACCATTAACTATAACATTGGTGTATTTGTAGTAGTTAATGGTCACATTGTGTGAACTATGGTACTTATGAAAAATACCTTTAAGCCAATTTTCAATACAAACTCGGATGGTTAATTAGGTGCTTCATACATTATGTTAAGCTATTTCATATGTAATGACATAACTAGTAGATCCTGCTTGTGAAGAACTCAAATCTCAATGATCGATCATTTAATTATTAATAAAATTTCATTTTCGGACCATGAATAAGCAATACAAAATCTAAAACAGAAGCAGCACAACTCCGTTTACTGGTGACATAACTAAGATCAACAATGTTATTTGAACCATGACATTGGTCATAAAATTGTGCATTAATTGAGAAGACGCCGCTAAAATGTGTACACAGGGATTGCTCATCTAACATGAAGATATAAGTTAAAGGAGATAAATATGGGAATGAGAGGCACAGTACATTCTCAAGTAATGAATGGACACAAGACATACCCCCTTATTTTTCAGTATTACTGGTTTGGTACCCGAATCTCAGAGATTCCTTGTTGCAAGCCCTCCTTAATTCTCCCCCCTCCACATCGGATGCTAATTAACGCGAGGGACGCACATACGTGGAGATGCACACCGTTTGTTGTTCTCGGTAATCTTAATACCGCAGTTGATTGGGCTTGCAGGACAAAGCCCTTGTAGAGATGGCAATGGGTCGGGTTTGGATCGGGTTGAACAATCTCAAATCCATATCCATGTCCATGAAGACAATCTTTGCCCGCCAATGAAAAAATCCATGGGTGAAAAATTGTGTTCATGTCCAAATCCGATGGATATCCATACCCATTTGATATCCATTGGGTCGGGTTTGGATCGGGTTGAACAA
>NC_053023.1:20715519-20751341 GCF_003073215.2 Triticum urartu
GATTTTGTGAGCAAACAACTTATAGGAACAATGGAGTAGTGTCTGGGTCTTCCACATTTTTTTAGAAATTACGTTCACGACTTGAAGATCTTTTGTCATTGTAGGACCTTGACTTGGAACTTCTTTCCTTGCTTCTACTTTTGTAGAACTTGTTGAAATTCTTCACCATTAGGCTCAATTCTTCATTGAAGGCTCGTTTCTCACTTGATGATGTAGGGGCTTCACATGAGGCTTTATAGGCACCACTTGATTTGTTGTGAAGTTCCTCTTTATCCTTAAGTGACATCTCATGAGCAACAATTCTTCCAATCACCTCTGTTGGCTTGAGATCTTTGTAATTGGGCATCATTTGGATCAATGTGCACACGGTATCATATTTTCCATCCAAGGCTCTTAGAATCTTCTTGATGATGAATCTATCGGTCATCTCTTCACTTCCTAAGCCGGCAATCTCATTTGTGATGAGAGCAAGCCTAGAGTACATCTCAGCGACACCTTCACCATCCTTCATCTTGAACTTGTCAAGTTGGCTTTGAAGTACATCCAACTTGGATTCCTTGACGGAGTCGGTACCTTCGTGCATATCAATCAAAGTGTCCCAAATTTCCTTTGCATTCTCAAGACGGCTGATTTTGTTGAATTCTTCGGGGCATAATCCGTTGAAGAGAATGTCACAAGCTTGAGCATTGTATTGCAACATCTTCAACTCATCCGCGGTAGCTTCACGGTTTGGTTCTCTCCCATCAAAGAAGTCACCTCGCAAACCAACACACACAATAGCCCAAACGGCGGGGTTTTGTCCAAGAATATGCATTTTCATTTTATGCTTCCAACTAGCAAAATTAGTACCATCAAAGTAAGGACCTCTACGGTGATAATTTCCCTCGCTAGACGCCATACTCTCCTAGGTTGTGAAACCAAGGCTATGACCACCAAAAGAGATCAAGCAAATGGAGACCAAAGCTCTGATACCACTTGTAGGATCGAAAGTATGTCTAGAGGGGGGGTGATTAGACTACTTGACCAAATAAAAACTTAACCTTTTCCCAATTTTAGTTCTTGGCAGATTTTAGCTATTTTAGGACAAGTCAAGCAATCATCACATAATTTAAGCAAGCATGCAAAGAGTATATAGGCAGCGGAAAGTAAAGCATGCAACTTGCAAGAATGTAAAGGGAAGGGTTTGGAGAATTCAAACGCAATTGGAGACACGGATGTTTTTCCTGTGGTTCGGATAGGTGGTGCTATCCTACATCCACGTTGATGGAGACTTCAACCCACGAAGGGTAACGGTTGCACGAGTCCACACAGGGCTCCACCCAAGGGCAACGGTTGCGCGAGTCCACACAGGGCTCCACCCACGAAGGGTCCACGAAGAAGCAACCACCCACAAAGGGTCCACGAAGAAGCAACCTTGTCTATCCCACCATGGCCATCGCCCACATAGGACTTGCCTCACTAGCGGTAGATCTTCACGAAGTAGGCGATCTCCTTGCCCTTACAAACTCCTTGGTTCAACTCCACAATCGGGTTGATAAGGCTTGAGAATCAGACTGTTGCAATAAGCCTTCCTGCTCAATGCGTCAGCAATCACATTGGCCTTGCCTGGAGTATACTCGATGCTTGGATTATACTCTTGAATCATTTCGACCCATCGAGTCTGCCTGAGGTTGAGATTAGGCTGAGTGAAGATGTACTCGAGACTCTTGTGGTCAGTGAAGATGTCCACTTTTCTTCCCAATAAGAGATGTCTCCAAGTCAAAAGAGCATGCACAACTGCCGCCAACTCGAGGTCATGAGTGGGGTAGTTCTTCTCGTTGGGCTTCAACTGGCGAGAGGTATAAGCCACAACTTTCTTCTCTTGCATCAACACTGCACCAAGACCTTGAAGAGAGGCATCGCAAAAGACCTTGAATGGTTTGGATTCATCAGGAGGAGTCAGAACTGGAGCAGTGACCAATTTGTCTTTCAAAGTGTTGAAAGCAATGTCACACTCCGGAGACCAAACGTACTTGACGTGCTTCTGGAGAAGATTTGAGAGACGCTTCACGATCTTTGAAAAGTTCTCAACGAACCTTCGACAGTAGCTTGCGAGACCGAGGAAGCTACGGAGTTGCTTCACGTTCTGAGGTGGTTCCCAATTCACAATTGCAGACACCTTCTCAGGATTCACCACAATGCCCTTGGTAGAGATTATATGCCCAAGATAAAGAACCTCATCGAGCCAAAATTCACACTTTGAGAACTTGGCGTAGAACTGATGTTCCCTGAGCTTATCGAGCACCAAACGCAAGTGCTTGGCATGATCTTCCTTGTTCTTGGAGAAAACCAGAATGTCGTCGAGATAGACCAAAACGAAGTCATTGGTGTAGGCGTTGAAGATGAAGTTCATCATGCGAGAGAAAGTCGGAGGAGCGTTGACGAGGCCAAAAGACATGACAGTGTATTCATATGAACCATAGCTTGTCCTGAAAGCCGTCTTGGGAATATCTTGCTCACGGATTCTAATCTGGTGATAACCCATGCGGAGATCAATCTTGGAGAATACTTGGGCACCTTTGAGTTGTTCGAACACCTCGTTGATGTTGGGAAGTGGGTATTTGTTCTTGATAGTCTTCTTGTTCAATGGACGGTAGTCAACACAAAGTCGGTCCGCTCCATCCTTCTTCTTCACAAAAAGAACTCCACAACCCCACGGAGAGGAACTAGGTCGGATGAGACCCATTCGCTCTTGAATATCGAGTTGCTTCTTCAGCTCCTTCAACTCTTCAGGTCCGAGCTTGTAAGGACGCTTGCACACTGGTTCCGTGCCAGGCTCAAGATCGATGACGAATTCAACTGGTCGGTGCGGAGGCATTCCTGGAAGCTCTTCTGGAAAGACGTCTTGATATTCGCAAATGACTGGAATTTGCGAGATGGCATCCAGTTCACCCTTCTCATTGAGAGAAAACAGACGGATGGTATTATCCCGAGCGGCAAAGACAATAACATCCTCAGACGAATGAGTCAATTGAATCTGCCTGGCTGCACAATCAAGCTGAGCCTTGTGCTTAGAAAGCCAATCCATCCCGAGAATAAGATCAATATCCAAGTTACCAAGGACCATTGGAGAAGCCAGAAACTTGAAATCACCCATCATGATAGAAATATCCGGAATCTCGTGGTTAGCGAGCAAACATTTACCCGGAGAGACAACTACTAACGGTTTATGCATAACTTAGGAAGTCAATTCATGCTTAGATGCAAAAGGTCTCGAGATGAAACAATGCGATGCACCAGTGTCAAAACGTACTTTTGGGGGAACATCGTTAACAGGAAGGTTACCCATGATGACATCTGACGAGTCCTCTGCCTGAGCTACGTTCATCAAGTTGACCTTGGCGTGCTTTGGGGTTATGCTTGACCACAGCTGTACTTGCCGATCTCACAGGAGGAGGAGGAGGGAGACGCCTCTGATTGAAGCACTTGTTGGCATAGTGACCCTTCTGTTGGCACTTGTTGCACGTGACCTCTGAAAGCGGACGGTGATACGGAGCACTCGATCTTGGAGCTTGAGACGAAGTCTTGTTCTGAAAGCCAGGGTTGGGTGGGTGGGAAGATCCACTGCCACCTTTGCTCTTCTGATATGGCTGACGGAACGGAGGAGGAGGAAGACAATACTTCTGCTGCTTGGCCACTTGAATAGAGGAAGAAGGAGTAGCATCTCTGACTCGCTTCTTGGAAGCATCACACCTAAGTTGAGCAGCCTCTTGCTTCAATGCCATGTTGTAGAACTCATCGTACCTCAAGGGATAAAAGAGAACAAGAGCTAGCTGGATTTCTTCTCTGAGACCACCCCTGAACTAGTATATCATGCTCTTCTCGTCAGGGACGTCCTGCTTAGCAAAGTGGGTGAGCTTCTGAAACAAATTGTTGTAGTCATAGACAGACAAAGAGCCTTGCTTCAGGTTGCGGAATTCCTCACGCTTGCTTTCAACCATGCTCTAAGGAATATGATGAGCTTTGAAGTCTTGACGGAATTCATCCTAGGTAATCACATGGCCTCCTCTGGAATCCTTGTACTGCTGGAACCATTCTGCAGCTTGGTCTTTGAGTTGGAAGGAAGCGAACTTGACAAAGTTACTGCACTCGAAATGCTTGCATAAGTCCACGAGCCAATCGTCAGCATCAGTTGCCTCAACACAATTGCTAAAGGTCTTTGGCTGGTTAGCAAGGAACTGATTGAGTGTAGCAAAGTGATTCTGATTGTTGCCTTGGTTCGCTTGGTTGCGCTCTTGAAGAATTTGCATGATCAACTGCGTGTTTGCATTGGTAGCGGCCATCACAGCTTGCCATGCCTCCGGAGGAGGGGGAGGTGGTGGCGGATCCTGATTCTGATTCTGATTGCTGCTCTTAGCGGGAGCCATCCTGAAGAGGGTGACATCCGTTAGCACATTGACAGATAAAATGAAGCTGAATCAAGCGGGATGAAATTGCAACATATAGTCTTCACATCCGAACAAAATGAACGAATGTATTCCACTTGAAATGGTCACATATCCATAAATTGAGAAGCCACTTAGAATTTAGGTAGAGGAATAAATCAACAAGGTACGGAACAAGAATGAATACTCGGTAAGAAATCCCAATCTCTAACCAAATATCCATGGAAGAAGAGCAAGAGCTACAAGAATTCCCACCTATGAAACTCCCGAACCTTTCCGATTATGCAATCAGGTGTTGGGGATATAGGGGAAGCATAATATCTCACCCAAATCTAGCAAATCCTACATCCAGCTGTATCCATCCTTCAACACATAACCGAGAAAAACTTCGGAAACCATCTACCTCAACCTTCGAAAAGCATCCGTTATACAAGTTATGGCAATACTCCCGAACTCCCGCCCCAGTACTGGGTGGCGTCGAGGTTATCTCACCAACAACTGCATAAAAGAGATTTTCGATGTCGGCGTACTAAACTCAGGTATTCCAGAACTGCAACGATAAAATTGTGACGACAACACCTCGGAGCTCAACTCCCCGGGACACTGCCACAACCCCTAAATGACAGGAGGCACCAAGAACAATGTTCTCATCACAAATCCATCGGAACGATTCCAAGATACCCGCGTGATCCTAAAAAAATTTAGTGAAATTTGAGAAGAGTCAAAACTCTACATCAGGATGCCTTACCAGAGCGATGAAGGGACTGGGGAGTAAAAAGAATTCCTAAACTCTCCGATATATGATTCCTAAATGACTCAAAACATTTTTTTCTAGACTCAACTAGGCTGCTAAAACGATCAAGCAGTGGGGGCTCCTAGGGTCGGGGAAGGCTCTGATTACCAACTTGTAACACCCTCGATGCGGCTATATCTCCTATGTGTCGAAGCACGACTTAGAGGCATAACCGCATTGAAAGCAATGTCGCAAGTAAGGCAATCTTCACAACATCCCATGTAATATAGATAATAAAAGGGGAAGGTACATAGTTGGCTTACACTCGCCACGTCAAACAAAGTACATAAATAGCATTACATCATCCAATCACTCATGGCCCGACTATGGTGCCAAAAAAAATCAACCCAACGTGCGACACGGTCCCGATCGCCCCAACTGGGCACCACTACTGATCATCAGGGAAAGACACATAGTAACGGCGTGAGTCTTCGTCGAACTCCCACTTGAGCTCAAGCGCATCATCTGGAACAGAGTCATCAGGCCCTGCATCTGGTTTGGAAGTAATCTGTGAGCCACAGGGACTCAGCAATCTCGCACCCTCGCGATCAAGACTATTTAAGCTTATAGGTAAGGCAAGGTAATATGTGGAGCTGCAGCAAGCGACTAGCATATATGGTGGCTAACCTATTCGCAAATGAGAGCGAGAAGAGAAGGCAAAGCGCGATCGAATAACTAGAGAACAACCTGCGGCAAACATTAGTCCAACACAGTGTTCACTTCCCGGACTCCGCCGAGAAGAGACCATCACGGTAACACACACAGTTGATTCATTTTAATTAAGTTAAGGTTCAAGTAATCTACAACCGGACATTAACAAATTCCCATCTGCCCATAACCGCGGGCACGGCTTTCGAAAGTTCAAATCCCTGCAGGGGAATCCCAACTTAGCCCATGACAAGCTCTCATGGTCAACGAAGGATATACCTTCTCCCGAGACATTCCGATCAGACTCGGTATCCCGGTTCTACAAGACACTTCGACAAGTTAAAACAAATCCAGCAACACCCCCCGAATGTGCTGACAAATCCCGATAGGAGCTGCACATATCTCGTTCTCAAGGCACACTCAGATTGTCCAAACTTCCGGTAGGCCAGCCCAGAGTTGCCCCTGGTGTCCACCGGCGGCTGACGAGGTGGACCAACACTCAAAGGAGCACTGGACCGGGGGGGTTTAAATAAGATGACCCTCGGGCTTCGGAAACCCAAGGGAAAAAGAGGCTTGGTGGCAAATGGTAAAAGCAAGGTTGGGCATTGCTGGAAAAGCTTTATTCAAGGCGAACTGTCAAGGGGTTCCCATTATCACCCAACCGCATATGGAACGCAAAAATCCGGGAACATAACACCGATATGACGGAAACTAGGGCAGCAAGAGTGGAACAAAACACTAGGCGAGAGGCCGAGCCTTCCACCCTTTACCAAGTATATAGATGCATTAAGATAACAAGATAAGATAATGATATCCCAACAAGAAAATAATGTTCCAACAAGGAGCGGTCTCCAATCTTCACCTGCAACTAGCAACGCTATAAGAGGGGCTGAGCAAAGCGGTAACATAGCCAATCAACGGTTTGCTAGGACATGGTGGGTTAGAGGTCTGACATGGCAATTCAGGAGGCATGATAAGCAAGTGGTAGGCATCGTAGCATAGGCATAGCAAAAGAGCGAGCATCTAGCAAAGCAAAGATTGATGTGATTTCGAGGGTATGATCATCTTGCCTGCAAAGTTGTCAGAGTTGACTGGATCCTCGAAAGCAAACTCAACGGGATCCTCGTTAGCGAACTCGTCTACTGGCTCTACCCAAGCAAGACAAACAAGCAAACGGAACTCAATGAACCACGTGCAAACTCAAACAACATGATGCAAACATGGTATGCTATGCGGGATGCGATATGTGATGCATATGCAAGATTTGACAAGGAATGAAAGAACCTGGCCTCAACTTGGAAATCCAGGTGTGTCACTGGAAAGGTGAGATGATTTCTCTTGAAAACGATAAAAAGAACGCCGGAATCGGAGACACGGTTTGGAAATGGCAAGCAATTCAAATATGGCCCCGGTCTGCAATAAACAGCAAGTAGCCATCTAAATGCAACAAGATGAACATGCTACAGCACTCAAACATGGCAACAAAATACATGGCAGGGATCCATTCATGATGCTTAACAAAAGATGAACACTGAGCTACGGCCAATTCATCAATTAACAGGTTCAAACAAGGATGGCAAAAATGCAATTGGTAAACAGATCTCAGACTTAGTGAAATTAACACTTGTCTGGAATTTCAGATCAGGTAGCACACTTTGGAGCATGAAAACTATATGCTACAGGGCCTGAACATGGTAAAGTAAAGCATGGCATGGAGCTACTCAAAGAGCTTAACAAAAGTCCCTTAGTGACCTTGAGCCAAAAGGGATCAGAAAATACCATTGCAAGCATGTGAACATGGCAAAAACATAATCAGATCACAGAGCAATTCATGACAATCTAAGCATACACCCATCAATAATACACATTATACAAGCTAGACATGGCAAGAACAACAACATAGCATGCACGGATCAACTACAACATCCTCGGCAAAATCGCTAACAAGTAGACAGTCTGCCCAGATTCACGAAATAGCAAAAGTAGAGCTCGATTGACTCAAGCTAGGGTGCTCCATAATTGCAAACAAAGACATGGATGGATAGAGCACTACAAGATTGACAAATCATCCTTACTGATCATCCTCAAAAGAGGCACGGATCACTAGCAAAACAACATGAACATATGGCATATTGATATAAACAAACCAAGGACTTAGTGGAATTGCTAAGTCCCTGAAATCAGCATTAACGAATGCTCCACTTTGCAAGCTTGTGCTAGTCACCACACAAATCACAAAAATACATGGATGGCACCTCTGCAAAGATGGCAAAGCATATAACAAAACACATGTAGAGCTTAGGTACATATCATGCACACATAATCATGGCAAAAATGACAAATAGCTATTTGGTGCAGGAGATCTGACAATTAACTCAAATAGCTCTCTTCCAACAGCATATCGGGCATCAGGATGAGCTCAAATGAAAATAATGCAATGATATGAAATTATGTACTCTCTGAGACGAACATTTTGATATGCTACAAACCCAAAACGGATCTACGGATGCAGAGATATAGCAGGATGAAAAAACGCAAATTATTAGGGTTTTGGGAGGAAAGTCAACCGAGGAGATATTTTCCAGATCTAGATCCGATGCGGATTTCGAGGATCACCGGGGTACTGTAGCTCGCCGGAGTTCGTAGATCGCCGGAGAGGAGGAGGCCGGCCGGGGCGGGTCGACGTCATGGAGGAGGCGGCGAGGCCGAGGTGGTGGCGGACGGTGCCGGCGATGGCCGCGGCGGCGAGGTGCGGCACCGGCCGAGAGGAGTGCGGCGGCCGGCGAGCTGCGGTGCGGCGAGCTTGCGCCGGCAAGGACCAGCGGCGGCGCGGCTCGGGGAGCTCGGCCACCGGCCGCGGGGAGGATGAAGGCGCGGGGCGGCGCCCGGATCTGGGCCGCGGGGCCCCTCCTGGGCCCGAGCGGGCCGGCGCGGCGGCGGCGAGTGGGGGCGCGACACGTGGCGGCGGGGGCGGAGCGGACACATCCGGCGCCGGCGGACGTTGTCCGGCGCGCGGTGAGAGAGATCTAGGGTTTCGGGGGAAGGAGGAAACGTGAATTTCGGAGGAGGGCTATTTATAGGCATAGAGGGAGCTAGGAGAGTCCAAATGAGGTGCGGTTTTTGGCCACGCGATCGTGATCGAACGCTATAGATGATGGAGAGGGTTTTGGTGGGTTTTGGGCCAAATTGGAAGGGTGTTGGGCTGCAACACACACGAGGCCTTCTCGGTCTCTCGGTTAACCGTTGGAGCATCAAACGAAGTCCAAACGGTACGAAACTTGACAGGCAGTCTACCGGTAGTAAACCAAGGCTGCTTGGCAAGTCTCGGTCCAATCCGGAAATGTTTAATCCCCACACACGAAAGGAAGGTAGAAATGACCACCGGAGGAGAACGGAACACTGGAATGCAAAACGGACAACGGGGAAAATGCTCGGATGCATGAGACGAACATGTATGCAAATGCAATGCACATGATGAAATGATATGAGATGCATGACAACAACAACAACACATGGAGAAAAAAACCTGAACCCGAGAAAATAAAATAACTTAGCGCCGGAAACGGCAAGAGTTGGATTACATATTAGGTAAATTACATCCGGGGTGTTACATGCTTGATACGTCTCCAACGTATCTATAATTTTTGATTGCTCCATGCTATATTATCTACTGTTTTGGACATTATTGGGCTTTATTTTCCAATTTTATAATATTTTTGGGACTAACCTATTAACCGGAGGCCCAACCCAGAATTGTTGTTTTTTGCCTATTTTAGGGTTTCGAAGAAAATAAATATCAAACGGAGTCCAAACGGAATGAAACCTTCAAGAACGTGATTTTCTCCCCGAACATGATCCAGGAGACTTGGACCCTACGTCAAGAAACAAAGGAGGAGGCCACGAGGTAGGGGGCGCGCCTACCCCCCCCCAGGCGTGCCCTCCACCCTCGTGGGCCCCCTGTTGCTCCACCGACGTACTCCTTCCTCCTATATATACCTACGTACCCCCAAACGATCAGATACGAAGCAAAAACCCTAATTCCACCGCCATAACTTCCTGTATCCACGAGATCCCATCTTGGGGCCTGTTCCGGAGCTCCGTTGGAGGGGGTATCCATCACGGAGGGCTTCTACATCAACACCATAGCCTCTCCAATGAAGTGTGAGTAGTTTACCTCAGACCTTCGGGTCCACACTTATTAGCTAGATGGCTTCTTCTCTCTTTTTGGATCTCAATACAATGTTCTCCCCCTCTCTTGTGGAGATCTATTCGATGTAATCTTCTTTTTGCAGTGTGTTTGTTGAGACCGATGAATTGTGGGTTTATGATCAAGTTTATCTATGAACAATATTTGAATCTTCTTTGAATTCTTTTATGTATGTTTGGTTTGGCCTACTAGATTGATCTTTGTCGCAATGGGAGAAGTGCTTAGCTTTGGGTTCAATCTTGCGGTGTCCTTTCCCAGTGACAGTAGGGGCAGCAAGGCACGTATTGTATTGTTGCCATCGAGGATAACAAGAAGGGTTTTTTTAATCATATTGCATGAATTTATCCCTCTACATCATGTCATCTTGCTTAAGGCGTTACTCTGTTTTCATGAACTTAATACTCTAGATGCATACTGGATAGCGGTCAATGAGTGGAGTAATAGTAGTAGATGCAGGGAGGAGTCGGTCTACTTGTCTTGGACGTGATGCCTATATACATGATCATACCTAGATATTCTCATGAGTATGCTCAATTCTGTCAATTACTCAATAGTAATTCGTTCACCCACCGTAAAATACTTATGCTCTTGAGAGAAGCCACTAGTGAAACCTATGGCCCCCGGGTCTATCTTCATCATATTAATCTTCCAATACTTAGTTATTTCCTTTGCTTTTTTACTTTGCTTTTATTTTACTTTGCGTCTTTACCACAAAAATACCAAAAATATTTTCTTATCATATCTATCAGATCTCACTCTCGTAAGTGACCGTGAAGGGATTGACAACCCCTTATCGCGCTGGTTGCGAGGAGTTATTTGCTTTGTGTAGGTACTAGGGGACGCGGGCGCAACCTCCGACTGGATTGATACCTTGGTTCTCAAAAACTGAGGGAAATACTTACGCTACTTTGCTGCATCATCCTTTCCTCTTCGGGGAAATCCAACGTAGTGCTCAAGAGGTAGCACATAGCATTGCAAACGATGAATTTGATCCAGTAAATGTTTCCCTTTTTCAGATATGCGGTGTCGCACATGACAAGCCTGCTCATCTAAAGATTTTCCCTCAACTAAGCTAGTTGGGGTTTCAGCACAAGAACATAGGCATCGAAGATGATCCAAGTAATAAGCTTCAGGAGTGTGATAGATTTTGAGTGGTTCTTCAACCATTGGTTCAGTAGGTACAACTAATTTTTTTGGTATTTCGTGTTTCCTACCCATAATTAAAGATAGAAAACAACTAAGAACAGCAAATAAAAATTACTTAGTGATAAAGCAAACAAGCACACACGCGAATATTCACCCCAAGCTATGACTCCCCGGCAACAGCGCCAAAAAAAGGTCTTGATAACCCACAAGTATAGGGGGTCAATTATAGCCTCTTTCGATAAGTAAGAGTGTTGAACCCAACGAGGAGCTAAAGGTAGAACAAATATTCCCTCAAGTTCTATCGACCACCGATACAACTCTATGCACGCTTAACGTTCGTTGTACCTAGAACGAGTATGAAACTAGAAGTACTTTGTAGGTGTTTTTGGATAGGTTTGCAAGTATATAAAGTGGATGTAAATAAAAACTAGGGGCTGTTTAGATAAAGAAGCAATAAAGTTAGTATAGCGAGTGTGGAAAAGTGGTGGTAGGAGTTGCGAAATTGTCCCTAAGCAATTGACTACTTTACTAGACCGATAGCAAGTTTTATGTGGGAGAGGCCACTGCTAGCATGTCATATCTGACTTGGAATTCTATGCACTTATGATTGGAACTATTAGCAAGCATCCGCAACTACTAACATTCATTAGGGTAAAACCCAACCATAGCATGAAGATATATTGCCCCCGCTTCAATCCCGTATGCATCAATTTCTATGCTAGGCTGAAGTTTCTGTCACTCTTGCCCTCCAATACATAGTCCTATCAACATACAACTAACCCTATGGTGTGATCCACGCGCGCTCTCATATGATGGGCACCAAAGACAGCAACATAACCACAAGCAAATTAAATCAATCATAGCAATTCATCAACCACCGATAGGACAACGAAAATCTACTCAGACATCATAGGATGGCAACACATCATTGGAAAATAATATGAAGCATAAACCACCATGTTCAAGTAGAGGGTACTGCGGGTTGCGGGAGAGTGGACCGCTGTAGATAGAGGGGGGAAGGTGATGGAGATGTTGGTGAAGATGGCGGAGGTGTTGGTGTAGATTGCGGTGCTGATGGCCCCCGGTGGCGTTCCGGCGCCACCGGAAGCGAGGGGGAGAGAGCCCCCTCCTTCTTCTTCCTCCTTGACCTTCTCCCTAGATGGGAGAAGGGTTTCCCCTCTGGTCCATGGCCTCCATGGCATGGGAGGGGCGAGAGCCCCTCCGAGATTGGATCTGTCTCTCTGTCTCTCTCTGTTTCTGCGTTCTCAAATTCTGCCCTTTCACTGTTTCTTATATTCCCGGAGATCCGTAACTCCGATTGGGCTCAAATTTTAACACGGTCTCTATCCAGATATTAGCTTTGTTGCGGCGAAAGAAGGGCATCAACCACCTTACGGGGTGGCAAAGAGGGCCCAGGGCGCGCCCCCTGCCTCGTGGCCCCCTCGGGCATCGTCTCGCGTTGATTTTTCTTCCCAAAAATCACATATATTCCAAAAAAAATCTCCATCAACTTTTATCCCGTTTGGACTCCATTTGATATGGATTTACTGCGAAACAAAAAACATGCAACAAACAGGAACTGGCACTGGGCACTGGATCAATATGTTAGTCCCAAAAATAGTATAAAAAGTTGCCAAAACTATATGAAAGTTGTAGAATATTGGCATGGAACAATGAAAAATTATAGATACGACAGAGACGTATCAGCGCACAATATGTTCCTTGAATCCTCTTTTCTATTCGGGAGGGTGGGGTTTTTTGAACATGTTGTCGACTAATTTGGAAATTTGGATTACTATATTTGGATAAAAGGTACTGGTACCATGGTCAACACTAACGTGAAGGAGAAAACTATTTCTTGATTTGGATGGCGAATACATTGTGTTCTCATATTATTTTTCCTACAGTGCGTTCCTTGCTGTGCCAGAACACATGTAGTCAAGATGGTCGGCCTTGCCATAACTAAATACACCAGTTTAATGGTCACATTGAAGACAAGCCAGTTCCAAGTTGGGTTCATGAACCAAGAAGATTGCTGCTTTTTTATGGCCGAACTTGGATAAACTTTTTCAAGTGTTACGGACTGAAAGTTGGCGCACGAATGTTGATGGAAATAGCAAAACCTGGTCTCATCTTCATTGTGATCTTCCACCCCGACGTCGTCCAATAGTTCATCCATGTTAGTTTTGTATCTGGTTCTTGCATGTTGCCTCGATTACTTCTTAATCCACCTACTCTGTCTAACTAATCACAATTTAACTTTAGAAGTAGCAACGATTTGTGATTCCTTTCTCTCACGAAGATGCTACTTCTAACTAATATTTCCTATAATTGGTGGCACATGTAGGTTATTTCAAAGTTAAGCACGCTACTAGTTTGTTATTCTATAAGAACTCGACTGTTACTGATGGCACTGAAGTTGATTGGGATGACATCCACCAGTTCCTACACTATTGATCGTCTAGAGGTCCTCGTGGGGCGTTTCGATGGAGGAAGGCCACGTGGAATATGTGTGCCACTACTACACACGTTGAAAAGATCCAACTGTGCCGAGAAACTTATGGTATGTGCTATTTTTTGTTATATATGTTGTTCATAAACTCTTGCTTATACACATTTTTACAGTTGTGATCTTCTTGAAACAGAAACTGCCCAGTTCTATTGTTCCTATACAGATGCCTAACCTGTTGGGGAACGTAGTAATTTCAAAAAAATTCCTACGCACACGCAAGATCATGGTGATGCATAGCAACGAGAGGGGGAGAGTGTGATCTGCGTACCCTTGTAGATCGACAACGGAAGCGTTAACTTGGTTGATGTAGTCGTACGTCTTCACGGCCCGACCAATCAAGCACCGAAACTACGGCACCTCCGAGTTCTAGCACACGTTCAGCTCGATGACGATCCCCGGACTCCGATCCAGCAAAGTTTCGGGGAAGAGTTCCTTCAGCACGACGGCGTGGTGACGATCTTGATGTACTACTGTCGCAGGGCTTCGCCTAAGCACCGCTACAATATTATCGAGGACTATGGTGGAAGGGGGCACCGCACACGGCTAAGAATATGATCACGTGGATCAACTTGTGTCTCTAGGGGGTGCCCCTGCCTCTGTATATAAAGGTTCAAGGGAGGGGGGCCGGCCGGCCAGGAGAGGCGAGTCCTACTCCCTCCCCCCTTCCTAGTTGGAATAGGATTCGTGGAGAGAGAGGGAAGGGGGGCCGGCCCCCTCTCCTTGTCCAATTCGGACCAAGGGGGGGAGGGGCGCGTGGCCCATCTCTGGCCACCTCTCCTCTCTTCCACAAAGGCCCACTAAGGCCCATATACCTCCCGGGGGGTTCCGGTAACCTCCCGGTACTCCGGTAAAATTCCCGATTCAGCCGGAACACTTCCATATCCCAACATAGGCTTCCAATATATCAATCTTTATGTCTCGACATTTCGAGACTCCTCGTCATGTCCGTGATCACATACCGGGACTCCGAACAACCTTCGGTACATCAAAATGCATAAACTCATAATATAACTGTCATCGTAACCTTAAGCGCGTGGACCCTACGGGTCGAGAACAATGTAGACATGACCGAGGACATGTCTCCGGTCAATAACCAATAGCGGAACCTGGATGCTCATATTGGGCTCCTACATATTACGGAAGATCTTTATCGGGTCAGGACCGCACAACAACATACGTTGTTCCCTTTGTCATCGGTATGTTACTTGCCCGAGATTCGATTGTCGGTATCCAATACCTAGCTTAATCTTGTTACCGGCAAGTCTCTTTACTCGTTCCGTAATACATCATCCCGCAACTAACTCATTTAGTTGGAATGCTTGCAAGGCTTCTAGTTGATGTGCATTACCGAGAGGGCCCAGAGGATTACCTCTCCGAACAATCGGAGTGACAAATCCTAATCTCGAAATACGGCCACCCACATTGTACCTTTGGAGACCCTATACAGCTCCTTATATCACCCAGTTATGTTGTGACGTTTGTAGCACACAAAGTGTTCCTCGGCAAACCGGGAGTTGCATAATCTCATAGTCATAGGAACATGTATAAGTCATGAAGAAAGCAATAGCAACATACTAAACGATCGGGTGCTAAGCTAATGGAATGGGTCATGTCAATCAGATCATTCACTAATGATGTGATCCCGTTAATCAAATAACAACTCTTTGTCCATGGTTAGGAAACATAACCATCTTTGATTAACGAGCTAGTCAAGTAGAGGCATACTAGTGACACTCTGTTTGTCTATGTATTCACACATGTATTATGTTTCCGGTTAATACAATTCTAGCATGAATAATAAACATTTATCATGATATAAGGAAATAAATAATAACTTTATTATTGCCTCTAGGGCATATTTCCTTCAGTCTCCCACTTGCACTAGAGTCAATAATCTAGATCACATCACCATGTGATTAACATCGATAGTTCACATCATCATGTGATTAACACCCATAGTTCACATCGCCATGTGACCAACACCCAAAGGGTTTACTAGATTCAGTAATCTAGTTCACATCGCTATGTGATTAACACCCAAAGAGTACTAAGGTGTGATCATGTTTTGCTTGTGAGAGAATTTTAGTCAACGGGTCTGCCATATTCAGATCCGTATGTATTTTGCAAATATCTATGTCAACAATGCTCTGCACGGAGCTACTCTAGCTAATTGCTCCCACTTTCAATATGTATCCAGATTGAGACTTAAAGTTATCTAGATCAGTGTCAAAACTTGCATCGATGTAACTCTTTACGACGAACCTTTTGTCACCTCCATAATCGAGAAACATATCCTTATTCCACTAAGGATAATTTTGACCGCTGTCCAGTGATCTACTCCTAGATCACTATTGTACTCCCTTGCCAAAAATCAGTGTAGGGTATACAATAGATCTGGTACACAGCATGGCATACTTTATAGAACCTATGGCTGAGGCATAGGGAATGACTTTCATTCTCTTTCTATCTTCTGCAGTGGTCGGGCTTTGAGTCTTACTCAACTTCACACCTTGTAACACAGGCAAGAACCCTTTCTTTGCTTGATCCATTTTGAACTTCTTCAAAACTTTTGTCAAGGTATGTGCTTTGTGAAAGTCCAATTAAGCGTCTTGATCTATCTCTATAGATCTTAATGCCTAATATGTAAGCAGCTTCACCGAGGTCTTTCATTGAAAAACTCTTATTCAAGTATCCCTTTATGTATCCAGAAATTCTATATCATTTCCAATCAGTAATATGTCATCCACATATAATATCAGAAATGCTACAGAGCTCCCACTCACTTTCTTGTAAATACAGGCTTCTCCAAAAGTCTGTATAAAACCAAATGCTTTGATCACACTATCAAAGCGTTTATTCCAACTCCGAGAGGCTTGCACCAGTCCATAAATGGATCGCTGGAGCTTGCACACTTTGTTAGCTCCCTTTGGATCGACAAAACCTTCTGGTTGCATCATATACAACTCTTCTTCCAGAAATCCATTCAGGAATGCAGTTTTGACATCCATCTGCCAAATTTCATAATCATAAAATGCGGCAATTGCTAACATGATTCGGACAGACTTAAGCATCGCTACGGGTGAGAAGGTCTCATCGTAGTCAATCCCTTGAACTTGCCGAAACCCTTTTTGCGACAAGTCGAGCTTTGTAGACAGTAATATTACCGTCGAGTCAGTCTTCTTCTTGAAGATCCATTTATTCTCAATTGCTTGCCGATCATTGGGCAAGTCAACCAAAGTCCACACTTTGTTCTCATACATGGATCCCATCTCAGATTTCATGGCCTCAAGCCATTTCTGGAATCTGGGCTCATCATCGCTTCCTCATAGTTCGTAGGTTCGTCATGGTCAATTAACATGACCTCCAGAACAGGATTACCGTACCACTCTGGTGCGATCTCACTCTGGTTGACCTATGAGGTTCGGTAGTAACTTGATCTGAAGTTACATGATCATCATCATTAGCTTCCTCACTAATTGGTGTAGGAGTCACAGAAACAGATTTCTGTGATGAACTACTTTCCAATAAGGGAGCAGGTACAGTTACCTCATCAAGTTCTACTTTCCTCCCACTCACTTCTTTCGAGAGAAACTCCTTCTCTAGAAAGTTTCTGAATTTAGCAACAAAAGTCTTGCCTTCGGATCTGTGATAGAAGGTGTATCCAATAGTTTCCTTTGGATATCCTATGAAGACACATTTCTCCGATTTGGGTTCGAGCTTATCAGGTTGAAGCTTTTTCACATAAGCATCGCAGCCCCAAACTTTCAGAAACGACAACTTTGGTTTCTTACCAAAGCACAGTTCATAAGGCGTCGTCTCGACGGATTTTGATGGTGCCCTATTTAACGTGAATGCGGCTGTCTCTAAAGCATAATCCCAAAACGATAGCGGTAAATCAGTAAGAGACGTCATGGATCGCACCATATCTAGTAAAGTACGATTACGACGTTCGGACACACCATTACGCTGTGGTGTTCCGGGTGGCGTGAGTTGCGAAACTATTCCACAATTTTTCAAATGTACACCAAACTCGTAACTCAAATATTCTCCTCCACGATCAGATCGTAGAAACTTTATTTTCTTGTTACGATGATTTTCAACTTCACTCTGAAATTCTTTGAACTTTTCAAATGTTTCAGACTTATGTTTCATCAAGTAGATATACTCATATCTGCTCAAATCATCTGTGAAGATCAGAAAATAATGATACCTGTCGCGAGCCTCAATATTCATCGGACCACATACATCAGTATGTATGATTTCCAACAAATTTGTTGCTCGCTCCATTGTTCCGAAGAACGGAGTCTTAGTCATCTTGCCCATGAGGCATGGTTCGCAAGCATCAACTGATTCATAATCAAGTGATTCCAAAAGCCCATCAGCATGGAGTTTCTTCATGCGCTTTACACCAATATGACCTAAACAGTAGTGCCACAAATAAGTTGCACTATCATTATTAACTTTGCATCTTTTGGTTTCAATATTATGATTATGTGTATTACTACGATCGAGATCCAACGAAACTATTTTCATTGGGTGTGTAACCATATAAGGTTTTATTCATGTAAACAGAACAACAATTTATTCTCTTACTTAAATGAATAACCGTATTACAATAAACATGATCAAATCATATTCATGCTCAACGCAAACACCAAATAACACTTATTTAGGTTCAACACTAATCCCAAAAGTATAGGGAGTGTGCGATGATGATCATATCAATCTTGGAACCACTTCCAACACACATCGTCACTTCACCCTTAACTAGTCTCTGTTTATTCTGCAACTCCCGTTTCGAGTTACTAATCTTAGCAACTGAACTAGTATCTATTACTGAGGGGTTGCTATAAACACTAGTAAAGTACACATCAATAACATGTATATCAAATATACTTATGTTCACTTTGCCATCCTTCTTATCCGCCAATCACTTGGGGTAGTTCTGCTTCCAGTGACCAGTCCCTTTGCAGTAGAAGCACTTAGTCTCAGGCTTAGGATCAGACTTGGGCTTCTTCACTTGAGCAGCAACTTGCTTGCCGTTCTTCTTGAAGTTCCCCTTCTTCCCTTTGCCCTTTTCTTGAAACTAGTGGTCTTGTCAACCATCAACACTTGATGTTTTTCTTGATTTCTACCTTCATTGATTTCAGCATCACGAAGAGCTTGGGAGTTGTTTCCGTTATCCCTTGCATATTATAGTTCATCACGAAGTTCTACTAACTTGGTGATGGTGACTAGAGAATTCTGTCAATCACTATCTTATCTGGAAGATTAACTCCCACTTGATTCAAGCGATTGTAGTACCCAGACAATCTGAGCACATGCTCACTAGTTGAGCGATTCTCCTCCATCTTTTAGCTATAGAACTTGTTGGAGACTTCATATCTCTCAACTCGGGTATTTGCTTGAAATATTAACTTCAACTCCTGGAACATCTCATATGGTCCATGACGTTCAAAACGTCTTTGAAGTCCCGATTCTAAGCCATTTAAGCATGGTGCACTAAACTATCAAGTAGTCATCATATTGAGCTAGCCAAACGTTCATAACGTCTGCATCTGCTCCTGCAATAGGTCTGTCACCTAGCGGTGCATCAAGGACATAATTCTTCTGTGCAGCAATGAGGATAAACCTCAGGGATAATCATCAGATCACGGATCCAATCCGCATAATTGCTACTAACATCTTTCAACTTAGTTTTCTCTAGCAACATATCAAAAATAAAACAGAGGAGCTAAACGCCAGCTATTGATCTACAACATAGATATGCTAATACTACCAGGACTAAGTTCATGATAAATTAAAGTTCAATTAATCATATTACTTAAGAACTCCCACTTAGATAGACATCCCTCTAAACATCTAAGTGATCACGTGATCCATATCAACTAAACTATGTCTGATCATCACGTGAGATGGAGCAGTTTTCAATGGTGAACATCACTATGTTGATCATATCTACTATATGATTCACGCTCGACCTTTCGGTCTCCAGTGTTCCGAGGCCATATTTGCATATGCTAGGCTCGTTAAGTTTAACCCGAGTATTCTGCGTGTGCAAAACTGTCTTACACCCGTTGTAGATGAACGTTGAGCTTATCACACCCGATCATCATGTGGTGTCTCGGCACGACGAACTTTGGCAATGGTGCATACTCAGGGAGAACACTTATACCTTGAAATTTTAGTAAGGGATCATCTTATAAAGCTACCGTCAAACTAAGCAAAATAAGATGCATAAAATATAAACATCACATGCAATCAAAATATGTGACATGGTATGGCCGTGATTATCTTGTGCCTTTGATCTACATCTCCAAAGCATCGTCATGATCTCCATCGTCACCGGCATGACACCATGATCTCCATCATCTTGATCTATATCAATGTGTCGTCACATGGTCATCTCGCCAACTATTGCCCTTGCAACTATTGCTATTGCATAGCGATAAAGTAAAGCAATTATTTGGCACTTGCATCTTATGCAATAAAGAGACAACCATAAGGCTCCTGCCAGTTGCCGATAACTTTAACAAAACATGATCATCTCATACAACAATTTATATCTCATCATGTCTTGACCATATCACATCACAACATGCCCTGCAAAAACAAGTTAGACGTCCTCTACTTTGTTGTTGCAAGTTTTACGTGGCTGCTACGGGCTGAGCAAGAACCGTTCTTACCTACGCATCAAAACCACAACGATAGTTTATCAAGTTAGTGTTGTTTTAACCTTCTCAAGGACCGGGCGTAGCCACACTCGGTTCAACTAAAGTTGAAGAAACTGACACCCGCCAGCCACCCATGTGCAAAGCACGTCGGTAGAACTAGTCTCGCGTAAGCGTACCCATAATGTCGGTCCGGGCCGCTTCATCCAACAATACCGCCGAACCAAAGTATGACATGCTGGTAAGCAGTATGACTTGTATCGCCCACAACTCACTTGTGTTCTACTCGTGCATATAACATCTACGCATAAACCTGGTTCAGATGCCACTGTTGGGGAACGCAGTAATTTTAAAAAAAAATCCAACGCACACGCAAGATCATGATGATGCATAGCAACGAGAGGGGAGAGTGTCGTCTACGTACACTCGTAGACCGTAAGCGGAAGCGTTAGCACAACGCGGTTGATGTAGTCGTACGTCTTCACGATCCGACCGATCGAAGTACCGAACGCACGACACCTCCGAGTTCAGCACACGTTCAGCTCGATGACGTCCCGCGAACTCCGATCCAGCAGAGCTTCATGGGAGATTTCCGTCAGCACGACAGCGTGATGACGGTGATGATGTTGCTACCGACGCAGGGCTTCGCCTAAGCACCACTACGATATGACCGAGGTGGAATATGGTTGAGGGGGCACCACACACGGTTGGGAGAGATCGACAGATCAACTTGTGTGTCTATGGGGTGCCCCATGGCCACATATATAAATGATGGAGGGAGGAGGAGGTCGGCCCTCATAGGGCGCACCCAAGTGTGGAGTCCTACTAGGACTCCCTAGTCCTAGTAGGATTCCACCTCCCACATGGAATAGGAAAAAGGGAAGGGAGAAGGAGAAGGAAGGAAGGGGGCGCCCCCCCTCCCTAGCCCAATTCGGACCAGTCCATGGGGAGGGGTGCGGCCACCCTTTAAGGCCTTTCTCTTCTTTCTCGTATGACCCATTAAGGCCCAATACGAATTCCCGTAACTCTCCTGTACTCTGAAAAATACCCGAATCACTTGGAACCTTTCTGATGTCCGAATATAGTCGTCCAATATATCGATCTTTACGTCTCGACCATTTCAAGACTCCTCCTCATGTCCCCGATCTCATCCGGGACTCCGAACTACCTTCGGTACATCAAATCACATAACTCATAATACAAATCGTCACAGAACATTAAGCATGTGGACCCTATGGGTTCGAGAACTATGTAGACATGACCGAGACACGTCTCCGGTCAATAACCAATAGCGGAACCTGGATGCTCATATTGGCTCCCACATATTCTACGAAGATCTTTATCGGTCAAACCGCATAACAACATACGTTGTTCCCTTTGTCATCGGTATGTTACTTGCCCAAGATTCGATCGTCGGTATCTCAATACCTAGTTCAATCTCGTTACTGGAAAGTCTCTTTACTCGTTCCGTAATACATCATCCTACAACTAACTCATTAGTTGCATTTCTTGCAAGGCTTATTATGATGTGCATTACCGAGAGGGCCCAGAGATACCTCTCCGACAATCGGAGTGACAAATCTCAATATTGATCTATGCCAACTCAACAAGAACCTTCGGCGACACCTATAGAGCACCTTTATAATCACCTAGTTATGTTGTGACGTTTGGTAGCACACAAAGTGTTCCTCTGGTATTCGGGATTTGTATAATCTCATAGTCATAGGAACATGTATAAGTCATGAAGAAAGCAATAGCAACAAACTAAAGGATCATCGTGCTAAGCTAACGGAATGGGTCAAGTCAATTACATCATTCTCCTAATGATGTGATCCCATTAATCAAATGACAACTCATGTCTATGGCTAGGAAACATAACCATCTTTGATCAACGAGCTAGTCAAGTAGAGGCGTACTAGTGACACTCTGTTTGTCTATGTATTCACACATGTATCAAGTTTCCGGTTAACACAATTATAGCATGAATAATAAACATTTATCATGAAATAAGGAAATAAATAATAAATTTATTATTGCCTCTAGGGCATATTTCCTTCAGTTAGATCTTGAGGATCACTGAGGTGAATCCGAAAATTTTACACACCGGGTATCTCAGGAGCCCCTTTAAGTTCCCGGCCTCTATCAATGCCTTGTCATTTTTACGCCACACATTAGGTTCAAAGTTTTTCCCCGTGTGGCGGTGTCCTCTTGCATCCAAGCTCCAACACCGGACTACATCGAAGGTATCTTTTTGCAGCCAAGCTCCAATGTTAGTCAGCATCCGAGGTGTCATAGATTACCTGGTCTTGAAAAAGTTGGAGTTCAGCCGAGCTTAATGCTAGAAACGTCCTATATGGATCTAGCCACTTGCACCCAGGGTTTATGCCAGACTGCTTCCGAGGTGGTGCACCACCTCAGCCTTGGGCTGATTTTTTGTGGAATTTTTCGATTGGTGCAATTTATTCTCTACCAAGATGTATAGCCAGTAGCCCTCAAGGTGCATGTCGGCCTAAAATCCGGGATGCACCTGAAGGATAAAGCAAAACCGCTGATCCCAGTAGCCCTTGAGACTCAGGTTGATTTGCAAAATCGGCCGAGGATCAAATCCGTGTTCGGCAACATTCTTTAGGAATAGAAACACGGTGTGCAGTAGCCCCCGAGACTCGGTGCAGCCGACCAACATGAGGGTCATAATCTCCTCGAAAACTATTTTGCACATTGAGATTTTTGCATTGATTCGTTAATGCAGTAGCCCCCGAGACTTGGGTTGGGCAACATGGCCAACCCTAGGATCGTATCCCCTCGGGAACTAGTCTAGATGTAGTATGTATTCTGCCAACATCGAGGTGCACGTCGGCAGGAAAGATGCCGAGCTGCGGGTCAGAAATTTTTTCCCAAGCAAAACCATCACGCAGGACACCTCGATCAAGAGGATGTCTTGCCTCCAGAAAGGAAAGCATCAAATAGGTTAAAAGTTTTATAAGCTCGAAATACCAAAAAAACTTCTGTGAAA
The DNA here is from genome assembly GCF_003073215.2 of Triticum urartu. Lineage (NCBI taxonomy): Eukaryota > Viridiplantae > Streptophyta > Magnoliopsida > Poales > Poaceae > Triticum > Triticum urartu. Next base: position 20,738,934 of record NC_053023.1, read on the forward strand.
AGTTTACGTCTGAAGTAAATCAAGTTTTTTGGTGCCAATCTGAAAATTGGTCTTAAAATCAGTTTGTGGTTCTGTTGTGCTTTAACATGACACATCCGTTCTCAAGACTTCAAGCAGGCCGGCCTTCGGCTTCAACCTCCTATCCCGAAGGCGGAGTGCTTCTCAGGCCAGTTTAGTAAACTAAACTCGAGCAACTTTAGAGAGAAACCAGGCTATCCTGCTATTGACCACACACTCGAGTCGAGAAAGGAGTGGTAGAAATGCAATGACTTAGAAGAAAACACTTATTATAAAATGACTCCAAATTTAAGAGCCCCCAGTTAACTTGGGTAAAATAAGTGTTTTTAACAAATAATGTTTTTAACAAACTAAGTTTTAAACAACCAGCTTTTTGTTTAATGCAAATATAATGCTTGGTTGAACAGAACAAAAAATAACATTCAAAAAATTTGAGCATGAAAGCGACTTACCTGGTTAATGCGCTCGGTGTTGATGACGTGGTCCGAGCTTGTGGTGGGTCGAGGACCCAACACCCAAGCCGGTCCTGCCCAAGCAAAGAGCTCGGCTTGATGAAGAGACATCACAACTTTGCCGATATGTCGAGGCGAAGCCCCTAGTCCAGTCGAGGTGTCAGAGCTTCCATGTCAACCAACATGTTGAAGCAGGTTGACATGTTAAATGTCGGATTGAAGAAGAGGTGGCACGGCGATGTCGATGCAGGTCAAAATTTGTGACGCGGTCGATGCCAGCTTGATGAAGTGACCGCGCGGCGATGCCGGTGTGCTAGCCCCGTGCAATCCGTGGGGCGATGATGTTCTGTTGATGATTATTTAGCCTTTTTGATGACGAACTCTTGGTCGGCTCGTAGGCGTGATGATCCGATGAGGTTGACCTCGGCTCAACGAAGCGACGATTTGTCTAGCGCTGGTCGGCAGCCGTGGAGCAATGTTGTCGGGCTGGTTTGACACAAACGTGACTAAAGATCGCCTCGGAAAAGGATCAAAATTTGTCGGCATGTGTTTTAGGAACAAAACACAATACTTTGGAAAAAATTTCCTTCAAAAAGGATGTCCGATCTCCCATTCATGAAAAAGATGAACTCGGGTTGGATTCGTTTTCGCGCATAAAACATACCCGAAAATTGATGCACTCGTCGGACGATTCCCGGAGTTTAAATGGTCGGATGGAGCTAAAATTTTGAGGGGTGATTGATACAAGAATTGCCTAGCGGATAAATGGTTGGATCATCCAAAGGACTTCTAAGCTGATAGCTCGACCCCTCTCCCTATACTCGTCCAGATTCCCGTCCAGATTCGACAGGGCTCCGGTATATCGAAGATTGCCAGAGATTCCTCCATAAAAATATGACGAAATTTTATAGGGTTGTTGTAGACTCAATTAAGCATAATTTCACCGAAGAAATCGTCAAAGCGACACTCAAGGAGGCGGAGACAGCAAACACAAATCCGCTTTCTAGAAAAGACTGCTGGCAATCTGCACACGAGCCATCGATCCTTTGCGATCACACAACAGGCTCTCAATGAAAGCACCAATGTCGGTGTCAAAACCGGCAAATCTCGGGTAGGGGGGACTAAGTTGTTTGATCGGATCGATAGGTAACAAGAAAGAACAAATACAACATTTACCCAGGTTCGGGCCCTCTCAATGGAGGTAAAACCCTACATCCGACTCTTACTTATATTATGGAAGTATCAAGGCACATAGTTGATCTACCTGGAGAGTAAGTTGTGGTCTAACCTTAAGGGTATGATGAATGTATGAATGGGTGTATGCATGGATGGATGGATCCATGGTATCGACTAGCCTGGTCTCGGCTTATATAATGTACTGGAGGCCTAGGATAACAAGAGTGCCCGTCAGATATGTTGGTGGAGAGGAGTCCTTGTCTGGATCACCAAGTCTTGTGAAATCTTCCACATACAAGTCATGGGCTGCCTGAAGTGGCCCATTATTGAACCGCCATGGGGGTCCTTGTACCGACCCACCTAGTCGGGAGACGAGGTGGTGAGTACCCCCTAGTCCAGGACACCATCAACCGTGTTACAGGTGACATTTGACCAACCCCAAAGTCCACCATATAGTAAGAAGTGGCTACGATACTCTCATAGTCTAACAAGAAAAATCAGACGTTAACAATCTATGTTATTACAATTGATTAAATATGATATAACCTCAATTCAAAACAGAAATATTGGGTTGATTCAATATGACCATTCTTCTAACTTCATAATCCCAATGTTGTTTTTAGGACTATCATTTAACACTTAATGATATCCTAAGATCTGGGACTATCAACACTTGAGCTAGTCCGAGAGGCAAGACTAGGAATCTTTTATTTAACTGTTTATCATTCCACACGTGCATATGAGTTTTCCACTGAACTGCATATTTGAGGATCATAGCAGTTATACAAAGAATATAAACTCTTTAATTTTGAATATGCAAACATAAGAATACAAATATTATTTGCCTCTAGGGAATATTTTCAACAGCTCGTGCACTCCTTGCTAGAACAGAGGCTAGAGATGAGAGTAGATGCGAAGCAACGTCTACCTCTTCTGAATCAAAGAAAAAAGAAGTGTGCAAGCTCGAGAATCTGCAAATCAACAATGAAGACATAGAGAAAATATTAATCCAACTAGTGGGAGCACTTATGGAATTTGGATATCTTCTAAATGTCTAATTGTGGTTCTTGTTTTCTTTGGTCTTGCTCTTCTAACAAAGAATTGGTAATTATGTATTCTAATGTATCAAAATATCATTGAATGAATAAAAGAAATGTGGTTTGATGGCCAGAAAATATGTTTACATAGGGCATCCGGACGGCCGTGGTGGAATAGATGCGCGTGTGTGTTGGGCGGATGACCGACACATCCAGCAAAATGGCCACACGCCGCCCCATTTCCTACCCAAACGGACAAAATCCGGACAAAACGGATGTCCGTTTGGGATTGTGCGTTAGCCAACTCCAATGCACGACCCCAAACAGACATCCATTTTGTCCGCTTGGGTCGGCAAAACGGACAACCCTATCTGGCTTTGTCCGTCTGCCTACTAGGGCACCCAACCAGACGGCTGCATCACATTTTGTCCGGCCCATGATATTAAAAAAAGGCCAGCCACACATTTAAAATCATAGAAAAACACTTAATTAAACATGGCTAAATATTCAAACCGTATAACCATGTCTCGGTCGCAAATTAAAACTTAAAACTAAAAAAACATAAACTAAAACTTGACGTCGCCGCCATGACCGTCCTCGATACCACCGTCGTCTTCAGGCGCTGCCGTCCTCCTCGTCATCGTCCCCGGTGAGGTTGATACGGCAATGGCATCCAGAGGTGGATAGGTGGTGCGGCAGGCGTCCCCTGTGGCGGCTACATGCCCAGAGGTACCTGCACGACCTCTTCCCATGGCGGGGAGGGCGACCACGGCTCGGTACCCAACCACGAGGGTGGCATGGAGATGTACTCCGGCGTGCAGGGCATCGTGTCCGTCCACGACCACGCCTGCCCCACCATTGCCGCAAAGCGGGCTTGATGATGGCCTCCTGCAACTCCGAGGGGATGGTGACTTCGCCCGTGACGGAGAGGTGCTACTTCTTGAGCTTGTGTTGGCTTTTCCCTTGAAGAGGAAAGGGTGATGCAACAAAGTAGAGTAAGTATTTCCCTCAGTTTTGAGAACCAAGGTATCAATCCAGTAGGAGATAACGCGCAAGTCACTGAATACATGCACAAACAAACAACAACTTGCACCCAACGTGATAAAGGGGTTGTCAATCCCTTCACGGTTACTTGCAGAGATGAGATCTGATAGAGATAGATAAACAGTAAAGTAAATATTTTTGGTTTATAGATTCGAAAGCAAAATATTGCAAAATAGTAGATTGCAAACTAATATGATGGAAAATAGACCCCACGGCCATAGGTTTCACTAGAGGATTCTCTCATGATAGCATATAATACGGTGGGTGAACAAATTACTGCCGAGCAATTGATACAAAAGCATAAAGTTATGATGATATCTAAGGCAATGATCATGAATATAGGCATCACGTCCATGTCAAGTAGACCGAAATGATTCTGCATCTACTACTATTACTCCACACATCGACCGACTCCTGCCTGCATCTAGAGTATTAAGTTCATGAAGAACATAGTAACGCATTAAGTAAGACGACATGATGTAGAGGAATAAACTCAAGCAATATGATGTAAACCCCATCTTTTTATCCTCGATGGCAACAATACAATACATGCCTTGCTGCCCCTACTGTCACTGGGAAAGGACACCGCAAGATTGAACCCAAAGATAAGCACTTCTCCCATTGCAAGAAAAACCTATCTAGTTGGGCAAACCAAATCGATAGTTCGAAGAGACTTGCATAGATATCAAATCATGCATATAAGAATTCTGAGGAGAAATTAATATTCATAGATAATCTGATCATAAATCCACAATTCATTGGATCTCGGCAAAACACAGCGCAAAAAAGTATTACATCGAATAGATCTCCAAGAAATCAAGGAGAACATGGTATTGAGAATCAAAGAGAGAGAAGAAGCCATCTAGCTACTAGCTATGGACCCATAGGTCTGTGGTAAACTACTCACGCTTCATCAGAAGGGCAATGTTGTTGATGTAGAAGCCCTCCGTGATCGAATCCCCCTCCCGCAGGATGCCGGAAAAGGACGCTAGATGGGATGTCATGGGTACAGAAGGTTGCAGCGGTGGAAAAGTGTTTTCGTGGCTTCCCTGGTTGTTTTGGGGATATATGGGAATATATAGGTGGAAGAAATAGATCAGTCGAGTCACGAGGGGGCCACAAGGGTGGGGGCGCGCCCTCCATCCTTGTGGCCGTCTCGTGGCTTCTCTAACTTGCACTCCAAGTCCTCTGGATGTCTTCTGGTCCAAGAAAAATCATCGCGAAAGTTTTATTCCGTTTGGACTCCGTTTGGTATTCCTTTTCTGCGAAACTCTAAAACAAGGAAAAACAGAAACTGGCACTAGGCTCTAGGTTAATAGGTTAGTCCCAAAATCATATAAAATAGCATATAAATGCATATAAAACATCCAAAACAGATAATATAATAGCATGGAACAATCAAAAATTATAGATACGTTGGAGACGTATCAAGCATCGCCAAGCTTAATTCCTGCTCGTCCTCAAGTAGGTAAATGAAAAAAACAGAATTTTTGATGTGGAATGCTACCTAATACGTCTCCAACGTATCCATAATTTATGAAGTACTCATGCCGTTATATTATCATTCTTGGATGTTTTACAATCATTATAGCAACTTTATATCATTTTTTGTGACTAACCTATTTGACCCAGTGCGCAGTGCCAGTTGTTGTTTTTGCTTGTTTTTTACATCGCAGGAAATCAATATCGAATGGAGTCCAAACACCGCGAAACTTTCTGTGGATTTTTTATGGACCAGAATGATCCCGATGGGCCAGAGCAGCACCTAGGGGTACCCCGAGGGGGGCACAACCCACCAAGGTGCGCCTGGGGGCCCAGGCATGCCCAGGTGGGTTGTGCCCACCTCGGTGGCCTCCCGCACCCCCTCTTCGCCCGATAATTTTTCACATATTCCAAAAACCCTCGGGGTTAACCTAGATCGGAAGTTCCGCCGCCGCAAGGCTCTATAGCCACCGAAAACCAATCTAGACCCTTTCCGGCACCCTGCCGGAGGGGGGAATCATCTCCGATGGCCATCTTCGTCATCCTGGCGGCCACCACGATGAGGAGGGAGTAGTCCACCGTCGGGGCTGAGGGTTTGTACCAGTAGCTATGTGTTTAATCTCTCTCTCTCTCTCTCGTGTTCTTGAGATGTCACGATCTTGATGTATCACGGGCTTTGTTAATATAGTCGAATCATATGGCGTTTTCCCCTCTCTATCTTGTTGTGATGAATTGAGTTTTCCCTTTGAGATTTCGTTGTTATCGGATTGAACACTTTTTTGAATTTGAGAAAACTTGATATATGTCTTGCAATTGAATACTCGTGGTGACAATGGGGTATTGTATTGATTCACTTGATATATGTTTTGGCACTCAACTCGTAGATTCCTGAAGTGACATTGGGGTAATCTATGCATAGGGGTTGATGCACATTCTTGTCTTTGTTTCTCTAGTTGAAATCTTGGGGCACTCTTTAAAGTTCTTTGTGTTGGATTGAATATTATGAATCCGATTTTGCTTTGGTGTTATTTTAGTTCGAACTCTTGGTTAGATCGATCGGAAAGAATAGCTTCGTTTTATTTTAGTATGAACTCTAGGATGGATTGATCGGAAATAATAGCCTTGAGGTGGTTTCATACCCTACAAACAATTATGTCTTATGTTCTCCACTAGATAGGAACTTTGGAGTGATTCTTCGTTGCACGTTGAGGGACGGTTATATGATCCAGTTATATTAGCATTGTTGGGAGATTGCACTAGCGAAAGTACGGACCCTAGGCCTCATTTTCAAGCATTGCAATACCGGTTTTGTGCCTGCTTACTATTTGCTACCTTTCCGTTTTTATTTACTCAGATTATAAAAATATATTTCTACCATCAATATTACACTTTTATCACCATCTCTTCGCCGAACCAGTGCACATATACAATTTGCCATTGTATTGGGTGTGTTGGGGACACAAGAGATTTCTTGTATTTGGTTGCAGGGTTGTTTGAGAGAGACCATCTTCATCCTACAACTCCCACGGTTTGATAAACCTTAGGTCATCCACTTGAGGGAAAATTGCTACTATCCTACAAAACTATGTGCTTGGAGACCCAACACTTGTCTACAAGAATAAAGTTGCGTAGTAGACATCAAGCTCTTTTCTGGCGGCGTTGGGAGGTGAGTGCTTGAAGGTATATCTTTAGATCTTGCAATCGAATCTTTTAGTTTCTTGTTTTATCACTAGTTTAGTTTATAAAAGAAAACTAAAAATGGAATTGAGGTTGCATCATATTATTCATCTTTATAATATATTTCTTGAAAATGATGGTTCGTAAAAGTGTGCTCAATTGATATAAGAAGAGTTCTATAAAATGCTTGGTATAAATGATGAGCATGATTGCAATGTTGTTAGTATGAATTCTTTGAATATCCATGATGCTAATGATATGCAAAACCATAAGCTTGGGGATGCTATGTTTGATGAAGATGATATTTTTAGTCCCCCAAGTTTTGATGAGAAAATTTATTATGATGAAAGCATGCCTCCTATTTATGATGATTGTATTGATGAAAGTGGATTTGGAGAGGTCATGACTTTATTTAATGATGAATCCACTATTTCGAAAGAGGTTTAAATTGATTATGAGAAAAAAGTTGCTATCTATGATGATTATGGTGATGACATGTATGCTATAAAGAATAATGATAACTATGAAACTTGGCATCATGATTTTAATTTTCACTCTCATGATAGTTATTTTGTTGAGTTTGCTCCCACTACTATTCATGAGAAGAAAATTGCTTATGTGGAGAGTAATAAAATTTCTATGCTTATGCATCATGAAAATAATGCTTTATGTGATAGTTATTTTATTTAATTCATTCATGATGCTACTGAAAATTATTATGAGAGAGGAACACATGCTTTTGCATATTGCAATAATATCAACTTTCCTCTCTATGTGTTGAAAATCTTGAAGTTTTACTTGTTTTACCTTCCTATGCTAGTTGATTCTTGTTCCCATAAATTGTTTGCTCACAAAATCCCTATGCATAGGAAGTGGGTTAGGGTTAAATGTGCTTGACATGTGATTCATGATGCTCTTGTTATGTTTCAATTCTTATCTTTAATGTGAGCATCATTGGAATCATCATGCCTGGCTAAAAGGCATTAAAGAAATGCGCTTGTTGGGAGACAACCCAACACTTTTACCTACTGTTTTTGTGTGCTCACATGATTAGGATACTGTAGTAATAATGTTTTATTGCTTTTGTTTCAATAAAGTGCCAAGTAAGACCTTTGGGATGGCATACGATGATAGTTGATTTGATCTTGCTGAAAAATAGAAACTTTTATGCTCAGGAAAACAATTATCATTTTTAACAGAAGCATGATCAAATGCTGATCCTTTTTGCAGAAGATTAATAGACAAATTAACCAGGTTTTCCTATTTTTTTCAGAATTTTTGGAGTAGCAGAAGTATGGTTGGAGTATAGATAATATAGACTGTTCTGTTTTTGACAGATTCTGTATTCAATGCATAGTTTGCTTGTTTTCTAATTTACAGGGCTTATATTGCTCAATATAAATTATGGAAATGATATTCTACAGTAGGCATTGTGTGAGAACAATTATGAATCTTGTCTTTCATAGTACCAAAAGTGAAATGGTTTGCCCTTTATCATACTAATCTATCTCACAAAGTTCCGTTAAGTTTTGTGTGATTGAAGTTTTCAATTTTTGGGTGAGATGTTGATATGAGGACAATAAAGAGTGACAAGAACCTAAGCTTGTGGATGCACAAGGCACCCCAAGGTAATACTCAATGAAGATCTAAGCAACTAAGCTTGGGGATGCCCCAGAAGGCATCCCCTCTTTCGTCTTCAACATTTTCGGCAACCTCACTCGGAGCTACATTTTTATTCGTCACATGATGTGTGTTTTGCTTGGAGCATCATTTTCTTTTATTAGGATTTTATTTATGTTATTAATAATAATGTTTTGCATCTTTTATTTCAATAAAATTGGCAATGATAGCCTTTACTATGCTTATTTTGCAAGTCTACATGTTGCTGTTTCAAAACAGGAAGTTTATCGATGTTGCAAAAATTCCCTAGAAAAGTCAGAATATGATAAAATGTTCAAACTTTTTGCAAAATAAGCTCTGATAAATTTTATATAGAGTGTAATTTTTTCATAACTTTTGGAGTTAGGGAAGTATTGATACTCTTGCATTCTTTACAGACTGTACTGTTTTGGCAGATTGCTATTATGTTTGCATTGTTTGCATATGTTTGCTTGTTTAATGATTCTATTTGAGGATAGGAGTATTAAATATGCAGAGGCATTTAGTATGCAATGTTGAATAATAATTTTAGTTATTTTCTACAGTAGAGAATGATAAGGTTTTTGCATTGGTTTATACTAACTTATCTCATGAGTTCTTGTTGAGTTTTGTGTGGATGAAGCTTTTGAGATTTAGGAAAGCCGTGATATGAGAAGAATTAAGGAGACACAAAAGCTCAAGCTTTGGGGATGCCCAAGGTACCCCAAGATAATATTTCAAGAAGTCTCAAGCATCTAAGCTTGGGGATGCCCCGATAGGCATCCCACCTTTCCTCTTCAACAATTATCGGTTAGTATCGGTTGAACCTAAGTTTTTGCTTATTCACATGAGTTGTGCTATTCTTAGAATGTCATTTTTTTGCTTGCTGTTTTCATAAAATACTTAGATCTGAAAGTTTTAAAATAAAATAGAGTCCTCAAATAGTTGCCAGGGAGGCTAAGTAAGCGGCATTCACATCCCGCCAACGAAGCTCTTTTATATGGAATTGCTCTAGTGCTTTACTCATATATTTTGAGCATGGTGTGCTTTAGTATTTTTTGAAGAAATTCTCTATTGCTTCACTTAAATTAATTTGAGAGCAAGAAATATTATGCTCATGATCTTCATTTATATCTTTTTGGAGTACCTTGTCATTTACTCTCGTGCTTCACATATATCCTATGAGTAAATTGTTGAATAAGTTGAATATCATGAAGTTGAAATTATATCATGCCTAGTGGTAGCTTCACATTGGGTTTAGAAAGTGAAATCTTTTGAGGCTTGACAATCACAATATTGGTCATACAAGAAATTCACAAATAATTAGTATAAGGAAGAGAACTTTCACATGCAAATACACTATCTTGGAAATCTTTTTTGATTGTGAGCCCCATCAAAATATCATATGCCAAAATTGTTGACGTTGGACAAGGAAGACAACGTAATGGTTTATGTTTGTTCATATTCACATAGAAGTTATACTGTCATAGATCCTTCAACATGTGGTGCTTGCCCCCCATCTTTGCTAGCCAAAAATTCCGCACCAAGTAGAGATACTACTTGTGCATCCAAAAACCCTTAAACCCAAATCTTATTTTCAAGAGTCCACCATACCTACCTAAGGATTGAATAAGATCCTCCAAGTAAGTTGTCATCGGTGCAATAAGGCAATAAAATTGCTTCTAAAAGTGTTAGATCATTTAGTGTAAGAGAAAATTGAGCGTTGTACGAACTTATGATGGCAAAGAATAAAAGCGTGCTCTCAACTCGCGGACTCCAGAGGTGACATTGGGGTAATCTATGCATAGGGGTTGATGCACGTTCTTGTCTTTGTTTCTACGGTAGAAATCTTGGGGCACTCTTTGAAGTTCTTTGTGTTGGATTGAATATTATGAATCTGATTTTGCTTTGGTGTGATTTTAGTACGAACTCTTGGTTAGATCGATCGAAAAGAATAGCTTCGTTTTATTTTAGTACGAGCTCTAGGATAGATTGATCGGAAAGAATAGCTTTGAGGTGGTTTCATACCCTACAAACAATTATGTCTTATGTTCTCTGCCAGATAGGAACTTTGGAGTGATTCTTCGTTGCACGTTGAGGGACGGTTATATGATCCAATTATATTAGCATTGTTGGGAGATTGCAGTAGCGAAAGTACGGACCCTAGGCCTCATTTTCAAGCATTGCAATACCGTTTTTTGTGCCCGTTTACTATTTGCCACTTTGCTGTTTTTATTTATTCAGATTATAAAAATATATTTCTACCATCAATATTACACTTTTATCACCATCTCTTCACCGAGCTAGTGCACCTATAAAATTTTCCATTGTATTGGGTGTGTTGGGGACACAAGAGATTTCTTGTATTTGGTTGCAGGGTTGTTTGAGAGAGACCATCTTCAAACTACACCTCCCACGGATTAATAAATCTTAGGTCATCCACTTGAGGGAAAATTGTTACTGTCCTACAAAACTCCGCGCTTGGAGACCCAACACGTGTCTACAAGAATAAAGTAGCATAGTAGACATCACTACCTAACATATTTATCCATGCAATTTCTTTATTGTGGCATGAATGTTCAGATCCGTATGATTCAAAACAAAAGTTTAATATTGACATAAAACAATAATACTTCAACCATACTAACAAGGCAATTATGTCTTCTCAAAATAACATGGCCAAAGAGAGCTTATACCTACAAAATCATATAGTCTGGCTATGCTCCATCTTCATCACACAAAATATTTAAATCATGCACAACCCCGATGATAAGCCAAGCAAATATTCCATACTTTTGATGTTCTCAAAATTTTTCAACTTTCACGCAATACGTGAGCGTGAGCCATGGACATAGCACTATTGGTGGAATCGACGGTGGTTGTGGGGAAGACAAAAAGAAGGAGATAGTTGATACGTCTCCAACGTATCTATAATTTTTGATTGTTCCATGCTATTATATTATCTATTTTGGATGTTTGATGGGCTTTAATATGCTATTTTATATTATTTTTGGGACTAACCTATTAACCGGAGGCCCAGCGCCAGTTTCTATTTTTTTACCTATTTTAGTGTTTCACAAAAAAGGAATACCAAAATGAATGAAACGTTCACTATGATCTTTCTTGGACCAAAAGCAAACCAGAAGACTTGGAGTTGAAGTATGGAACTCCGTGAGGCGGCCGTGATATAGGAGGGCGCGTCCAAGGGGTAGGCGCGCCCTCACCCTCGTGGTCCCCACAGAGCTCCACCAACATACTTTTTTCGCCTATATATATATACTCTTATACCTTAGAAACACCAGGAGGAGCCACGAAACCACTTTTCCACCGCTGCAATCTTCTGTACCTGTGAGATCCCATCTTGGGGCCTTTTCGGGCAATCTGCCGGAGGGGGAATCGATCACGGAGGGCTTCCACATCAACCCCATAGCCTCTTCGATGAAGCCTGAGTAGTTTACCACAGACCTTCGGGTCCATAGTTATTAGCTAGATGGCTTTTTCTTCTCCTCGATGTTCTTGGAGATCTATTCGATGTAATACTCTTTTGCGGTGTGTTTGCCGAGATCCGATGAATTGTGGGTTTATGAACTTGATTATCTATGAATATTATTTGGTTCTTCTCTGAATTCTTATATGCATGATTTGATACCTTTGCAAGTCTCTTCGAATGATCGCTTTAGTTTGGCCTACTAGATTGATCTTTCTTGCAATGGGAGAAGTGCTTAGCTTTGGGTTCAATCTTGCGGTGTCCTTTCCCAGTGACAGGAGGGGCAGCAAGGCCCGTATTGTATTGTTGCCATCGAGGATAAAACTATGGGGCTCATATCATATTGCTTGAGTTTATCCCTCTACATCATGTCATCTTGCTTAAAGTGTTACTCTGT
>NC_053023.1:20752341-20973896 GCF_003073215.2 Triticum urartu
ACGATCAAATACGGAGCCAAAAATCTAATTCCACAGCCGTAACTTTATGTATCCACGAGATCCAATCTTGGGGCCCGTTCCGGAGCTCCGCCGGAGGGGGCATCCATCACGGAGAGGTTCTACATCAACTCCATAGCCTCTCCGATGAAGTGTGAGTAGTTTACCTCAGACCTTCGGGTCCATAGTTATTAGCTAGATGACTTCTCCTCTATTTTTGGATCTCAATACAATGTTCTTCCCCTCTATTGTGGAGATCTATTCGATGTAATATTCTTTTTGCGGTGTGTTTGTTGAGACCGATGAATTGTGGGTTTATGATCAATATTATCTATGAACAATATTTGAATCTTCTCTGAATTCTTTTATGTATGATTGGTTATCTTTGCAAGTCTCTTCGAACTATCAGTTTGGTTTGGCCTACTAGATTTATCTTTCTTGCAATAGGAGAAGTGCTTAGCTTTGGGTTCAATCTTGCGGTGTCCTTTCCCAGTGACAGTAGGGGCAGCAAGGCACGTATTGTATTGTTGCCATCGAGGATAACAAGATGGTTTTTTTATCATATTGCATGAATTTATCCCTTTACATCATGTCATCTTGCTTAAGGCGTTACTCTGTTTTATGAACTTAATACTCTAGACGCATGCTGGATAGCGGTCGATGAGTGGAGTAATAGTAGTAGATGCAGGCAGGAGTCGGTCTACTTGTCTCGGACATGATGCCTATATACATGATCATACCTAGATATTCTCATAACTATGCTCAATTCTGTCAATTGATCAACAGTAATTCGTTCACGCATCGTAAAATACTTATGCTCTTGAGAGAAGCCACTAGTGAAACCTATGGCCCCGGGGTCTATCTTCATCATATTAATCTTCCAATACTTACTTGTTTCCTTTACTTTTTACTTTGCTTTCATTTTACTTTGCATCTTTATCATAAAAATACCAAAAATATTATCTTGTCATATCTATCAGATCTCACTCTCGTAAGTGACCGTGAAGGGATTGACAACCCCTTATCGCATTGGTTGCGAGGAGTTATTTGTTTTGTGCAGGTACGAGGGACTCGTGCGTACCCTCCTTCTGGATTGATACCTTGGTTCTCAAAAACTGAGGGAAATACTTACGCCACTTTGCTGCATCACCCTTTTCCTCTTCAAGGAAATCCAACGCAGTACTCAAGAGGTAGCAAGAAGATTTCTGGCACCGTTGCCGGGGAGTCTATGCAAAAGTCAACATACCAAGTACCCATCACAACCCTTATCTCCCGCATTAAATTATTTGCCATTTGCCTCTCGTTTTCCTCTCCCCCAGTTCACCCATGTCGTTTTATTCGCCCTCTCTCTCTATCCTCCCTCTCTTTCTCTATTTGCCTCTTTTTGCCCGCTTGCTTTTTGTTTGCTTGTGTGTTGGATTGCTTGCTTGTCACGATGGCTCAAGATAACACTAAATTGTGTGAGTTTACCAATACCAACAACAATAATTTTATTAGCACTCCGATTGCTCCTCTTACCGATGCTGAATCTTGTGAAATTAATGTCGCTTTACTGAATCTTGTCATGAAAGATCCGTTTTCCGGCCTTCCTAGTGAAGATGCCGCTACCCATCTAAATAGCTTCATTGATTTGTGTGACATGCAAAAGAAGAAAGGTGTGGATAATGATATTGTTAAGTTGAAGCTATTTCCTTTTTCGCTTAGAGATCGTGCTAAAGCTTGGTTTTCGTCTTTGCCTAAAAATAGTATTGATTCTTGGAACAAGTGCAAATATGCTTTTATCTCTAAGTATTTTCCTCCCGCTAAGATCATCTCCCTTAGAAACGATATTATGAATTTTAAGCAACTTGATCACGAACATGTTGCACAAGCTTGGGAGAGGATGAAATTAATGATACATAATTGCCCTACTCATGGTTTGAATTTGTGGATGATTATACAAAAAATTTATGCCGGATTGAATTTTGTTTCTAGAAATCTTTCAGATTCGGCCGCAGGAGGCACTTTTATGGAAATCACTTTAGGAGAAGCTACTAAACTCCTAGATAATATTATGGTTAATTATTCTCAATGGCATACTGAAAGATCTACTAATAAAAAGGTGCATGCGATAGAAGAAATTAATGTTTTGAGTGGAAAGATGGATGAACTTATGAAATTATTTGCTAGTAAGAGTGTTTCTTCTGATCCTAATGATATGCCCTTGTCTACTTTGATTGAGAATAATAATGAATCTATGGATGTGAATTTTGTTGGTAGGAACAATTTTGGTAACAACGCGTATAGAGGAAATTTTAATCCTAGGCCTTATCCTAGCAATTCCTCTAATAATTATGGCAATTCCTACAACAATTCTTATGGAAATTATAATTAGATGCCCTCTGATTTTGAATCTAATATTAAAAAAATTATTACTTCGCAAAAGAATTTCAATGCTTTGATTGAAGAAAAATTGCTTAAGATTGATGAGTTGGCTAGGAACGTTGATAGAATTTCTCTTGATATTGATTCTTTGAAACTTAGATCTATTCCTCCTAAGCATGATATCAATGAGTCTCTCAAAGCCATGAGAATTTCCATTGATGAGTGCAAATAAAGAACCGCTAGGATGCGTGCTAAGAAAGATGCCTTTATAAGAGCGTGTTCTTCTAGTTCCTATGAAAATAAAGATGAAGATCTAAAAATTATTGATGTGTCCCCTATTAAATCTTTGTTTTGCAATATGAATCTTGATAATGATGGGACTGAATATGATCCACCTTTACCTAGAAGGCGTTCCAAAAATTCGGAGTTTTTAGATCTCGATGCTAAATTTGATGAAAGTGGGATTGAAGAAATTGAAACCCTAGATGTTGCTAAACCCACTATTTTGGATTTCAAGGAATTTAATTATGAACTTTCTCTTTGATTGATTGTATTTCCTTGTTGCAATCCGTGCTAAATTCTCCTCATGCTTATAGTCAAAATAAAGCGTTTACTAAACATATCGTTGATGCCTTGATGCAATCTTATGAAGAAAAATTTGAGTTGGAAGTTTCTATCCCTAGAAAACTTTATGATGAGTGGGAACCAACTATTGAAATTAAGATTAAAGATCATGAGTTCTATGCTTTATGTGATTTGGGTGCTAGTGTTTCCACGATTCCAAAGACTTTGTGTGATTTGTTAGGTTTCCGTGATTTTGATGATTGCTCTTTAAACTTGCACCTTGCGGATTCCACTATTAAGAAACCAATGGGAAGAATCAATGATGTTTTTATTGTCGCAAATAGGAATTATGTGCCCGTGGATTTTATTGTTCTTGACATAGATTGCAATCCTTCAGGTCCTATTATCCTTGGTAGACCTTTCCTTAGAACGATTGGTGCAATTATTGATATGAAGGAAGGAAATATTAGATTCCAATTTCCGTTAAGAAAAGGCATGAAACACTTTCCTAGAAAGAAAATTAAATTACCTTATGAATCTATTATGAGAGCCACTTATGGATTGCCTACCAAAGATGGCAATACCTAGATCTATCCTTGCTTTTTATGCCTAGCTAGGGGCGTTAAACGATAGCGCTTGTTGGGAGGCAACCCAATTTTATTTTTTCCTTGATTTTTGCTCCTGTTTAGTAATAAATAATTTATCCAGCCTCTGTTTTGGTTGTGTTTTTTGTGTTTAATTAGTGTTTGCGACAAGTAGAACCGTTGGGAAGACTTGGGGAAAGTCTTGTTACCTTGCTTTTTATGCCTAGCAAGGAGCGTTAAATTGCTGCCATTTTTATTTGGAAAGTGCTATTTAGTTAATTCTTTTTGCAGATGCTTAATAGTTAAATTCCTCACGTCCAGCAATTTATTTTAGAACTAGTCATCAACCCGTGCACTTGCACGGGCTAGGGTGCTAATTGTTATGTTTTTTTATCAGTCTTTACTAAAAATTGCAATGACATAATATTTTGAGAACATGTCCTACTGAAATGATGGAAATGATGATCTCAACAAAACTACACACTTGAAGCCGAATCAGTTCGCTTCACGAATAATATTAGATGAACCATGTTGCCACATGGATTTTTTCATAAGCAAATGGTTTTCCTTATTAAACAATATCTTGATGAGATACATCAATGTAACTTCTTAATATTAGGACAATGACAGTGCCCGTATCCGTCCCCGTAATTTCTCGAGACACGCCATTTGTTCACTTGGCATTACATGATGCATCAGTATTGCTGCATCTCGACTCTTTGCCGCTGCTAAAGAACTCCTGCATTGTGTTGTCATCACACACCAGCCTGACAAACTTGTCACCTCCCGTCATCACATTATGATAGTATGCATAAAATGATAGTAGTGATCTAGTGATTGAACAACCATCTAATCGTGATTCACAGGCCCATCTAATTGTTTAGCTACACCCAAAATAACCTTTTATAGTGATTTTCATGTGACATTGTTCCTCTTTCATTCATGTGTAATTTGTGATGAAAATAATGATACATACGAATTGCTCAGAAAAAAGACTAAAATAACAAAATGTAGTATAAATCCATTGTGTTGTACATGCTTTTATGCTGAAACTAATGTTCCAGAACTGCGTTCTACTTACTTCGTGCAATATCTCAGCAATAAAGGGATAAGTCAAGAAAAGAGATAAATCAAACTCGATGATAAATTGGTAGATATTTTCACCTCTTCCATAGATGCGGGTTAGAAGACCAAATAGTTAATTGATCAGAAGCACGTCACGCCATCCAAGGGAATACTAAATGATCAAACTACTAATTAAATCTAAGGCTTTTCACTCTTCTATCTATAATTTTTCTAGTGGTTAACATACATCGAGCATCTTTTTTTAGCATAACATACATCGAGCATCTTTGGTGAGTTCAACTGAACAAAAATTTGGGCTGAATGAAATCTTAATGTTCATCTATCTATCTTGTGTGCTGACATTGTAGGGTCATTAATCTGAACATGTTAAATTTGTGTCCTTTTTTACAGAGTCACCTTACATGTGGCTCCTTGGCAATCATTGTGTTGAACTATTATATCTTGTAGTGGGTGTAGCAGTCACTATTTGATATCACAATCAGTAAGTATGATTTCCAGTTTAATAATTTCATGGCATGCTAAGTTTAAATGCTCTAGCATTTACTTTTTGAGTCTTGATCCCATGGTTAATTGTACTAACAACTCAAAGTGTTACCATTATTTTAATGAAAAGGACAACACTTCATGATTTTAGTAAGAAAAAAAAAACAAATCAGTACATCAATTGCGTACTTGTATGTCACCTAGCACAAACTACTGTTCTCAATATTTAAAACTTCCAAAGCTAAAAGACGAAATTTTCAAAAGGAAGCTTCTCTAAACTGGTGTAAGCAATGATGCAGCTTGTCAAGAGAGAGAAATCTCGGCAGTGATCCCATGCTAAGAATGAGTTTAGTTTTGGACCAACCATCCTACTGCTTCTTTCTGGGCCGTGTACCACATGATATGTAGATACATCAACACTATGAACATCCATTTGGTGCCTATGAGACACCTCACAACTGGTCAAACAACAACTTGCAGCTGGGCGTCTCACTGAAGAACAGACTCTTGTCCATCTAGGTGAAAGCCAAGGCATGGACAGAATAATCCTGGAAGCAAAACAATCATTCAATTTAGAAACCCGATAGAAAATAGATTATAATATTCAGGGGATAGACTATGAGGAGAAGAACAAATCTGACAAACAAACCTAAATACGGGACGTGTGCCCACGAGCCATTTAGGAATAGAATCTGAAAAAAAGAAATCAGATCCAAGTATATAATATGATAAAGCTAACTGATCTGGCTGATCGTTCCTTGTAAATAGCCAATATCCTAATTCATCAAGTATTGTTGGCAAGTAGAAAACAAAAAACTAACCACATGCTGCAGGATCTATAATTTCTAGTTCAATTTTTTTCAGTACTTGTGGAGTCGCAAACATAGGTAATCTTCTTGTAGGTATATATAGTAGATGTACACCACTTAAATATATAATGTCTCCTACGGGGTGCAGAATATCTGAAAAAAGAAAAAAAAACAAATCAAGCGTATAAATATCTAGAGATTGAGCGATCAGAAGAAATTTATGGTCCTACGTAAGAATGGCAATGGGTCTGGTTTGGATCGGGTTGAACAATACCAAATCCATATCCATATCCATAAAGACAGTCTTTGCCTATCCATGAAAAGATCCATGGGTAAAGAATTGTGTCCACGTCGAAACCCGATGGATATCCATACCCATTGGATATCCACTGGGTCCTCTCAAGACATATAGATAAGACATAACACAATGTTAATATAAGATCTTTCATTCTTCATATCGTGGCAAGCTAGGCTTGACTTATGGTAAACATCAACTTATGGTAAATCAACGTCACTAACAACCTAATATCATTTATTATTTTCAAAAAGATGAGAATGATGAGTCATTTAACGAGGAGATGAAATAAGGGAAGGGGCACTGGAGTATGTTTCGGTGGGAATTGAATATCAACTAATAGAAGTTACAACATGGATTGTGCAATTTCTTTTGCATGGTTTAGATAAAAAATAAGTTAAAAATTGCGATGAGACATGTGACTGTGGGGTAGGGATAGCGGTTTTTTGCCCACTAAGTCATACTATCGGGTCGGGTTTGGGTATACCCATGGGTACAAGATTACATCCATGCCCTACCCATGAGCAATCGGGTCGGGTTTGGGTGCTGCCCATGGACGCAAAAGCATATCCAGACCCTATCCATTCGGGTCGGATACCCATGGATATCCATGTCCATGGATAAAATTGCCATCCTTAGTCCTACGAAAAGGAGAATACATACGTATCAATGTGATATTGTATAGCTCTTGCCGTTGTACTGTTTGTGTGCCTGAAGTCTTGCAGCTCGCCTCACGCCTCATATTAGCAAACCGCTCCAAGGTGCCGAGAAGCTGCAACACCACCAGCTATCCCTGTCGAGGAGCAGTACCGCCGGGGCTTCGAGCACTGGAGCACCCTATAACTGGTTGATGATCACCACCGTGATATTATAAACTAACCACGTGCTGCAACAACTATAAATTTCTAGTGTAGTCACAAATATAGTAATCTTCTTATAGTTATACATAGCACATGTACACCAATTAAATATATAAAATGTGTCCTGCAGGGTCCAGAATATCTGAAAAAAGAAAGTATGAATCAAATGTATAAATATCTAGAGATTGAGCGATCAGAAGAAATTGATGGTCATATGGAAAGGAAAATATATACGTACCAATGTGATATTATATACCTCTCGCCATTGCGCTGTTTATGTGCCTGAAATCTTGCAGCTCGCCACATGCCTCCTATTAGCAGACCACTCAAAGGTGCCGTGAAATCTTGCAGCTCGCCTCACGCCTTCTATTAGCAGACCGCTCAAAGGTGCCGAGGAGCAACAGCACCATCAGCTCTCCATGTGGAGGAACAGTACCGCCGGGCCTTCGAGGCCTGGAGCAACCTATAACCGGTCGATGACCACCGTGCAAAATAAAACATGACAAAAATACCTCAACTCGGATGCAAACAGTATATACACACATGTTTCTTTTATTACATTATATTAATATTTCTTCAATGCACGCATGCTATGCCTAATCAAGAAAGATCGTGTGCAGACCGGAGATTCAACATATACCTACACCAAGAGTTATTCATACGGGCACCAGGATTTTTGTTGCATACTGGCATGGCGCCATACACATGCCAGCGATGAGAAGCAACAGAGCAGTCGGTATTGGACTCGGCACCGCCAGTATTGGACTCGCAATAAACCCAGTCTGGTGGATGAACAATTTTCTTTCACATGGGCCAAGATGCATTGGTAGATAACTATACGTGATCAGCTGTGCCACCGTAATAGTAAGAATGGTTCAAGTAAATATGCATGTGACAAATCAGCATAGAGAAATCAGCACGTGTGATAAGAGAGAGAGTAACTAATCCATCAGATCTTGGTCAAACTCGCTAGGGACTAAAAATTTGAACGAAATTGCATATGAAGCCATGAGCTATCATGACTGTCGTCTCCTTTGCTCCAAATCACACAAATAAGCAATACCTGTACATGTAGTGCCATGAAAACAATTCAGAATTAGACGGTTTCATCTAATCAAACCACTTTTGAGCGTCAACACTGGGGCCGTTAGTGCTAGTTGAAAGAACAGTGAAGGGATAGTCGATGGAGTACCGTACCTTTTGATGGGTGGATCAAATGGAGAGCCAGCGATGTAGGCTTCAAACTGGAAGGCGTCGTTCCTTGGTCGTGCTCTAGCTGGAGGAGGGAAGAACGATCAACTACCATCGATCGGAGGTCTTGGAGAGTAGAAACCATGGAAGGAAACGGAGGCTGCTAGGTTAGATCTAAACCTGTAACATAACAATTTGAGAGATTTGGGTCTCTGGAGAGATATACGCAAGAGGTTTATCCCTTTTGGAGAGTTATTGGTCAGAGATGGTTAGAGTTGGGTCATGGGAGAGACATGCGTACGTACGTAACAATTTTGGAGACATTGGGAAATTCTGGTCGTGAGGGTATCCATGATTTTTTTATTGGGAAATATTTGGGAGATTCTTTTTTCTTTTTTAAGAGATACATGAGAGATTGGATCTGAACCATAGTTTTGGCCGTGAGGGACATATCAATGAGATTTTTTTTCTTTTTTGAGAGATACATGAGTTTCTCTTTTTGTTGGGAGATAGTACATGAGAGATTGGATCTGGACGTAATATGGGCCATGAGGGACATATCAATGATTTTTTTTCTTTTTTAAGAGATACATGAGAGATTGGATCTGAACCGTAATAACTCGGTCCCACCAGATTAATGGCTCATAAAATTTAATTAATATGGGAATTTCTAGGAAGTCAAGAATTAGTATAGGGATAGATAGATATATAGATAGATAGATAGATAGATTTTTGGGGTTCCAGATCTTGCGCTAGCTACAGATTACTACAGACAATTCTGTTTTTGACAGATTCTGTTTTTCGTGAGTTGTTTGCTTATTTTGATGAATCTATGACTAGTAAAATAGTTTATAAACCATAGAGAAGTTGGAATACAGTAGGTTTAACACCAATATAAATAAAGAATGAGTTCATTACAGTACCTTGAAGTGGTCTTTTGTTTTCTTTCGCTACGGAGCTCACGAGATTTTCTACTTTAAGTTTTGTGTTGTGAAGTTTTCAAGTTTTGGGTAAAGATTTGATGGATTATGGAACAAGGAGTGGCAAGAGACTAAGCTTGGGGATGCCCATGGCACCCCCAAGATAATATAAGGACACCTAAAAGCCAAAGCTTGGGGATGCCCCGGAAGGCATCCCCTCTTTCGTCTACTTCTATCGGTAACTTTACTTGGAGCTATATTTTTATTCACCATATGATATGTGTTTTGCTTGGAGCGTCTTGCATGATTTGAGTATTTGATTTTTAGTTTCCCACAATCATCCTTGCTGTACACACCTTTTGAGAGAGCCATACATGATTTGGAATTTGTTAGAATACTCTATGTGCTTCACTTATATCTTTTGAGTTATATAATTTTGCTCTAGTACTTTGCTTATATCTTTTAGAGCACGATGGTGGATTTGTTTTATAGAAACTATTGATCTCTCATGCTTCACTTAGATTATTTTGAGAGTCTTAAATAGCATGGTAGTTTGCTTAAATAATCCTAATATGCTAGGTATTCAAGATTAGTAAAAAAATTCTTATGAGTGTTTTGAATACTAAGAGAATTTTGATGCTTGATGATTGTTCTGAGATATGCAGGTAATAATATCAAAGTCGTGCTAGTTGAGTAGTTGTGAATTTGAGAAATGCTTGTGTTGAAGTTTGCAAGTCCCGTAGCATGCACGTATGGTAAACGTTATGTAACAAATTTGAAACATGAGGTGTTCTTTGATTGTCCTCCTTATGAGTGGCGGCCGGGGACGAGCGATGGTCTTTTCATACCAATCTATCCCCCTAGGAGCATGCGTGTAGTGCTTGGTTTTTGATGACTTGTGGATTTTTGCAATAAGTATGTGAGTTCTTTATGACTAATGTTGAGTCCATGGATCATACGCACTCTCACCCTTCCATCATTGCTAGCCTCTTCGGTACCGTGCATTGCCCTTTCTCACATTGAGAGTTGGTGCAAACTTCGCCGGTGCATCCAAAACCCGTGATATGATACGCTCTTTCACACATAAACCTCCTTATATCTTCCTCAAAACAGCCACCATACCTACCTATTATGGCATTTCCATAGCCATTCCGAGATATATTGCCATGCAACTTTCCACCATTCCGTTTATCATGACACATTCATCATTGTCATATTGCTTAGCATGATCATGTAGTTGACATAGTATTTGTGGCAAAGCCACCGTTCATAATTCTTTCATACATGTCACTCTTGGTTCATTGCATATCCCGGTACACCGCCGGAGGCATTCATATAGAGTCATCTTTTGTTCTAGCATCGAGTTGTAACCATTGAGTTGTAAATAAATAGAAGTGTGATGATCATCATTTTCTAGAGCATTGTCCCAAGTGAAGAATTTAAAAAAAAGAGAAAGGCCATAAAAAAGAGAAGGCCTAAAAAAGAGAAAGAAAAAGAGAGAAGGGACAATGCTAGTATCCTTTGCCACACTTGTGCTTCAAAGTAGCACCATAATCTTCATGATAGAGAGTCTTTTGTTTTGTCACTTTCATATACTAGTGGGAATTTTTCATTATAGAACTTGGCTTGTATATTCCAACAATGGGCCTCCTCAAGTGCCCTAGGTCTTCGTGAGCAAGCAAGTTGGATGCACACCCACTTAGTTTCTTTTGTTGAGCTTTCATACATTTATAGCTCTAGTGCATCCGTTGCATGGCAATCCCTACTCCTTGCATTAACATCAATCGATCGTCATCTCCATAGCCCATTGATTAGCCTCGTTGATGTGAGACTTTCTCCTTTTTGTCTTCTCCACATAACCCCCATCATCATATTCTATTCCACCCATAGTGCTATGTCCATGGCTCGCGCTCATATATTGCGTGAAAGTTTATAGGTTTGAGATTATAGTATGAAACAATTGCTTGACTTGTCATCGGGGTTGTGCATGATGAGAGCATTCTTGTGTGACGAAAATGGAGCATGACTAAACTCTATGATTTTGTAGGGATGAACTTTCTTTGGCCATGTTATTTTGGGAAGACATAATTTCTTAGTTAGTATGTTTGAAGTATTATTATTTTTATGTCAATATGAACTTTTATCTTGAATCTTTCGGATCTGAATATTCATACCACAATTAAGAAGAATTACATTAAAATTATGCCAAGTAGCACTTCACATCAAAAATTATCTTTTTTTATCATTTACCTACTCGAGGACGAGCAGGAATTAAGCTTGGGGATGCTTGATACGTCTCCAAGGTATCTATAATTTTTGATCGCTCCATGCTATATTATCTACTGTTTTGGACATTATTGGGCTTCATTATCTACTTTTATATTATTTTTGGGACTAACCTATTAACTGGAGGCCCAGCCAGAATTGTTGTTTTTTGCCTATTTCAGAGTTTCGCAGAAAAGGAATATCAAACGGAGTCCAAACGGAATGAAACCTTTGGGAACATGATTTTCGGAACGAACATGATCCAGGAGACTTGGACCCTACGTGAATAAATAAAGGAGGAAGCCACGAGCTAGGGGGCGCGCCTACCCCCCCCCCCCCAGGCGTGCCCTCCACCCTCGTGGGCCCCCTGTTGCTCCATCGACGTACTCCTTCCTCCTATATATACCTACGTACCCCAAAACGATCAAATACAGAGCCAAAACCCTAATTCCAGCGCCGTAACTTTCTGTATCCACGAGATCCCATCTTGGGGCCTGTTCAGGAGCTCCGCCGGAGGGGGCATCCATCACGGAGAGGTTCTACATCAACTCCATAGCCTCTCCGATGAAGTGTGAGTAGTTTACCTCAGACGGCTTCTTCTCTTGTGGAGATCTATTAGCTAGATGGCTTCTTCTCTCTTTTTGGATCTCAATACAATGTTCTCCCCCTCTCTTGTGGAGATCTATTCGATGTAATCTTCTTTTTGCGGTATGTTTGTTGAGACTGATGAATTGTGGGTTTATGATCAAGATTATCTATGAACAATATTTGAATCTTCTTTGAATTCTTTTATGTATGATTGGTTATCTTTGCAAGTGTCTTCGAATTATCAGTTTGGTTTGGCCTACTAGATTGATCTTTCTTGCAATAGGAGAAGTGCTTAGCTTTGGGTTCAATCTTGCGGTGTCCTTTCCTAGTGACAGTAGAGGCAGCAAGGCACGTATTGTATTGTTGCCATCGAGGATAACAAGATGGTTTTTTTATCATATTGCATGAATTTATCCCTCTACACCATGTCATCTTGCTTAAGGCGTTACTCTGTTTTATGAACTTAATACTCTAGATGCGTGCTGGATAGCGGTTGATGAGTGGAGTAATAGTAGCAGATGCGGGCAGGAGTCGGTCTACTTGTCTCGGACGTGATGCCTATATACATGATCATACCTAGATATTCTCATAACTATTCTCAATTCTGTCAATTGATCAACAGTAATTCGTTTACGCATCGTAAAATACTTATGCTCTTGAGAGAAGCCACTAGTGAAACCTATGGCCCCGGGGTCTATCTTCATCATATTAATCTTCCAATACTTAGTTATTTCCTTTACTTTTTACTTTGCTTTTATTTTACTTTGCATCTTTATCATAAAAATACCAAAAATATTATCTTTTCATATCTATCAGATCTCACTCTCGTAAGTGACCGTGAAGGGATTGACAACCCCTTATCGCGTTGGTTGCGAGGAGTTATTTGTTTTGTGCAGGTACGAGGGACTCGCGCGTAGCGTCCTACTAGATTGATACCTTGGTTCTCAAAAACTGAGGGAAATACTTACGCTACTTTGTTGCATCACCCTTTCCTCTTCAAGGAAATCCAATGCAGTGCTCAAGAGTCTTCACCATGGCCCAGGCTTCTCGAGCCCCTTTCCGGCAGGCCGATATTTTCCACAATCGAAAGCACCGCCGCGCCCCCTTGAATAGCTCTAGTTGCTCCTCCATCTTTCCTGGAGGGGAGGCAGCTGGCCACAAAGCTTTGGCAACGGTTCGCATCGCCTGCCGAGCTTGCTCATGAATACGTGATAGCTCTTGTAGCAGATCGCCTGAGAGAATCTGGACATCTCATCTTCGGGACGGCCAGTCAGCATACCTACAGATATAATTATGTCAGTTCCTGATATCTCCGAACTATTATAAAGTAAAGTCGGCCACATACTGAACATGTCACCGCGCAACCTTTTATTCTCCTTCACGGAGTCGGCCAGTTGGGCCCGTACATCTTTCAGATCCTCGCCCAATCGGGTGTCGAATCCTGGAGCTTGTTCTTCTCCAGTACGACTTTTGTGAGCACACACTTGCCCACGGCTAGCTACTTCTTGGCTTCTCGTTCTCCGTCCTGGGCAGCTTTCAGTTGTTCTTGTAGTTGACTCAGTGATCCTGATAGGAGGTAAGAAACCGTGTTTAACATTATTGGTATACCATTCTGTTTTCTCGATGGAGGGGAACATTACCAGGTGACGCCTTCTTAGATTTCTCCAGTTCGGCACGGGCAGCAGTTAGCTGCGTCTGGCACTTTTCTAGCTCTTGGGCTAACAGGTCGTTCTTCTCCGTAAGAACCTGGTTATACAACGATACTTAAATCAGTTGTACCAACTGCTTCAAGTCTCGGGGGCTACTGGCATATGGTTATCATAGTAAGACAAAGTAAACTTACCTGCACATCTTTTAAATGCTGCTTTGTGGCTCTGTTAAGCCCATCTCGAGCAGCTCGGATATATGCATCAGCCGAGCTGAAGGCGTTAAATGCCTCTTCTGAAAAACCAAGGTCTTGTAAAATGGCCCTGCGGCGCCGATGATTCATGGCTCTCTCCACTTCCGAGTTGGTGACGGATACATCATCCGAATCCTCGGCTGGAGGACAGTCCGGCGTCACCCCCGCATCAGCCCCCATCTTCACGGCGGGATCTGGATCCTGGCTGCGGGAAGTATGACCGGCCGGACCCCCGGATATAGTCCGGCACACCTTTTTCCTAATACAGGGTAAATGAAAAGGTCACAGTTGGATGTGACTGCCAAGGTGCATATTTGCAAATTCATACCTCTTTGATGAAGGCTCGGTCGTATCTTCGTTTGCCTTCCTCTTCAGGCTTGCCTGGTGTGGGGGACACTCTCTTCGGAACGCCCCTGGGGCAGCATGGCACGCCGAACGCCTCCCCTTTTGAGCACAGGATAGTGCGGTGGGTGAGGAGGAATGAGAAAACTCTCTTGGACAAGGTATCTCCGGATTACTTACATGTGAAGCAGGAAGGAGACCGGGGTAATCGGCGATGATGGGTACATCTGTACCGTCATAGCTCATCTGATAGAATATTCCATCCTCAAGCTCCACAAATATGTCCGGATCTTCTTCATATCCGGGGTCAAGATCCCGGTTGCGATTCTCCGGCTGAGGAGCCGGGTCATGGATCCCCTCGACAGCCTTTCGCCATTCCTGTTATAAGCAGATAAGATACTGCCTGTCAAGAATGATTCAGGGATAGGAATAAAATAGTGGAGCTGAAGCTTACCCAGCTGGGAGGATTATACATGGAAAATCCGTCTGGATATTGGAGACGGGTGAACTCCTCCTTCTCCCCTTTATATAGCTCGACCGGTATTTTGGCCAGGGTGGCGGGGGTCTTCGGGCCCTTCCGACCATAGCGTGAGGCGTCGTCTTCCCCGTTATAATGGCACATGGGCAGCCCTCTGTATTGGAGTGGCTGGACCCCCCACACTATAGAGATCACCATTACCTTGACTATTGACAATCCGGACTGGGCAAGCGTCTTTATCTTGCCCAACAGCAGGCTGATCTCTGCATTATCCTCTTCCTCGAAGCTCCGAGGATGCCAGCTATGGCGTTTCTTCAACGGAGCACTTGAAAACTCGGGGAGGCCCATACGGATGGTGTCGGGTAGAGCGACGTCGTCGATGTAGAACCATTCGGAAGGCCACTCTTCAGAAGCTTTCTTCGGCGTGCCGGACAGGTATCTGGTCCCGGCGATGCGCCACACTTCGGCTCCTCCCACTTCAAAAATTGACCCACCTTGATTATGAGGGACGAGGTAGAACAGTCTTCTCCATAAATCGAAATGGGCCTCGCAGCCCAGGAATAGTTCGCATAGAGCGACATAACCCGCAATATGAAGGATAGAGGCGGGAGTGAGGCTGTGCAGTTGGAGGCCGTAATACTCCAGCAGACCTCGGAGGAAGGGATGGATCGAAAATCCGACACCTCTTAACAAGAAGGGGACGAAGCATACTCGTTCTCCCCTGGACGGATTGGGGAAGTTCTCCGTTTGAGCCCCGCCCTTGAAGTACGTCGTTCCTACTCGTACGGGGACCAAGTCCGCGGGGGGAAGAAAGCCCTGTGTTTGCATCTTTGCCAGCTGACTATGGGATAGAACATATCTCCCAATCACCCTTTTTGGAGCCGTGGGGATGAGAGGAAGAGCTGGGAGCGCTAGCCATGTTGGGGTGGTTTTTTCTTAGCAAGCTCTGAGGACTTTTCACGGGGTGTGGAATGGATCTGAGATCTATTCTCTTTAAATAGGCAACTTTGTGGTACGGTCGGGGTGGTATATGCAAAAAATACCCCGACCTCTTGCATTCGCCCGACACGTGGAAACTGAAGTTGTTAATGTACAGAAGACGAGGGGTACAACATTAAATGGAAGGTCGAACACACTACTCGGAAGTCATCGGTGGAGGAACCTGCCTTGCAATGCCGAAGATAATCTATGTGCCAGATACCTCGTCATTGAATACTGGTTCGGGGGCTACTGAGGGAGTCCTGGACTAAGGGGTCCTCGGGCGTCCGGCCTGTTAGCCATGGGCCGGACTGATGGGCTGTGAAGATACGAAGACCGTAGACTGCACCCGTGTCCGGATGGGACTTTCCTTGGCGTGGAAGGCAAGCTTGGCAGCCAACTATGTAGATTCCTTTCTCTGTAACCGACCTTGTGTAACATGGATCCCTCCCGTGTCTATATAAACCGGAGGGCTAGGTCCGTAGATGGGCCGAATCCTCATAATCATAGCCAGACTAGACTTTTAGGGTTTAGTCATTACGATCTTGTGGTAGATCAACTCTTGTAATACTCATATTCATCAAGATCAATCAAGCAGGACGTAGGGTATTACCTCCATAGAGAGGGCCCGAACCTGGGTAAACATCGTGTCCCTTGTCTCCTATTACCATCGACCTTAGATGCATAGTTCGGGACCCCCTACCCGAGATCCGCCAGTTTTGACACCGACAGGGCCCACGAGGCAGGGGGCGCGCCCCCCACCCTTGTGGACGGTGGGTGGCCCCCCTCTGGTACTTCTTTTGCCCAATATTTTTATATATTCTGAAAATAATTCCCATGGAGTTTCAGGACTTTTGGAGATGTGCAGAATAGGTCTCTAATATTTGCTCCTTTTGCAGCCCAGAATTCCAGCCGCCGGCATTCCCCCTCTACATGTAAACATTGTAAAATAAGAGAGAAAAGGCATAAGTATTGTGACATAATGTGTAATAACATCCCACAATGCAATAAATATAGATATAAAAGCATGATGCAAAATGGACGTATCAACTCCCCCAAGCTTAGACCTCGCTTGTCCTCAAGCGAAAGCCGAAATTGAAAAATTTGTCCACATGTTTAGAGATAGAGGTGTCGATAAAAATAAAATGCGGACATGAGGGCATCATGATCATTCTTAGAAAAGCAACACATATAAATATTGTCATATGATCTCTTATGCTAAAGTAACAATTCAATCACAATTTCAAGTATGAATCATAAACTTCATTGAGAACCAACAAACTCTAATCTCAGTCATTGAGGCAATTGCAATTTATCATAACATCAGAAAGAGTCAATAAGAGCTTTTCAACAAGTCCACATACTCAACCATCATTTAGTCTTTCACAATTGCTAACACTCACGCGATATTTATGGTTATGAAGTTTTAATCGGACACAGAGAAAGATAGGGGCTTATAGATTTGCCTCCCAATATTTTACGTCAAGGGTAATGTCAACAATAATAGTTCATGAAAACCCACATCCAATTAGCCATATATATCAGGGTCTTTCCAACACATTGCGCTTGCCAAAGGATAAAATGTAAAAAGGAAAGGTGAAGATCATCGTGACTCTTGCATGAAGTATAAGACAAGAATAAAAAATAGGCCCTTCGTAGAGGGAAGCAGAGGTTGTCATGTGATTTTATGGTTGGATGCATGAAGTCTTAATGCAAAAGAACGTCACTTTATATTGCCACTTGTGATATGGACCTTTATTATGCAGTCCGTCGCTTTTATTTCTTCCACATCACAAGATCGTATAAAGCTTATTTTCTCCGCACTAATAAATCATACATATTTAAAGAGCAAGTTTTATTGCTTGCAACGATGACAACTTACTTGAAGGATCTTACTCAATCCATAGGTAGATATGGTGGACTCTCATGGCAAAACTGGGTTTAAGGATATTTGGAAGCACAAGTAGTATCTCTACTTAGTGCAAAGAAATTGGCTATCATGAGAGGGAAAGGCAAGCTCAACATGTTGGATGATCCATGACAATATAATTTATCTTAGATGTAAGAAAACATAACCCATTACGTTGTCTTCCTTGTCCAACGTCAACTCTTTAGCATATCATATTTTAATGAGTGCTCACAATCATAAAATATGTCCAAGATAGTGTATTTATATGTGAAAACCTCTCTTTCTTTATTACTTCCTATTAATTGCAACGATGACCAAAACTATGTTTGTCAACTCTCAACAATTTTTATTCATCATACTCTTTTTATGTGAAGTCATTACTTTCCATAAGATCCATATGATCTCTTTATTTCTTTTTATTTATTCTCTTTTATTCTATTCCCTCAAGATCATAGCAAAATAATCAAGTCCTCGACTCAACACTAATCTTTATTATATATAGCTCACGGACTCGATTACATAGATGGATCATAAAGCAAAACTCACGGCTAGATCATACTAAAACTTTATTCTACTAGATCAAGAAATTACCAAAAGGATCGAACTAAGAAAAACGATGAAGATAAAAGTGTGATGGTGATACGATACCGGGGCACTCCCCCAAGCTTGGCAGTTGCCAAGGCGAGTGCCCATACCCATGTGTTTATGTCTCCTTCTTCGGGGTTGCTGATGATGGAGTTGTTGATGGAGTGTGCTTCTTCCTTAATTTGCGCTTGAGGATAGAATTTTGCTCCCTTAGGTCCTTGATCTCCCGCTCAAGGCTCAATACCTTTTTGCATAGTTCTTGTTTGTTCTCCTACAAGAGACGAAAAGGGATAAACTCGATCTTAGGTTTCTTTGCTCTACTGGGGAGGCTTGACTTTTTGAACTCCACATGCATGTCCCCAGGTTGAGGTAATGGGATTTCATCTTCATCTGAGCTCGTCTCCTCCTTTCCCCCTAGGCTCATAGTCTTCTACTTCCTCCGTGGTCCAACCACAATGCTCCAAGTCCCCGTAGACCTTATGATCTGCAAGGTAATCAGCGACATAGCTTTCTCCCTCCGAATCTTGGGATGATATATTGCTCTAATCTGCAGCAGAAACAGCTCGACACAATGATATAGGATATTTGCGTGATACGGTGGTCAAAACCTTCGGGAGATTATATAATGAATTTTTACCGACCAAAAGAAGTATTGTGCAAGAAAACGGAGTCCGGAGAGCGCACAAGGTGCCCACGAGGCAGGGGCGCGCCCTCCACCCTCATGGACGCCTCGTGTCCTTCCCGGACTACTTCTTATTTTCCTATTTTCTTAAATATTCCAAAACGGAGAAAAATTGCCATTAGAACTGTTTTGGAGTCAGTTTACTTACCATACCACATACCTATTCCTTTTCGGAGTCTGAAACGTTCTGGAAAGTGTCCCTTATGTATTCCTCCAGGGTTATGGTTTCAATAACATTAGTTTCAACATTTATGGGATTACCTGAGATATAATGTTTGATTCTCTGGCCATTTACCACCCTCGGACTTGTGCCTTCGAAGTTGTTAATTTTTATGGCACCGGAACGGTAGACCTCCTCAATAACATAAGGACCTTCCCATTTAGAGAGAAGTTTGCCTGCAAAAAATCTTAAACGAGAGTTGTATAACAATACATAATCACCTACATTAAACTCACGCTTTTGTATCCTTTTATCATGCCATCTTTTAACCTTTTCTTTAAATAGTTTGGCATTCTCATAGGCCTGGGTTCTCCATTCATCGAGTGAACTAATGTCAAAAAGCCTCTTCTCACCGGCAAGTTTGAAGTCATAGTTGATCTCTTTAATAGCCCAATATGCCTTATGTTCTAGTTCAAGAGGTAAGTGATATGCTTTACCATAAACCATTTTATACGGAGACATACCCATAGGATTTTTATATGCAGTTCTATAGGCCCATAATGCATCATCAAGTTTCTTGGACCAATTCTTTCTAGATCTATTAACAGTATTTTGCAAAATTAGTTTAAGCTCTCTATTGCTAAGTTCTACTTGACCACTAGACTGTGGATGATATGGAGATGCAATTCTTTGATTAACATCAATGCAGAGGGTCTTCTATACATATGCCGCGTTAGGACCTTCCTGCAGTAGTGGTGGTTCATCAGTTAACTCTCTCAGGATGGCAATGCTCCGCGGACAATGGTGGCAAGTTGTTAGAAAATGTGGAGGAAGATGGCATGATGCATGCCACCTCACGTTTTTCCCCAAGAGAGCATTATTTCACTTCTTTTCTCTAAGATGCAAGAGGAACATTGTGTAAATAATGTTCTTCCTAGGGCCACAAAATGCAATATATATTCTTGGCGTGGTCGGCACCTTGGTTAAAGTATCAGTCATATACTAGCTTTGTGTTGGCCAACTTTTTGCTTGGTCTCGGGATTGTGAAGAAAGATCCTCCATCGTTTGCATTGTTAGCCATACTATACATCAACGCGATCTCATTGCTCCCCGGTGCAACTGAATTTGAATCACAGGTAGGGAAGCCCCTTGGTACACCTCGTTCATGAATTCATTCGTCAAGGGACAATAGCTGTCAATGGGGGTATCCGAGTAGGATGAGTACGGCATCGTCGTGCCGCCTGCTAACCTATTGTATGGTGCCGAGTACGGATAGTACCCTTGCTGATAGTATGCCGTGTGTGACTTGGTGACGTAGTTGGAGTAGGTTGCCGGGGGGGGGGGGGTCGTAGTGGATCCGGGTGTAGTACGCCTAGTACTCAGGGTGGTAGAGCACATTGCATGGGAAACGCCAGCTTGAGTGGGCTGGACCCATGATGTCAATGACGAGATTGGAGGTGTTGACATAGATCTGCCCAAAGATGAGAAGCATGGAGAAGTTGCTCCCCCTATTAGAGGATTCGATGGTGTTGATGAAGATGACGCCATCGGTGAATTTGATGTCTCTTCCATAGAACTGATCCAATATCATGAAGGTCCCCATAGGCGCCAACAGTCGATGACGTTTGGCAAAGTACGCAAACATCATCACACTTACGTACTTGGATTTGTATGATAGTGGGACGTAACCTCAAATTATCGGACAAACACGGGGGAGAGATATTACCCAGGTCCATGTGCTTGCGATGCAAGTAAGAACCCTATTCCTGCTTGTATGGAATTATATACATGAATAATATATTAGCGAGTACAAGGTGTTTGTCCAGCGTCTTCAACGAGGTTCCTGGGTTTCATGGTGGTTGATTTCCGAGATTTCTTAGCTCAAATCTATTACAGGATAAAACTAGGGCTTCAGTTCCATCATCTCGGTAGTCAAATTAGAAGTCCTCCATCCTCTCCCAAGTCCCAAGATCTTTATATCCAGTTTTGGTCACTTCGCCTCCTTCCTTTCTTTGCTTTGGCTAACTTGGGCTCCTCCAGTTTCGGTGGATGAACACTTCCCTTTGTAGGATTCTAGGGGGTTCCCCTTGGAGGATGATGGTTACTTCCCTGGAGATGGGTTCCTCAAGGAGTCCATGTGTGGTCCTGGATAGCCTGACCACGGCATGTGTGGAACTCCTGTCAACAACAAGCTTGTATTAATATGAGTATCAATTCACTTGAGATTTTATGAACATGACTATAATTTCATTTCATGCTAAGTTGTGCATTTTTTCTTCAAAAGATTAAGGATTTGTAGAGGTCCTTTCACCATCATTTGAATTAGATTTTGCCTTCTTGATCTTCCACTTGGGAGCTTGTAGGTTCTTAGGATCAAAGGTAGCCTTTGTGCTTTATCTTCTTGACAAAAACTAGATCTTTCGCCAGATGATTGATCATTCTTTGAATGAATGGAGCAACTGGAGCACTTTTCTATTGATCATATGCGGCATCATTTATCCTTTGAAAGACGTAAATTATAATGTTGAAAGTTATTGGATTTTAGTTTGTCTCCAGCACTAGGGGTCTAGAGTAACTGTTAAAAAAATAATTCGGTGTAAAGTAGCATCGGTGGAAAACTTAGTTTCACAACACAAAAAGCATTTGATATTCTTATTGTCGTACTTTTGCTCTCGATGTACAGTCTCACAATCTGGATTCTCGTTTGCATGGATCTTGAGCACCTTCATTTGAAGTGGAGATGAGGATGAAGAGAAGCAACACATGACCATGGATATTCATTTGATGTGCCACAAATATTAACATGCTTTACCCAACATAGTAGTATATGATACTTGTAATCAGGTTTGGTGAGACGGTTTAGGAGACCACTATGGGTGGCAGGGCTGTGGTTACAAGCATACTATTAATTTTACAACCGGAGAAGAACTATTTGGTAAGTTTCATGGCATAAGTGGGCCACCACTTTCATCCCTAAATGTTGTTTGTCTGTCCTTGTTCAGTTTCCCTATTTGTCTTTCTTAAGTCGATACCCTCTTTTATCACCACTATTTTTTTGTGGATGTGGGAACTACCGAACAGAGTTTCAATAAAGGAGACATGTGGGATTTCCTAGAATTTAAATTTTGTAATGGTCTATGAAATCGATAGAAACTATGTGGCAAGTCATGACTTGTGGTCATCGACAATTAAACTGTATTTCGATGGAAACCAGACTTGTTCCGCGACAACCCGTATACGCAATGAATATGAAAATGGTAAGAATATGTTAAGGGCAAATGCACAGTTCTCTTTCATGGAATATATTAAGAATATAAGATTCCAATTAGATCATACATTCCAATATTACAAAATGATAAACGCCCAATGGATGTATATCTAAGATTTTTCATGATGTGCCACACACTCTTGCATTATTTGAAAGTAAAGAAGACTTCACCGATCTTCATATTACAACTTGCAAGTACTGCTAGCCATAATGGAAGACACATTTTATTTAGGCGAGATTGCTGGCTCGCATTTCGAGCTGAAGTGGCACGTGTTTATTCTTCATGTCTCAAACCTATAAAAACAGATAAATAAATCACTAGCTGACCACATAGTAAGTGATCAAACAAGACAATATGAATTTTACGGGACAAAGATGAACTATCTTATTGTTCTGCATGGAAACAACACTACTAGCAAACACAAATATTTTATAATTAGTTTGTCTAGATGAATCTTTTATTTATGTACATTCCCCATTTCAAAATAAATATTAATCACTTTTTCATGTGAAATAAATAGAATATATTTTGATGTAGAACATTTTCTTCACATCAATAGATAAGATTCCATCATAAATAGATGTATGAAGTTAATTACATGAATATGATTACCACACGTCACGGAAATTCACATATAAGATAATTACTCTTTATTTCGAAGATTAATTATACTTACTGATGGCGGTGGTGTGTAGAATGCCTGGATATCAATTTTTCTGTAGTTCTCACTTTTTGGGTTGCTCTGTGGCTGGACTTCTGTGAAGTTTACGGTACCACGTGCCATCGACAGTTTTCCTGTGCCACCCAAGATAGCCCACTCACCATTTGCACCACTAATTGTCCCCATCACTTGTAATGTAGACCCGCCAAAGCTGTAAACGGTCTATCTATAATTAGAAAGGTGAACCTCAAAAAAATAAAACTTATATTCATATGTTTAATCTACAAATGGTACATGGATGGTTAAACCTGCATGGATATACCTCGAGTCCTCAAAGACCATGCTGAACGGAAGAAACCAAGCGAAGCCATTGGCCTGCTGGTTTTGGGTGACCTGCATATGCATTCCCTTTGCCCGAGCAATGATGTTTGAAGTAGCATTAGGGGCAGCATGTATCGTCCAGTCGTGAACTGCTATCTCACCAAACGAGTTAGCAAAGCCAGGGTTGAGAATTACTTCTTGGTTCTGGGCTGCTCCAGCGAATACTTGGTGCAGGTACAAAGATAGATTGAGCTCTTCCTCACAACTACTCTTACACTTCCCTACGAAAGGATCCAAGGAAGGAGGGGTGGCGCCCATGGCTATGGCCAAGTTTGAGAAGACAAGGAAAACCACGACATGGCTAGCACGGGCCATCACTAGGATTCTTGAACTTGCAGAGAGGACGAGGATATGTCTAGTAGGTTGGGTATGCGTTTTGGTACTGAGATATGAATGGAAGAGACAACATATTTATAGAGTTAGTTTTCAGATTCTGCCATAAAAAAATCACTATCCTATCCGCCTAGTAGATCACTCTTCTTCATGGGCTTCTGGTCTTCCTGTAGATCTTCCTGTAGATCTTCAATACCCAGTCCACACGGAAACACTGCAGGTAGACCTCTTCAAACTTCTTCTGCAAGAACCTGTACGTTGTTGGAGCCATGCAAATATGATCTGCAGTTGCGTTTGTAAAGGAGTGTGCACATTGTTGGAATCTCTAGTGTATTATTCCTTCCAATTAGCAAGTGTCAAACCTACAGATATACGTGTATTTCACAAATAGTCGCTTCTCAGTTTAACATGAACTTGCAAATTAGATGATATGCGGGTAGCGGGTTTAAAGTCCGCGGCCTTCCAAATTTGACCTACAAGCATTTGAGACATTCAGCCATATGTCAAAAAACTCTAAACATGTCAATCGCCTATACTTATGACCTATAAACAGGCATGTCTAATTAAGATTAACATTGTGTTTTTATGATGGAGAATATATGCATGCATGCATGCATGCACGCATCATCTGTTAAGTTGAGAATAGAAGTGCAGTAAACTTGGTGTGAAAAGGCAAGGCTTTGGTTGTCGGTGCTGGCACCACTTGTGCTGCAGGGCAGTGCTACTGTAATTTAGTACTATACAGCTATTGAAATGAATAATGGTCCATGTATTGATACAGTTATTACCAACTTGCAACTGAAATTATCACGAACAGAATAGCCAGCCAGCCTACAGGTTTCAGACCTAGTCATTTTCCAAGTCGTAAAAAGAGTCGACAAAGTTTACATTATTTCGGGGAAACTTGGTGTGAAAAGGCAAGAACACCACTAGTGCTGCAGTGCGACCACTGTGAGTAGTGCTCCGATCCCGTGTCTTCCCGGCAAATATAGTACAGCCGTTGAAACTTGTTACCAACTTGCCACTTAAATGATTTTGAACATAACATCCAGTGATGACTCCTCTGGAGAAGCCTGTAGTTTTCCCACCTGGTCATTTCCAGAGGTAGACCACCCCGTGTGAAAAAAAAGACGCGCCCCGGTCGCTCTCGCGGGCGGGCTGGGCGTAACCCTAGCCGCCGCCGCCGCCGTCGTCACATGCGGTGACGCCTGGCTCAGTGGTGTATACTATCGAGAACACGCCGGACGGCGTGCTTTGCATTGCCGCCTCCTCAGCCCAGGTCCATGGCCGTGATTCCTCGAACACGACGTCCCGCGACATCATTTTCTTGGCCGCCGGATCGTAGATACGGTAGGCTTTTGAGCCCTCCTGGTACCCCATCATGACGCCAGCTGTTGACCTGTCCGCCAGCTTGTTGAGCCCAGGCCCAGCTTCTTCACATGAACATGGCACCCAAACACTGGGCTTCTTGCCATGCCACTGCTCATATGGTGTCACGCCGTCCAGGCTTCTTGTTGGCGACCTGTTAAGGATATAGACTGCACTTTTTACAGCCTCACCCCAGAACACAGCTGGCGCACGCATGCTCTTCAGCATACACCAAGCCATCTCCACCACCGTTTGATTCCGGCGCTCGACAACTCCGCTCTCTTGCGGTGTGTACGGAGATGTCGTGAGATGCTTGATGTCGACCTTGTTGCAGTACTCAACGAACACGGTGGAGTTGAACTAGCCATCGTGATCCGAGCGGAACGCGAGCAGCTTGCAGCCGCTCCTGATCTCTGCGGCCGCTTTCACTTTTTTGAAAAAAGCAAATGCCTCACTCTTTGACCTGAGTACCTCAATCCACATGTACCGAGACTAATCATCTACAATTAGCAAGAAATAGTTTCTGTCTCCCGGCGTTGCTGGCGAGATCGGACCACACAAGTCCTTGTGCACAAGTTCCACTCCCTCCTCCGTGTGGTATGTCGCGGAACGGGACGCGGTGCTGCTTACCCAGAATGCACCCGTCATAAGTACTCGCCGACGTGCTCAATGCTCGGCATCTCGCGGGCCATGTTCTTCCTAGACAATGTGTTGAGTGCCCGGAAGTGGAGGTGTCCAAAGCGGGCATGCCATAGCCACGCCGGATCGTCTACCTTCGTCAGGAAGCTGACAGGCTCGGCGCGCTGCAATGCTAGCTTGTACAGCCGGTTGGACTCACACTTGATGGAAGATAGTGCATGACCCTCCTTGTTGTAGATCGTTAGCACGCCGTGCTTGATCATGATCTCGCAGCCCTTCTCATCCAGCTGCCCGAGCGACATGATGTTACTCCGCAGGCGGGGTATAAAGTACACCTCCTTGAGCACGCGTTGGTCGCCCGTTAAGCACTCGAAGATCATGGTGCCCTTGCCAAGGATGTCAATGGCCAATCCATCTCTGAAATGGACAGTGCCGCGCACCGTCTCGTCCGGAGTAGCGAACAACTCCTTGCAGCCTGACATATGGCTGCTCGCGCCTGTGTCGGTGTACCATGATTTGTCGCCAATGTCCCTGGGCACGTCACAGGGCACCACGCGCTCCTCGTTGAGGAGGACGGCCTGTGGAGTGGTGAGCATGACCTGCTCGGGCGCATCAAGGACCACCATGAGAAGCGCCGGCCCCTCCGCCTCTTCTACCTGCGCGACGTTCGCCTCCTCGCAGCGCTCTTGCTTGGGCTTGCCGGGGCAGTTCTGTGCCCAGTGGCCCCACTTGCTATAGTTGCGGCAGTTCCCCTTGCGTTTAGGATCATTGCCGTGAGGTTGTCCGCCGCTGGCTCCGGTGGGAGGCTTCGGCTTGGGTTTCCCCTTGCCGCCCTTTGATCCAACGCCGGACGAACCTCCGCCTGATTGCCATCGCCTTTCTCGCTCGTGCCACTCCTCCTCTGTGAGGAGCAGCTTGCCGCCGGAGCTGCCAAGCTATGTCAGGGTCAAGGCGCTTCTCGATGGCAAGAAAATGGCCGACCACTTCCTCTATTGTCAAAGATTTCAAATCAACTACCGTTTCAGTTGAGATGGCTACCTGGGCATAGCGCCGCGGCACCACCCGCAGGAATTTTCTCACCGCCTTGATGACGTCGTCGCCGAGCTACTGAAGGTCACTGATCAGGCCGGTGAGGCGAAGGGCGAAATCCTCCACCGTCTCTCGATCCTTAAAGGAGAGCGTCCCAAAGTCCTGGTGTAGTGCCGGAGCCCACGATTCACGCACGCGCTCCATGCCCATGCAGAGCGTCTTCACGGTGTTCAATGCCTCCCTGGCCGAGGCCTTGCCTACTATGGTCCGGAGCATCTCCGGCGGTACAACGCGGAAAATCACGCCCAACATCAAATGATCATCAGGATCGGCGTTGCCTGACTCGACCGCCTCCCACAGATGTGCAGCCTGCAGGTGTACTTTCATCAGGATCGACCACTCGATGTAGTTCGTGCGAGTCACCATCGGGATTGGGCCTCCGCCGCTGCCATCTCTCATCACCAACTCATGGATGACTGATACGTCTCTAACGTATCTATAATTTTTGATTGCTTCATGCTATATTATCTACTGTTTTGAACAATATTGAGCTTTATTATTCACTTTTATATTATTTTTGGGACTAACCTATTAACCGGAGTCCCAGCCCAGAATTGCTGTTTTTTGCCTATTTCAGTATTTCGAAGAAAAGAAATATCAAACGGAGTCGAACGGAATGAAACCAACTGGAGAAGTTATTTTTGGAAGGAAAGCTACCGGAAAAACTTGAAGTGCACGTCAGGAAAGGAACGAGGGAGCCACAAGGCAGGGGGGCGCGCCCACCCCCCTAGGGCGCGCCCTCCACCCTCATTGGCCCCTCGTGGCTCCCCTGACGTATCTCTTTCACCCATATATACCCACGTACCCTAAAACTATCGAGGAGCACAATAGATCAGGAGTTCCGCCGCCAGAAGTCTCCGTAGCCACAAAAAGCCAATCTAGACCCGTTCCGGCACCCTGTCGGAGGGGGAATCCCTCTCCGGTAGCCATCTTCATCATCCCGATGCTCTCTATGACGAGGAGGGAGTAGTTCTCCCTCGGGGCTGAGGGTATGTACCAGTAGCTATGTGTTTGATCTCTCTCCCTCGTGTTCTTGAGGTGTTACGATCTTGATGTATCGCGAGCTTTGCTATTATAGTTGGATCCTATGATGTTTCTCCCCCTTACTCTTTTGTAATGAATTGAGTTTCCCCTTTGAAGTTATCTTATCGGATTGAGTCTTTAAAGATTTGATGTATGTTTTGGTGATCAACTTGCGGGTTTCGCCCATGAACCTATGCATAGGGGTTGGCACATGTTTTCGTCGTGATTCCCGGTAGAAATTTTGGGGCACCCTTTGAGGTTCTATGTGTTGGTTGAATAGATGAATCTGAGATTGTGTGATGCATATTGTATAACTATACCCACGGATACTTGAGGTGACATTGGAGTATCTAGGTGACATTAGGGTTTTGGTTGATGTGTGTCTTAAGGTGTTATTCTAGTACGAACTCTAGGGCTGTTTGTGACACTTATAGGAATAGCCCAACGGATTGATTGGAACGAATAACTTTGAGGTGGTTTCGTACCCTACCATAATCTCTTCGTTTGTTCTCCGCTATTAGTGACTTTGGAGTGACTCTTTGTTGCATGTTGAGGGATAGTTATGTGATCCAATTATGTTATTATTGTTGAGAGAACTTGCACTAGTGAAAGTATGAACCCTAGGCCTTGTTTCAACGCATTGCAATACCGTTTACGCTCACTTTTATTATTAGTTACCTTACTGTTTTTATATTTTCAGATTACAAAAACCTTTATCAACCATCCATATTGCACTTGTATCACCATCTCTTCGCCGAACTAGTGCACCTATACAATTTACCATTGTATTGGGTGTGTTGGGGACACAAGAGACTCTTTGTTATTTGGTTGCAGGGTTGCTTGAGAGAGACCATCTTCATCCTACGCCTCCCACGGATTGATAAACCTTAGGTCATCCACTTGAGGGAAATTTGATACTGTCCTACAAACCTCTGCACTTGGAGGCCCAACAACGTCTACAAGAAGAAGGTTGTGTAGTAGACATCAAGCTCTTCTCTGGCGCCGTTATCGGGGAGGTGAGTTCTTGAAGGTATATCTTTAGATCTTGCAATCGAGTCTTTTAGTTCCTTGTTTTATCACCAGTTTAGTTTATAAAATAAAACTAAAAAAAATATGGAATTGAGTTTGTCTCATACGCTTCATCTTTTTAATATCTTTCTTGAGTATGATGGAAAGGAAAATTGTGCTCAAGTGCTAGAGGAAGAAGTCTATAAAATGTTTGGCACTAAATCTTTGAATGATGAGCATGATTGCAATGTTGTTAGTACGAATTCTTTGAATATCCATGATACTAATGATGATTGCACTAGTTATGATGAAAATTTCTCCTATAAACATGTCAATTTTTGTGGAGTGCATTGGGTTTGCAAGTATACACCAAATAGGGAAGATAGATATTGCAAGAGGCATAAGTATTTAGAAACTAAATTGTTGCAAGAAAGTCTTGATGATTGTGCTGAAAAATTCAATATTTTTCGCACCCCTTGTGAACTTTGCAATGAACATGGTCATTTAAATCTCCACTGCAAATTGTTTCATGACCGAATTGTATCCAAAAATTGTGATAATTTGATTATCCTTGAGCATCATAAAGAGCTTAGTCTTCTTTTGGGGTATGAGGAAATGAAACGTATAACTGGGGGTATTCCAAAGTTTAATCTTGATAGATTTCTTGATTTTGATCTAGAGAAAATTTATATGTATTGTGTGGTGAATTGTATTGAAAATCCTTATAATGCCAATTACATAAAGAAAAGAAAGCAAATAGAAGATGAAGAGAATACTAATGAAAGGGAAGAGACTTCCCAATATCCTTCTATTATTTCTTATGATGAATCAGGTAATGAGGAGGAGCCTCCTATTTAACCAATCTCATTAATAAGGAGCTCCAAAAATAGGATTAAACCCACACATGATGTGCTGAAGAAGAAGAAAAGAAAAAGAAAGAGAGGTAAAAAGATATCTCCCCCAAATAATGTTGCTCCTATTACTATTGTGCCTCATGAAAATATAATTGTGGAAGACAATGATACTTCTTATGATCTTGAAAATCTTTTTGGCATTTGCTTGGAATAATATGATAATTTCTATACTATTGGTGCTATCCATACTATTGATGATGAAAGTGATTATGCTTATGATACGAAGAGGCCCAAGCTTGGGGATGCTATGTTTGATGAGGATGACATATTTGAGAATATATTTGCTGAAATTAATGTTTGTCCCAAGCTTGGGGATGCTACGTTTAATGAAGATGATATTTTTAGTCTCCCAAGTTTTGATATGCAAATTTATAATGATGATAGCATGCCTCCTACTTATGATGATTATTGTGATGATACTTATGCTATAAAAATAGTGATTATATTTATAAACTTGCCATGATTATGGTTACCCCTTTTCTGAACATTACTCTTTTAATGTGAAAACAATTTATAGTATTCAAGTCTCTTATGATACTCCCACTATCCCGAATGAGAAGAATTTTGCTTATGTGGAGAGTAATAAAATTTCTATACTTGTAGATCATGAAAAGAATGCTTTAGGTGCTGGTTATATTGTTGAATTCATTCATGATACTACTGAAAATTATTATGAGGGAGGAACATATGCTTGTAGGAATTGCAATAATATCAAGTTTCCTCTCTATGTGCTTAAAATTTTAAAATTATCCTTGGTTTACCTTCCTATGCAAGTTGATTCTTGTTCCCACAAGTTGTTTGATCACAAAATCCCTATGCATAGGAAGTATGTTATACTTAAATGTGCTAGTCATATTCTTCATGATTCTCTCTTTATGTTTCAATTCTTATCCTTTATGTGAGCATCATTGAAATCATCATGCCTAGCTAGGGCGTTAAACGATAGCGCTTGTTGGGAGGCAACTCAATTTTATTCTTGTTCCTTACTTTTTGTTCCTGTTTAGTAATAAATAATTCATCTAGCCTCTGTTTAGATGTGGTTTTATGCTTTTAATTAGTGTTTGTGCCAAGTAGAACCTTTGGGAAGACTTGAGAAGTCTTGTTGATCATGCTGTAAAAAACAGAAACTTTAGCGCTCACGAGAATTGCTGCCATTTTTATTTGGAGAGTGATATTTAGTTAATTATTTTTGCATATGATTAATAGATAAATTGTTCAGGTCCATAAATTTATTTGAGAATTTTATGAGTTCCATAAGTATACGTTTGATTTAGATTACTACAGGCTGTTCTGTTTTTGACAGATTCTGTTTTTCATGTGTTGTTTACTTATTTTGATGAATCTATGGCTAGTAAAATAGTTTATAAACCATAGAGAAGTTGGAATACAGTAGGTTTAACACCAATATAAATAAATAATGAGTTCATTATAGTATCTTGAAGTGGTGATTTACTTTCTTATACTAACGGAGCTTACTAGTTTTCTGTTAAGTTTTGTGTTGTGAAGTTTTCAAGTTTTGGGTAAAGATTCGATGGACTATGGAATAAGGAGTGGAAAGAGCCTAAGCTTGGGGATTCCCAAGGCACCCCAAGGTAATATTCAAGGACAACCAAAAGCCTAAGCTTCGGGATGCCCCGGAAGGCATCCCCTCTTTCGTCTTCATTCATCGGTAACTTTACTTGGAGCTATATTTTTATTCGCCACATGATATGTGTTTTGCTTGGAGCGTCATTTTATTTCGTTATGTTTTGCTTGCTGTTTGAATAAATACCAAGATCTGGAAATCTTAAATGTTAGAGAGTCTTCACATAGTTGCATAATTATTCGACTACTCATTGATCTTCACTTATATCTTTCGGAGTAGTTTGTCGTTTTCTCTAGTGCTTCACTTATATATTTTTAGAACACGGTGGTAGTTTTAGATGAACTCTCATGCTTCACTTATATTATTTTGAGAGTCTTTAGAACAACATGGTAGTTTACTTTGGTTATGAAACTAGTCCTAATATGATGGGCATCCAAGAGAGATATAATAAAAACTTTCATACATAGTGCATTGAATACTATGAGAAGTTTGATACTAGATGATTGTTTTGAGATATGAGGATGGTAATATTAGAGTCATGCTAGTGAGTAGTTGTGAATTTGAGAGATACTTGTGTTAAAGTTTGTGATTCCCGTACCATGCACGTATGGTGAACCGTTATGTGATGAAGTCGGAGCATGATTTATTTATTTATTGTCTTCCTTATGAGTGGCGGTCGGGGACGAGCGATGGTCTTTTCCTACCAATCTATCCCCCTAGGAGCATGCGCGTAGTACTTTGTTTTGATAACTAATAGATTTTTGCAATAAGTATGTGAGTTCTTTATGACTAATGTTGAGTCCATGGATTATACGCACTCTCACCCTTCCACCATTGCTAGCCTCTCTGGTACCGCGCAACTTTTGCTGGTACCATAAAACCACCATATACCTTCCTAAAAACAGCCACCATACCTACCTATTATGGCATTTCCATAGCCATTCTGAGATATA
This sequence comes from Triticum urartu, assembly GCF_003073215.2. Lineage (NCBI taxonomy): Eukaryota > Viridiplantae > Streptophyta > Magnoliopsida > Poales > Poaceae > Triticum > Triticum urartu. The sequence goes on from NC_053023.1 coordinate 20,784,605, forward strand.
TTGCCATGCAACTTTCCACTGTTCCATTTATTATGACACGCTTCGTCATTGTCATATTGCTTTGCATGATCATGTAGTTGACATCGTATTTGTGGCAAAACCACCGTTCATAATTCTTCCATACATGTCACTCTTGAGTCATTGCACATCCCGGTACACCGCCGGAGGCATTCATATAGAGTCATATTTTGTTCTAAGAATCGAGTTGTAATTCTTGAGTTGTAAGTAAACAAAAGTGTGATGATCATCATTATTAGAGTATTGTCCCAGTGAGGAAAGGATGATGGAGACTATGATTCCCCCACAAGTTGGGATGAGACTCCGGACTAAATAAAAAAAAGAGGCCAAAGAAACCCAAATAAAAAAAAGAAAAGAGGCCATAAAAAAGAGGAGAGAAGGCCCAAATAAAAAAATGAGAGAAAAAGAGAGAAGGGGCAATGCTACTATCCTTTTACCACACTTGTGCTTCAAAGTAGCACCATGATCTTCATGATAGAGAGTCTCCTATGTTGTCACTTTTAATATACTAGTGGGAATCTTTCATTATAGAACTTGACTTGTATATTCCAATGATGGGTTTCCTCAAAACGCCCTAAGTCTTCGTGAGCAAGCGAGTTGGATGCACACCCACTAGTTTCTTTTGTCGAGCTTCCATATACTTATAGCTCTAGTGCATCCGTTGCATGGCAATCCCTACTCACTCACATTGATATCTATTGATGGGAATCTCCATAGCCCGTTGATACGCCTAGTTGATGTGAGACTATCTTCTCCCTTTTTGTCTTCTCCACAACCACCATTCTATTCCACCTATAGTGCTATGTCCATGGCTCACGCTTAAGGATGGCAATTTTATCCATGGACATGGATACCCATGGATATCCAACCCGAATGATAGGGTTTGGATATGCTTTTGCGCCCATGGCTAGCGTCCAAACCCGACCCGATTACTCGTGGATAGGGCATGGGCATAATCTTGTACCCACGGATATATCCAAACCCGACCCGATCGTCTGACTTAACGAGCAATATTCTGCTACCCCTACCCCATAGTCACACGTTCCACTATAATTTTATCCTTTATCTAAAACATCCAAAAGAAATTACACAATCCCCACCGTAACATACTCCAACGCACCTTCTCATCCTATTATCTACACTAATTAAATGACTTGTTGTTGAGAATCGGTGCCATCTCCTTGAGTTACTCCTCTCATAGCCCTAGAGGAGGCCGCAGCTGCCAGCCGCTACCCCCACGTAAGGTGGATCGCTGCAGAAGCCACTACTGGCTTGCGACAACCCAGCTCCATCTTCGCTTTTCCACACACGCATTGATGCATGGCCGCAGCAGTGGGACAATGCAAGGGCTATGACTGCACGGCAGGGAGTGAGCACACCAATGCAGAGTGCACATTGTGCAATGAGTTGTCTTATCTATAGGTCTTGAGAGGACCCAATGGATATCCAATGTGTATGGATATCCATCGGATTTGGACACGGTCACAATTTTTTGCCCATGGATTTTTTCATGGATGGGCTGGGACTGCCTTCATGAATATGGATATGGATTTGGTATTGTTCAACCCGATCCAAACCCGACCCATTACCATGCGTGAAGATTGAAAAAGTTTGAGAACATTAAAAGTATGAAACAATTGCTTGGCTTGTCATCGGGGTTGTGCATGATTTAAATATTTTGTGTGGTGAAGATGGAGCATAGCCAGACTATATGATTTTGTAGGGATAGCTTTCTTTGGCCATGTTATTTTGAGAAGACATGATTGCTTTGTTAGTATGCTTGAAGTATTATTATTTTTATGTCAATAAGAACTTTTGTCTTGAATTTTATGGATCTGAATATTCATGACAAAATTAAGAAGAATTACATTGAAATTATGCCAAGTAGCACTCCGCATCAAAAAATTTGTTTTTATCATTTACCTACTCGAGGACGAGCAGGAATTAAGCTAGGGGATGCTTGATACGTCTCCAACGTATCTATAATTTTTGATTGCTCCATGCTATATTATCTACTGTTTTGGACAATATTGGGCTTTATTATCCACTTTTATATTATTTTTGGGACTAACCTATTAACCGGAGGCCCAGCCTAGAATGGTTGTTTTTTTTGCCTATTTCAGTGTTTCGAAGAAAAGGAATATCAAATGGAGTCGAAACGGAATGAAACCAACTGGAGAAGTTATTTTTGGAAGAAAAGCTACCGGAAAAACTTGGAGTGCACGTTAGGAAAGGAACGAGGGAGCCACGAGGCAGGGGGCGCGCCCTCCACCCTCGTGGGCCCCTCGTGGCTCCCCTGACGTATCTCTTTCACCCATATATACCCACGTACCCTAAAACTATCGAGGAGCACAATAGATCAGGAGTTCCGCCGCCAGAAGCCTCCGTAGCCACAGAAAGCCAATCTAGACCCGTTCCGGCACCCTGTCGGAGGGGGAATCCCTCTCCAGTAGCCATCTTCGTCATCCCGGTGCTCTCCATGACGAGGAGGGAGTAGTTATCCCTCGGGGCTGAGGGTATGTACCGGTAGCTATGTGTTTGATCTCTCTCCCTCGTGTTCTTGAGGTGTTACGATCTTGATGTACCGCGAGCTTTGCTATTATAGTTGGATCCTATGATGTTTCTCCCCCTTACTCTCTTGTAATGAATTGAGTTTTCCCTTTAAAGTTATCTTATCAGATTGAGTCTTTAAAGATTTGGGAACACTTGATGTATGTCTTGCTGTGTGTATCTGTGGTGAGAATGGGATACCACGTGATTCACTTGATGTATGTTTTGGTGATCAACTTGCGGGTTCCGCCCATGAACCTATGCATAGGGGTTGGCACACATTTTCGTCGTGATTCTCCAGTAGAAACTTTGGGGCACTCTTTGAGGTTCTATGTGTTGGTTGAATAGATGAATCTGAGATTGTGTGATGCATATCGTATAATCATACCCACGGATACTTGAGGTGACATTGGAGTATCTAGGTGACATTAGGGTTTTGGTTGATGTGTGTCTTAAGGTGTTATTCTAGTACGAACTCTAGGGGTGTTTGTGACACTTATAGGAATAGCCCAGCGGATTGATTGGAAAGAATAACATTGAGGTGGTTTCGTACCCTACCATAATCTCTTCGTTTGTTCTCCGCTATTAGTGACTTTGGAGTGACTCTTTGTTGCATGTTGAGGGATAGTTATGTGATCCAATTATGTTATTATTGTTGAGAGAACTTGCACTAGTGAAAGTATGAACCCTAGGCCTTGTTTCAACGCATTGCAATACCGTTTACGCTCACTTTTATTATTAGTTACCTTGCTGTTTTTATATTTTCAGATTACAAAAACCTTTATCAACCATCCATATTGCACTTGTATCACCATCTCTTCGCCGAACTAGTGCACCTATACAATTTACCATTGTATTGGGTGTGTTGGGGACACAAGAGACTCTTTGTTATTTGGTTGCAGGGTTGCTTGAGAGAGACCATCTTCATCCTACGCCTCCCACGGATTGATAAACCTTAGGTCATCCACTTGAGGGAAATTTGCTACTGTCCTACAAACCTCTGCACTTGGAGGCCCGACAACATCTACAAGAAGAAGGTTCTGTAGTAGACATCAATGACCAGCTCCCGCCCACTTCGGCGCATGGGGCTTCGTCCCCGACAAGCCACCGGCGAGCGCGTGTTCCTCCGGCGCGAGCCAGAGCGCTGCAGCGTGCGCGAGCCGCCTTGTCATGACATTCTCTCACTGTAGCTCAGATGCCAATTCGGGAACTGATTCCACGCTGTATGGCCCTTTACTTAGCTAAGGGAAACTAGAGGAGAACTAACAGCTCAATGGGATTATTTGCTAACAAAGATTTCTTCCAATGATTTAGGATTAGTAGAGGTCCCTTGTGCATCATTTGGATTTGATTTTATCATCTTGATCTTCCTCTTGGGAGGTTGCGGCTTCTGAGGATAAAATTTAGCCTTTCTACTTAATACGAAAAAGGGTCCCCCCCCCCCGCTTTATATTATAAAGCAACAACCACTTACATCCAAAGCATCGATACAAACGCACACCACACATACCCAAGGCGAGATACAAGGAAGCCCGGTAACGAAACACACCCTCAACGACAACCAAACACCTACAAGATGTGCAACAAGGAACCGCTTAGCGCCGACGGAGACCACCAAGAGCAATCGTCCGGGAGGGTGTGTGACGAACCACGCCGAACCGAGGGCTCCAAGACGATGCCTCCACGAAGGGTACGATCACGGAATGTCGCCACCGTCCGATCCTCAGATCAAGTTTTCACCTGGAGCGAGACGAAGAAGAATGAGCACCACGACGGAGCCTACAAGGAGAAACACGACATCCGCAAACGCCGCCACCGTCGGCCAGTGCACGAACTGGACAGGTGATGAACCCCGGTGCTTCAATCCCTTCGTCGCATCCCCGATCCGCCAACCACTCGCAGCCATGCCGCCCAAGCAGCCATGCCTGCAGTCCGCCCACGACATACGCGCCTCCCACCGCCAGGACCGCCGCCTTGCCACCAGACCACCGCGACAGCCACCAAAGAGCACACCTTTGGCCAGATCTACGCCCCCAGCCGACTCCGAAGCCACCAACGGACACCTTGCCACGAGAGGAACCGCGACCATATGCCGGTCCGGGGGAAGGGGGAGGTGACGGAGCAGCCCAAGGCCAAGATCGGCGACGGGGCACACGGACGCGTCCCCGTCCACCAGCCAACCTCCCCCCCCCCCCCCCCCCCCCCCCCACCCCCCCCCCCCCCCCCCCCCCCCCCCCCCCCCCCGAAACCATGTTCGCCCCCGAAGCCACACGCCCAGACCAGCCGGGGCACACCGGCCGCCGCTGGACAGCGAAGAAGGGGAAGGGGACTAGATCGGCCGCCGCCGCACCCAAGGGAAGCCAGCAGGGAGGTCTCTCCGTGCCGAGCGCCGCCGTCCTGCCGCAAAGGGCCCGGCTGAACGGGGACGCCCACCGCCACCGCTGCCGCGCCGCCCCCCTCCCCCACCCAAGCCACGGAGAGAGGGCCTCCCGCGACCCGGTCGAGCTCGACCCGCTACGCTAGAGTCGATGCCGGGGCGCTGCAGGGGAGCAGCCGCCGCCGACACCACCCACCGGCCTGCACCGCCTCCATGCCGCCTGTCACGCCGCTGCCACGCCACCGTCTCTGGCCCATGCCGGAGCGCCGCTGCGCCGCCGTGCCCGGCAACGAGCACCGCGTCCCGGCCCGAGAGATCCGGCCCGTGCCGTTCCCCCCGCGCGAGGAGACAAGAGGACCTCGCCGCCGCCGGCGACGACCGGGCTTCGCCCGCTCGCGCCCCCTGGCGACGGCGAGGGAGGGGGAGAGGAGGAGGGGAGGGTGGGCGGCGGCGCTAGGTTTAGCCTCCCGGACGCTCGCGGGAGCGTCGCGGGAGGAGGGGAGGGGAGCACAAGTCTCTATGAGAAAGACGTGATCTTTTGCCACATGATTGATAAACTTTTCAATGAATGGAGCAAGTGGATCACTTTTCTTTTGATAATAGGCAACACGGTTTATCCTTTGAAAGAGGTAAAATATGGTGTTGAATATTCCTGGGTTTTTTTTCTCCAACGTTGGGGCCTGTAGTGCTTCTAAACACACAATTCGGTGTAAACTTGCTGCAGTGGAAAACATAGGTTCACCACACACAGAGGAATTCATATTTTTCATGCTGTACATTTGTTTTTGATGTACAGTCGTAATCTGGATTCTTGTTTTGCAGAGCACCTTGGAAATGAACATGAGGATAAAGAGAAGCAAAGCAGGACCATGGATACTTATAATCTCCATACGCTAGGTGATGTGCCTCACATATTAACATAATTAAACCAACATAGTAGTGGATGATACTTGTAATCAGGTTGGGTGATCACGATCTACTGTACGGTTTAGGAGACCAGTATGAGTATGGATGCAACTGTGGCATGTTTTCGGCTACAAGCGTACGATTGATTTTACACCTGGAGATGAACTATTTAGCTAGTTTCGTGGGATAAGTGAGCCACCACTTGCATCCCAAAATGTTATCCGTCCGACCTTGTTCAGTTTTCCTAATTGTCTTCCTTAAGTCGATTGTCTCCTTTATCACCAAACTATTTTGTGGATGGAAAAACTGCTGAATGGAGTTTCAATAAAGGAGACGTGTGTGCATGCCTAGAATTGAACTATCATAATGTTCTCCAAAATGTATAGAAACTATATATGTGGTAAGTCATGTCTTGTGGTCGTTGAGAACGAAACATCATTTTGATGAAAATTGGAGTTTGTTCCCAGAAAACCAGTATATGCATCGAATATGAAAAAGGTGAGAACAGCGAAGGACAAATGCTTAGTTTGCTTTCATATAATATATTAAGAACATAAGATTAATTATACTTACGGTCGGCTGGGTTGTGTAGAATGCATGGATATCAATTTTTTTGTAGCTCTCAATGTTTGGGCTGCTCTGGACTGTGGTGAACTTCATGGTACCACGCGCCATGGGGAGTTTTCCAGTGCCACCCACAATAGCCCACTCACCATTCGCATCATTGACTATCCCCATCACTTGCAATGTAGACCCGCGAAAGCTGTTAACGGTGTAGCTATAATTAGGAAAAGTGAACTTTGAAAATATAACACTAAGATCCATCACGTGCATGGATATACCTGGAGTCCTCAAAGACCATGCTGAACGGAAGAAACCAAGCATAGCCATTGGCCTGGCTTTCGGTAGCCTGGATATGCATTCCCTTTGCCCGAGCAATGATACTTGCAGTGGAATCAGTGGTGTCATGCATAGTCCAGTCATTAACTGCCATCACACCAAACGAATTAGCGAAGCCGGGGCCGAGAATTACTTCTTGGTTGTGGGCTGCCCCACTGACAACTTGGTGCAGGTACAAAGATAGATTGCCACTAGTAGAAAAATGGTCAAACGTGAAGCACATTAGTGCCGGTTTGTATTTGAGCCGGCACTAATGTATACATTAGTGCCGGTTCCAACGGCTAGCCGGGCCGCTTTCATTAGTACCGGTTCGTGGCGAACCTTTAGCACCGGTTCGTGCCATGAACCGGTACTAATGAGAGTGGTGGCAGGATGTTGTCAGACTGGGGCCCCTCCAGCCCCTTTAGTACCGGTTCTTGGCACGAACCGGTACTAAAGGTCGTCCTACATAAACCCTTCGTCCACCCGAGCTCGCTCTCTTCTTCCCCTTCCCCCTCTCCTCTCTGTTCTTCCCCTCTTCCTCTCGAGCTCATCACACATTTTGTCCAAAATTTGTCAAGATTTGAAGGCCCCCATCCATTCAAATGATCACAAAGGTTAGCAACTTTGTCCTTTCATCTCTCATTGCTAGATTAGCTCTTGCAATGCTTTATATAGTGATTAATTTGTGAGTTTAGTAATTTGGGAGGATATATATATATATGTGCTAGTATTTGATTTATATGCAATTTGAGGTCAAAAATAACACTTAGTTTGCATATGTAGGTGTGGTTTACTTAGTGCCTTCTAAATCTCCATCGTAGCCACCGTCGATCGCCCGCACCATCCCGTCGCCGGCACCACCTTGTGGTGAGCCTCTTGTTCATGAAATTTTATATAAAAATTGATGTTTGTGTGATTTGGATATATAGTTACTCGTATAATTATCTTACCCGTACGTTGTTTGTTATACATATAGTGCCATGGTTTTAATATCCATCCCCGTCGGCCCTAGTCCTTGTTATGATTCGGATGTGGTATGTATATTCTCTTTTAAAACTAGTTGCATTTCGTGTTTATGACAAATTATGCCCATCAAGTTGACATAGAAATTTTTTCTAGGAGGTATGTGAACCGGAAATTCCAACCGACCCTATTGCCGAGAGGTTAAATTTAGTTGAAAGAGAAAATGAGTACTTGAAAGAAAAATTGAAAAGAATTGAGGGGGAGAAGATGGAATTGGAGTTGCATGTTGCCGATGTCGTCGATGATCACAAGATCAAGATGGAGAAAATGCACTTAAAGATTAGAAAGATTAGAAAATATGCCATCAATAGTGAGTCTTGGTATCATTATGCTGTTGGATCCATTGTTACCTTAGTTGCGATCTTGATCGTATTTGTTGTTGCATTTAAATGCTTTAGCTAGAGAGTTATTTGTTTGTTGCATTTAAGTGTTGTATGAACTTGTATTAATTTGGTCTATTCGGTGTTGTGTAATGAAGATGAGCCGGCAATGGATGTACGATGACCGATGCTCTCCCCAGTTCGTTGAGGGCGTGCATACTTTTCTGCTTGCGGTTGAGGCAAACAAGCGGGCGGATGGTTTTATGCCTTGTCCATGTGCTCGTTGTAAGAATGGTCACAATTACTCTACGTCAAGAACCATTCACGTCCACCTGTTTAAGTCCGGTTTCATGCCCCATTATAATGTTTGGACCAAGCACGGAGAAAGAGGAGTTATGATGGAAGACAATGAAGAAGAAGAGGACGACGACAGCTATCCTGGCCATGGGTTCCCTGAATACGATGATACAACAATGGGGGAAGAAGCTGAGCCGGTAATGCGGGAAGAAGCTGAGCCGGCAATGCGGGAAGAAGCTGAAGAAGAGGCATCAGATGAGCCCGTTGATGATCTAGGTCGGGCCATTGCCGATGCAAAGAGAAACTGTGCAAGTGATTTGGAGAAGAAGAAGTTGCAGCGCATGTTAGAGGATCACAAAAAATTGTTGTACCCGAATTGCGTAGGTGACAAGAAAAAGCTGGGCACCACACTGGAATTGCTGCAATGGAAGGCAGAGAATGGTGTATCTGATAAGGGATTTGGAAAATTGCTGGTAATGATAAAGGATATGCTTCCAAAGGACAACGAATTGCCCGAGAGTACGTACGAAGCAAAGAAGGTTGTCTGCCCTCTAGGGTTAGAGGTGCAGAAGATACATGCATGCCCTAATGATTGCATCCTCTACCTCGGTGAGTACGAGGATTTGAACACTTGCCCGGTATGTAGTGCATTGCGCTATAAGATCAGCCGCAATGACCCTGGTGATGTCGAGGGCCGGCGCACCAGGAAGAAGATTCCTGCCAAGGTGATGTGGTATGCTCCTATAATACCACGGTTGAAACGTTTGTTCCAAAACAAAGAGCATGCCAAGGCGATGCGATAGCACAGAGAAGACCGTAAGAAAGACGGAAAGTTGAGAGTACCCGCTGACGGGTCGCAGTGAAGAAAAATCTAAAGAAAGTACAGGAAGGAGTTTGCAGATGACGCAAGGAGCGTATGGTTTGGTCTAAGCGCAGATGGCATTAATCCTTTTGAGGAGCAGAGCAGCAACCATAGCACCTGGCCTGTGACTCTATGTTTGTATAACCTTCCTCCTTGGTTGTGCATGAAGCGGAAGTTCATTATGATGTCAGTGCTCATCCAAGGCCCTAAGCAACCCGGCAACGATATTGATGTGTACCTAAGGCCATTAGTTGAAGAACTCTTACAACTGTGGAATGGAACAGGTGTACGTGCGTGGGATGAGCACATGGGGGAAGAATTTGACCTAAAGGCATTGCTGTTCGTGACCATCAATGATTGGCCTGCTCTCAGTAACCTTTCAGGACAGACAAACAAGGGATACCGCGCATGCACGCACTGTTTGGACGATACCGACAGTATATATTTGGCTAATAAGAATGTGTACCTGGGACATCGTCGATTTCTTCCGAGCAGGCATCCCGTAAGAAAGAAAGGTAAGCATTTCAAAGGTGAGGCGGATTATCGGACGAAGCCTCGCCACCGTACTGGTGCTGATGTACATGATATGGTCAAGGATTTGAAGGTGGTCTTTGGAAAGGGTCCTGGTGGACAACCTGTTCCGAATGACGCTGACGGACGCGCACCCATGTGGAAGAAGAAATCTATATTTTGGGACCTGCCCTATTGGAAAGACCTCGAGGTCCGCTCCGTAATCGACGTGATGCACGTGACGAAGAATCTTTGTGTGACCCTGCTTGGCTTCTTGGGCGTGTATGGGAAGACAAAAGATACACCTGAGGCACGGGAGGACCAGCAACGTATGCACGGAAAAGACGGCATACATCAGGGTCATGCAAGCTACGCTCTTACCAAAGAAAAGAAGGAAATCTTCTTTGAATGCCTGCTCAGTATTAAGGTACCGTCTGGCTTCTCGTCGAATATAAAGGGAATAATAAACATGGCAGAGAAAAAGTTTCAGAACCTAAAGTCTCATGACTGCCACATGATTATGACGCAACTGCTTCCGGTTGCATTGAGGGGGCTTCTACCGGAAAACGTTCGATTAGCCATTGTGAAGCTATGTGCATTTCTCAATGCAATCTCTCAGAAGGTAATCGATCCAGAAATCATACCAAGGTTACAGAATGATTTGGTGCAATGTCTTGTCAGTTTCGATTTGGTGTTCCCACCATCCTTCTTCAACATCATGACGCACGTCCTAGTTCACCTATGTGAAGAGATTAACGTTTTGGGTCCTGTATTTCTACACAATATGTTCCCCTTTGAGAGGTTCATGGGAGTCTTAAAGAAATATGTTCATAACCGTGCTAGGCCAGAAGGAAGCATCTCCAAGGGCCGTCAAAATGAGGAGGTCATTGAGTTTTTTATTGACTTTATTCCTGACCTTAAGCCGATTGGTGTTCCTGACTCGCGGCATAAGGGCAGACTGGATGGAAAAGGCACGCTAGGAGGGGAACAAATAATATGTACGGACGGACATTCTCTCACTGAAGCACACTACACAGTTCTACAGAATTCCGCCTTGGTGGCTCCGTATATGGATGAACACAAGAATTTGCTATGCTCCAAACACCCAGAGCGGTCTGATGACTGGATTACACGTGAACAAACCAGGAGTTTCGCCAGCTGGTTGCAAGCACGTACCATGCATGACACCTCTATTGAAGATGACCTGTACTTGCTGTCCCAGTTACCATCTTCGAATATAATGACTTTCAAAGGGTACGAGATAAATGGTAATACATTTTACACGATCGCCCAAGATAAGAAGATCACCAACCAAAACAGTGGTGTCCGCTTTGATGTAGAAACCAAGACGGGAAAGGAAACATATTATGGTTATATACAGGACATATGGGAACTTGACTATCGACGTGGTTTGAAGGTCCCTTTGTTTCGGTGCAAATGGGTCAATATGACACGAGGCGGGGTAATGGAAGACCCGCAGTACGGAATGACAACAGTGGATCTCAACAATCTTGCGTATGCAGACGAACCATTCGTCCTAGCCAATGATGTGGCACAGGTTTTCTATGTGAAGGACATGTCTACCAAGCCAAGAAAAAGAAAAGATAAGGAAGCGAATGCATCGTACGATGAGCCAAAGCGACACATAGTTCTTTCTGGGAAGAGAAACATCGTGAGAGTGGATGACAAGATAGACAAGTCAGAAGATTATGAAAAGTTTGATGAAATTGCTCCATTCACAGTGAATATTGACCCGAGCATCCCGTTAAATGATGAAGATTTTCCATGGTTACGACGCAAAGGGACACACGCGAAGAAAAAGTTTCACACCCAAAGATCTGGGATGTGATCGACTTAACTATCATCACTTTCTTCTGTGTTTCACACCCAGGAGGGTATCTCTATAATAGTTAGGGTAGCTAGTTATGTGTTTTGGCATTTGAAACGCGAAGAAATTTTATGTGCAAGCAAATTCTTTCATGCATTTACTGATTTTTTCAGCTAAATGACCCTGAAATTGAAAAGCATTTCAAATGAACTCAGAAAAGGATGAAAGTTGGCATGGTATCATAATTTCACCCACATAGCATGTGCAAAAAAGTAGAGAGGGTTACCACAAAAACTGGATGCACTTCGTATACAAAATGGACAATCTGTTTCGAAATATCAGGGTTTCAAACGAAAACTCATCCGTTACAAAGGCATTTCATTTTTTAAATAACCTAAGCATTACCAAATTGAATATAATGATAAAACACACTAATATTAAACATAAGAAAAAAGAATCACTGAAAAATCTATTTTCATAGTTAAGTTATTCACAAAAATAAATAAAGCAAAAAAATAAGAAAAAAAAGCCCACCTACTGGGCCACAGCGGCCTGCATACGACTAGAAACCCAAATTCAAGTTGGGCCAGGATGCAGGCCCGCTAGCCCAGTAGGCCCAACATGGCATCGCAGAAGAGGTAGGCCCAGAAGGCCTGCTTAAGAGAGGAGCTCGAGACAGCAGCGACGGCGGGGCTTATAAGCAGGTGCGAGTGCCCCTCGGCTAGCGAGGTGGGATTAAACTTTTGTGCCCCTCGCCTGGCAGCATACCCCCCTTTAGTACCGGTTCGTGGCACCAACCGGTACTAAAGGGGGGGCCTTTAGTACCGGTTGGTTCCACGAACCGGTACTAAAGGGGGGTGCTTCCCGCCGCTTGGCCTGGCCAAAACAGGCCTTTAGTACCGGTTGGTGGCTTCTATATATACAACACTTACGAAAATTTCATTCTCCCTCTGTTTCTTCCTCTGTTTCCCCATTGAAGCACCGCCCGTCCCGATCGATCGACGTCGTCGCTGCCCCCGTCCTACGCCGCCCCCGTCGCGCGCCGTTGTCGTCGCCCTCCCCATTCTCGTCGCCGCCCTCATCCCCGTCGCCGCCCCTGTCCCCGTCGCCGCCCCCATCGTCGTCGCCGCCCTCGTCTCCGTCGCCGCCCCGGGCCCGTCCCCGTCGCGCCGTCCCCGCGTCGCCGCCCCGTCACGCCCGGACCGTCGCCGCCCCGGGTCGTCGCCTCGCCGTCGCCGTCGCCCCGCTGTGAGCTCTCCCCCTCTAACCCCTCTCCCTCGCCCCCGGTGGCCACCATGGGCGCCGCCCCTCCCCGAGCCCATACACACACACAAGCATGATGAACACACACACACGCACATTTCCTTAAGTTAATTAGTATATACGTATTTTGTATGTTTAATTAGTTTGGATTTTTCAGATTATTATTTTTTCACTAGTATATATGTATGAATGCATGTTAGATGGATATAATTAGTGTTTAATTAGTATGTAATTTTTTTATATAATGTTGTTTTTCTGTTTTTAATGGATGTATAGAAGTTGTTTTTTCTGTTTTTAGTGTTAGATGCTTAATTAGTATGAAATAGCATATAGAATTTTGACATATGCAATGATAGCATAATTAGTGTTACATTTGCATATAGTATTTGTTGTCGACGATGCCCGGCCCGCATCCTCGCCGTCGACCCGTTCGCGACAACGTCCTGCTTCAGAGGACCCATGTCCGGGACTGGGCTCCGCCGGGCTGGCACTGGGAGGTGCTACCTTCAGGGGCGCGACGCTTGGTGAGGAACCCGGCCCCGGGTCCCGTCGTCGACCCTCATCTCCTTTGGTGGCATTCGCGTGGGCCACTTTCAGTGCGGAGGGAGCCGGCCCCGCTGGAGGTGGTACGTCGCCGTGTCGGGAAGGAGGACGAGCACGTCCATCGCTACATGGCTGCTATGGACGTCAGGTTCTCCAATACCTGGCAGGTTCTTTGGGGAGATCACCCAAGCTATGATCCAGTGATGGTTCCTTAACTTTGGTTGTCCACCGCCTAGATTACTCTCTAGTATTCGATCTTTATTAGCTAGCTAGATAGCTAGTGATGTATTCGATATATAATATTCGAGATGATTTATTCGAGATTATATATATTATTTGAGACGATGTATTCGAGATTATATCTATTATTCGAGACGAGGTATTCGAGATTAAATCTATTATTCGAGACGATGTATTCGAGATTATATCTATTATTCGAGACGATGTATTCGAGATTATATCTATTATTCGAGATTATACTAAATTGTTTTATATTTCTTTTGGCATAGTTAAATAAAAGCTATGGCGGACAATACCGACAGAGAGAGAGAACAGACCATGTTTGATATCATACGCGGGCCAGATGATGATCAGAATGAAGAAGATTTTGATGGCTCTGAATTTCTAAACAACACCGGAGAGGGTGATATGATATTCGATCGCGACGACCGAGAAGATGAAGTCATGAACTACGACGAAGAACATGTTGATCCTGAAACAACAAACACCGGCGAGGTATATATATTTATATAAGCAGGAATCTGGTGATCATCGCATGTTTTAAATGAGTTGAAGATATATTAACGAATCGATCTTTCTTCTTTCAGCCATCCGGATCGAGTAAATCTTCAGGCAAAAGGACGAAACGAGGCTCGAACAAAAAGTTGAAGGAGGGCGTAAAGTACAATATCAAGGCATTCAAACCTAATGGCGAACCATTAGCGCCTAAGAAGATTGCGGACAAGTTCGTTCGTCAGTGCGGAGTTCTTGTGAAGGACCAACTCCCGATCTCCCTTCAAGAATGGAGAAAGCCAGCAAAGCCACGTCCAAATGTTACTTTTGTCGACGAGAATCAAAAAAACTGCTTTGGGATACTCTCATGGAACATTTCACCCTACCTGATCATTTCACAGAAGCAAATGTGCGGAAAGTCAAGGACGCTACTTTTAGGAAGATGGCGGTTGCATTCAAGAACCACAAGAGAACGACGTGGGAGAAGTACGTCAAGGGAGGAAGGAAGACTCCAGTATTCGAGGGGATACTAGAGAATCAAAGTGCTCATTGGGACGATTTCGTGAAATTCAAGGATTCAGAATTAGCTAAGGAATGGTCGAGAATAAACAAGAAGAATGCCGAAAAAAAGGATAAGTTTCATAAGCTGGGGCCAGGTGGCTACGCGGTGGCAATGCCTAAGTGGGATAAGTCGGAGAAAGAGATGGAGGATGCAAGTGTCACTCCGGTTACTAAGAGCTGGCCCCCCAGGTGCAGGACTTGGTTCTATGCGCATGAGGGGAGTTGGACCCGAAGACAGGCAATGTTTCGACGAAGGCATGTCTGAACGGAGCCGACGATGCGCTACTTGTTGCAATAGAAGAGGCTCGATCGGGGGTGTTCCAGCCCAACAGAGAGAACGACGAGCTTACGCGTGCCCTGGGAAATCCTGAACACCCGGGAAGAACACGAGGCAAGGGCGCTACTCCGTGGTATGAGGGGTTTTCGGACTGGAACGCCGACTACAGAACCCGTGCGAGAAAGAAGATTGCGGAGGAGAAGAAGAGGAAGATGGAGGAGGAGCAGAGGAAGCGGGACTATGAACGCCTTCAAGGCCTAGAAGCAAGTCAAGCGGAATTGGCAGTTAAATTCCAGCGGCAGCAGGAGCAGATCGACTCACTTAGCCAGCAAAGGGGGTCTCAGCATCTGCAGCAGCTAGCGGATGATCCAGCATTGGATAGCACCGCCCCATCCATGCCGAGAAGCAGCGTGGGTTCCGCCCCGGGCGACGCACTGCTGGATAGATACCCCGTGGATGACATCACGAAGAACACTAACTGCGAGCTACACTTCAAAATAAAGAACATATCCATGAAGGTGGCGGACGCCGTTGCTTTTTCAAATTCCCCCGAGGCAACCTTCCATTGCAACCCGATTCCAGCGGGCTATACTCGTGTCTTGGTTGATGAGGTGGTGGACCCATATTCGGAGCTACAGCTTGACATTCCTGGAGGTGACGACGAGCACACATTGGGAGAGGCCATACATCGTGTCATCCTATGGAGAAAGGATTGCATCATCTTTCAAAGGCCACCGACACCGCGTCACCCGACTCCTCGTCGAAGTCCGCCACCGAGTCAGCAGACTCCCGCTCCTCCAAGTCCACCAACACGTGAGGCCACTCCTCCTCCTCCAAGTCCGGCAAAGTGTTAGGCCACTCCTCCTCCAAGTCCGACACAGCGTCAGACGTCCACTCCTCCTCCAAGTCCGGCACAACCTCAGGCCACTGCAAGTCCGGCACAGCTTCAGGCCACTCCTCCTCGTCCAACTCAGCCCCGTCAGCCGTCTCCGCCGCCTCAGCAATCGCAGAAGAGACACCCCGCAGCTATAGTGCGTAGCGGTACGAGTCGATCAGGTCATAGTACAGGAAGTACAGGCGGAGGCAAGCGATATAAATATGGTCCAAACCTCACTACTCCTCTTCCTGTGAGGGCTTACGACAGGACCGAGGAGCAAACCAATGCCATAGTGCGGGCAGAACTCGACGCCCATGTTGGACCGGAACCGCCACCGCCGCCAAGGGAGAAAGTGCATGTGGAAGTAGTTGACCACTTCATTCGTATGGCTCAACCACCAGCTCCTAAGCCTGTTGACACAGACTATGAGCGCCATCTCAGGAAGTTAAATCGAAAACGTCTACAGAAGGAGGCGAGCATGAGCTCGAGCAAACAACAAGCAGCTGTCAAAAAATGCGGGAAAACCGTTGCCCAGCTGGGAAAACAGGCGGCGCAATCGATCCCCCCGCTTGTTGTGCCGCCAACAACACGTGACAGTACGCGCGCCCAATATTATTGTGGCCAAACAGTTTACGTTCCCGAGGTGGGCGATGTGGTAATAACCCAGGAGCATATAATGCAGGCTGAAGAACTCAAGATCACTGTTGGACAACTCCTCGAGATCGAGGACATGCCTGGGATTACAGAGGAGGAAATAAAACGGAAATATGTCCGGGGCCAACCTTTGGTCGAGCCAGAAGATGTCAACAAGCTCCCAACGAGAATGTATGAATTGCATCAATGGTACATGGACATTACCAAGAGATCCGATCGAGAGTCCCTCATGGTGTATGTCAAGAAGGATGATTACTACCATGAGAAAGCTGTGGCCATTGAGTATTCTGAACTGTTTCAGTTATACAATCAAGACGCACTCGACAAATCTATCATCAGTTGCTATTGTCTGTAAGTGATTTCTTTCTGTAATTTAAGTCTCAAGCTAGCTGTAGTGATCCTTTTGATCAATCATTACCTGTAATTATCCTCACTATATTCTTTTCTGTGGTATTATGCAGGATGAAGATGTATGAAATGAGAAAAGGTGGACGCTATGGCATTGGGTTCATTGACCCAAACACCGTTAATGAAAAAAAGGTAGAGGACAGCATGCTAGAGTTCTTGGAGCGCCTCAAATACAATGAAGATATACTACTTCCTTACAACTTCCAGTGAGTCACACTTTCTTGTACTACAAATTCTCTGTTTTTGCCTACTAGCTAGCTAGCTACATGTTTTTGCTTACATATGCCCGCTTAATTAATACATGCAAACGTGTGTGCATGCAGATTTCACTGGGTCTTGTGTATCACTAAAGTTGACGCCGTAACAGTTGAAATACTGGACTCGCTACTCAAAGCAAATAGTGACTATAACATCTTGTTTGGGATAGTCAACAGGTAATTTCAATCATTATTAACTATATATCTCGGCCTATTTAGTTCGTCATTTCATGATATGAACTATTTAATAACCCCTTTATTCATTTTCTTTGTCGGCGGGCAGAGCTTGGGCAAGGTTCATCAGCGTCACGGAAGGCGAATGGAAACCACAGCTGAAATGGTTTCGACCCAAAGTAAGTAATTAAGTAGTACTAGCTAGCTAGCTAGCTGCCATCTCTTTAATTATCATGCTTGATTAATTATTATCTGATCAAATTAAATTCCATTCTCGTAATAAAGGCCCTGAAGCAGGCGCAGGGGGCTGATCTGTGTGCATTCTGCGTTTGCGAGAACATTCGCATGATGGCGTCCGAAAGGAGCAGATCTCAAAGACAGGAATGGGTACGCTTGTCAGAACACTATTCATAATTTTTACACCATTATCGATATCTAGTCACACAACTAATACACATGCATATTGATCTCCTTCTTAACAGTTCAAAGAGGTGCGGGACAAGCTCCTACAAACGGAGCGCGTAGAAGCACTTCAAGAGAAAATAGCGGGATTTTTGCTCGACCAGGTCATAAATCCGAAGGGAGAATACTATTACCCGCTACCGCCCCCATCGACCAGGTCATGAACCACTTCCAATTGTCATCGTGCTCCGAAGGCACCAATTAGGCTAATGCCATTGGCTCCGAAGGCAACATGCATATGTAGGAGAAATTGTATATAGCTATACATGTGTGTATGTGTGAATTAATATGGTTTGTAAGACATTGATGATATATATATGATTGGTTCTACTAGAAATTCTATTTATATATATATATAACGTGTACAATATGTAGTACCGTAAAATACCAGCAAACGAAAAAAAATTAAAATGGAAAACACAAAATTAAATGAAAAAGAAATCATAAAACCAAAAATCCCCCAAACATTTTAGTACCGGTTGGTGTTACCAACCGGTACTAAAGGGCTCCCGGCCCCCGGAGCTGGCTCGTGCCACGTGGTTGCCCTTTAGCACCGGTTCGTGCTGAACCGATACTAAAGGGGGGGGGGGCCTTTAGTGCCGAAACTTTAATGCCGGTTCCTAAACCGGCACTAAAGGGCCTTACGAACCGGTGCTATTGCCCGGTTCTGCAACAGTGTGAGCTCTTCCTCACAACTACTCTTACACTTCCCTACATAAGGATCTAAGAGAGGAGGGGTGGCGCCCATGGCTATGGCCAAGTTTGAGAAGACAAGGAAAATCACGACATGGCTAGCACGGGCCATCACTAGGATTCTTGAACTTGCAGAGAGGATGTGGATGTTCGGGTATGAGTTTTGGTACTGAGATATGAATGGAAGAGACAACATATTTATATAGAGTTAGTTTTCGACTCTGCCGTAAAAAATCACTTTCCTTTACTGAATGGAAGAGACAAACCATGCATCAGTCTAGTAGATCACGGGTATACAAGGGCAGTAATGCGTATGAGGCGAAACCTGGTGTGAAAAGGGAAGACTTTGGTCGTCGGTCTTGGCACCACTTGTTCTGTGTGTCCCGCAAAAAATAACAGTATCCTGCCTCGTATCGCTCCCTCCAGGGCGATCAGAGGGCCAACCCCAGTGCCCTAGCCGCCGCACCCTCCCCCTCTCCTTCACCTCATCATCCCCAAAGACATGCACCAGCTAAGCTCGGGCGCCGCCGGTGATGGGGACGACGGGGATCTAGGCTGCAGCCCCATGGTCTGGAGGGACCGGTAGCGCGAGATCGCCCTCTGGTCTTCGTCTTTCCCGGCGGTTCGGCGCTGCTTCGGTGGCTTCATGGGGAGGGCGAATCAGGAGGGGGTGTTCCCAAGGTTGACTGGTCGGCGGCGCCTCCGGTCAGATCCGATCTGGCCCGCTGGCAGTGGTCGCAATCTCCTCCGTCTGAGGTGGTCAGCCTGATGCTGGATGGTCAGATCTCGAGATCCGCCATCTAGTTCCGTTCGCGCGAGTTGGGAAGACATATTTGGCGTTAGAAACTGGGCCGATGGCAGGCGATGGCGGCATTCTACGTCGTTATCTTGATAAAGGCATTGTCGTGTAACTATTGTCGAGCCACTCATGCTGCTCCGGGGGAAACCCTAGGATCTGGTCTTCCAGATCGAACGATGGCAGTACTGTGGTGTCATTTTCTCTCTTGGGAGCATTGTTTGTGGAGCAGAGCTGGAAGACAGAGGCAGGAGGAGGAACGGCTTTGTCTTACACGAAGCTTTCGATGGAGATGTCAAGTCATGCCTGGCCCACATGTGCTACGCTGTGTAATGCCTGGTTGGCAGGTGCTACGCATGCCAGATCTTCTAGAATCTTCGCGTCTGGATAGACGAGCGCGGGGCGGTGGCGCCGTTGGGCGCCATGGTGACGTCGACGGTTGAACGGACTGCCAAGGATGATGCAAATCTCGGTTTGATTATGGTGGCGGCGTCTAAAACGTGTGCATGTGGTGTATGCTTTAGATTTGCTACACCGGTTGTGGGTTCCGATACGTTATGTGGATGGATCGACGACGGCACCAGTTTTAGATATGGGAAGTGAGAGCACTCCACATTATCGAGTGGTGGCTTCGGGTGGCTTGATGTATGTTCTTATTAGACCTATATTGAATAATAAATAAAGATGGTTGTATGCATCGATTGATGCAGAGGCCACGGGTCTTGACCTCCTTTTCCAAAAAAAAATTAAAATGAATAATGTCCCTGTACTGATACAGTTATTACCAACTTGCAACTGAAATTAGCATGAACAGAATAGCCAGCCAGCCTACAAGTTTCAGACCTAGTCATTTTCCAAGTCGTGAAAACAGGACAAAGTTTACATTATTTCTGGGAAACCTGGTGTGAAAAGACAAGAACACCACTAGTGCTGCACTGCTACTACTGCATGCGAATACTGCTCCGCTCCCGTGTCTTCCCCGCAAATATAGTACAGCCGTTGAAGAATGATGGTCCAGTGAACACATTTGTTACCAACTTGCCACTTAAATGATTTTGAACATAACTTCCAGTGATGACGCCTCTGGAGAAGCCTGTAGTTTTCCCACCTAGTCATTTCCAGAGGTAGACCACCACGTGTGAAAAAGAAAGACGCGCCACCGCCGCTCCCCGCACTCTTCCCCGCCTCCCACTCCCCTCGCTGCTGCCGGAGGGCGCCGAAAGCCCGGCTGGCGTTGACGGCGCCGGGGCCCCTTTTCCCTCCTCCCTTGGTGGTAGCGGCGCAAGAGGCGACGAGCAGGCGGGGAGCGCGGCGTTCCCGCAGGGCGACACGGCGGCGCCTCGGGCACCCGGGCTTCGGGGTGCGGCGGCTGGATGGCGGCCGGGTTTGTGGGGCGGGCCTGCGCGACGGCGTGGCGGGGCGGCTGGTTCAGCCAGGGCCGTCAAATCGGGCGGCGGGAGCTGCGGCCGATGCGCGGCGCGGACTCGTGGCCCGACCTCCACTGGGGCGGGCGTGGGCGGAGGGCTGGCCTCGGCCTCTCCTGTTTGGACGGTGCTGGGGCAATTTGTTAGCCTTCTCGGGCTTCCTTTGGCCCGGTTCCGTCTGGATCTGGGCTGGATCCTGGTGGAATTCATGTACCTCGTCGGGATTAGGTTCGGCAGTCGTGCGATGGTGGCATTCGTCGGTGAGGCGGCTTATGTGGCTTGGGCGGCAGCGGTTGGCCATCGACGGAGAGGTGCGGGTGTGGGGGGGTCCTCTGTTCTCCTATGTTCGGGTCAGCGACGCGGGCAGCTCACGCCGCAGAGATGGCCAAGACTTGGGGCTTGTGCCCGAGCGGATCAGTTTGGGGCCTGTGGCGGGTTGGAGCTCTGGTTCGGGTAGACGATGGTGGGCGCAGTCCGAGTGGTGCACATGAGCGGTGAGGTTCTTCCCCTTGTGGGTACAGTGGTCGATGGTGGTGGTCTGGACCTTGCTCTTCTGTCAGACAGATCAAGGCCGAAGGGCATGAGCTTCGCGTCGTTCGAGAGTACTCGGCGGCGGTCGTCGACAGCCACGGGGTTGCCCCCCCCCCCCCCCCCCCCCCCCCCCCCCCCCCGCCGTTCAGTGGGAATGGCCTGGGATGCATGCGTTGGCGCCTCCTACTGTGGAGGCACCGATCCAGATGGCTAATGGCGGGTTAGGATTCAAAGGAGGCACCTTCTACTCTTCCTACCGTGGTGGGTGTTTCATGATGTGGACGAGGGGCTGTGTTTCGGACATGGACGCCGGGGTGGGGACCCCGGAAGGTGGTCTGCATGGTTGCCTCTCCGGCAGGCACCAAGACGGTGATGCATGGTGGCTCTTTCTCTTGGCCGTGTAGGCGGCAAGAGGGGTAGTGGCGGGTGACACGGCGTGCTCTACCTTTGGCAGTGGAGTTGCTCTGATCTGGATCTGGGATCTCATATCATCATGCGTGTCCTAGAGGCTTCGTGGTGGCATGGCAGACCTGCCGACTGAAAACTCAATACTTCGTCGCCGACGATGGTGACGATTGCGGGTGCCGCTTTCTTCTTGAAGATGTTGTGGTCGTGCTCCTCTCCATGTCAGGGTTCCGGGTGAAAACCCTTGCCCATTGTGGACTCGGCAGCAGTTGCACCTAGCATCATTTTCCCTCCTGAGAGCGTTGTCGTGGAGCTCAGGCGTTTAGGGCGTTTTGTGGCATTGTATTCAGTCGTGTGTGTCTTGCATGATCCGATTCCCGGGTTCGGCTTGTATGAGGTTCCTAACCACTTTGTATCATTCTGACGTGTATTGTTTACGGTGGTTGTTTTTATATAAAATGGGTGAAGCCTGTTTCGAAACCTAGTTATTTCCAAGTCGTAAGAAGAGGAGAACTTCTGGGAAATGATATGGTTCAGCCCGTAGATTATCGTGCTCGCGTCCACCGCCTTGGTTGCACATCACGCGTTGCATGTGATGTGGTGGACCTGGCTCCCACGATCTATCCTTTCCGCAATAAGGCTTCTATTGCAAAAAATATTGTAACATGACCTTTGTTATGAAAATAATTAAATTGCACCAAGGTCTCGGTAATAAAAAATACTATAACCAGACCTCTATTGCAACAAAAATTCCACAGGACCTACGTTGCAAAAAAAACATGTAACATGGCCTTTGTCGTAAAAAATAACATGGCCTTTGTAGCAAAAAAATATCCATGTGTTTTCTTCTCCTCTCTCTTTCTACGTGCCATTTCAACAAACATTTACTCCTTCCGTCTCATAATGTAAGACGTTTTTTAACTCTACGACCATAGACAGAAGATGAGGGTGTGGCCGCCAGGAGCGTGTTCACGCCGGTGCTCGGTGGGCTGCACGCGATAGAGGCTGCGGCCACACGCGACCTCCAGAGCCGGCGATGATCTGCAACAACACCATCCTCCCGGCGTTCAGGTACCGCTGGGCGAGGGCGTTGCCCATCTTGCCGCCGACAAGGCCGCCCAGGGACGTCACGATGGCGAAGACCCTCATGCAGATGACTGTATCCCCAAGGCTGAACCAGATGAGTTTCGGCCACATGGACAGGAACGACATCGCCGAACATAGGAACGAGCCGCTAACGCCCTGTGCCACGAAGATTTGGAACTTCGGGATCTGGATCACTGACCTAGCCTCCTTGAGCAGCTCCATGGCCTCGTCCAACACGGACTGTTTCTCCGCCGCTGATGCTACATCCATTCGGAAGTTGGGGTCGATGGCAAAGAACCACATGAGGGCGCCCATGACGGCGATGATGGACACCACGAGGTGGAACACGAAGCGCCAACCCTGGATATCGATGATGGTGGTCGATGCCATCAGCAGGGCGGAGAGGCCCCCGAAGATGGTGGTATGTGCCAACGGCAAGGCAGAGGTCACCGATGCATAGTAAGTGTTTGTTGAAATGCAAAATAGAGAGAGGGGGACGAGGAAGAAGAAGTTGATGCTGACGTGTGGGCCCCACCGGTCAACTTAACGGTCAAAATAAGTGGCACTAACTTGCCTGCAACATCAGCCCCGACATGTGGCTCCTGCTTATCATAAACATGTTTAAATCGTCTAAAACGGCCATCAAACATTTTTGGTAGTTTTTAGTCACAAAATTAAGAAATTTTCGTAGTTTTCTGTCACTTTTCAAAATGTGGTAGTTCCGTGGGACACATACCCCTAATGTGGTAATTTTTTTGACAAACACTCTCTACATTAAAGGTTTAAATTCTCGGTATGCTACATATTCTGTTAATAATCCAGTATTAAAAATACATATGTTGGAAATGTCACATCGGAATCATAATCCCTTGCTTTTATTTGTAGAGTCCATAGTGATCAAACCCCAAAGATTGAACCAACTTAACTTCATGATATGTGCATGTACATGTCTATAAGACGCTTCTTTTGGCATAATCAGTCAAAATGAAATGGCTGACATAATGCAATATGCTTTTGAAAACCTCACGAAAAAATTTCTCAACAGGAAATTCAGATTACAAGGGAAATCCAGCGACAAAGACAGGTGGATACACAGATCTATCCATGTTCCATGTACTCTACATAATCATAAATAAGAAGGGCAGTGTGCATCACATTGATGCAGAGGCCGGGGGTTCTAACCTCCTTCTTGAAAAAAAATTCTATGTTCCATGTACATAGTTCAGGTTCTACCGATATTTTTGATAGAAAAACAGGTGTCAATGTGGAGCTCGTGGCACGCGAGGCCCCTTTTAAACAAAATTCCAAATGCTTCGACGGTTCCTAAATATGCTCGTATTTGTATTATCTCAGTCAGATTGCCATATAGCATTTCTGGGACCGTCTAGTCTTACAACTCCTGATGGGTTCTGATAGGTGAGCGACGTTATTAAGCTGTGTTGCAACTGTCCAATCTGCAGTTATACGTCAGGCATGATCTATATTTTTGTGTCTGAAAACCAGTACTCCAACTTTCTCTCTGAACTTGTGTTGATTCGTGTTGCTAAATTATGTGTAAGTTCTGATTACAACAGCAGTTGAAGTCTATGTTTCGCAACGGTTTTCTCGTATCGGCTTGGCCACAAACAGGCCACAAGATTCAGGCATTCAGGCTGATCACAATTCGTAGTTGATGATTTTTTTTATGTAAATAGGGAAATAAAACGAGGTCTGAAGATTCATGTTGAAATTCCTATGAAATTGCGAGAATCATGTTAAAACTTTGAAACATGCGCAAAGTTGGAAAAGGCATATAATAAGTAAGATATCAAATTTCTTAGGATTTAAGAGGTGATCTTTGACCTTACAAATATTCACTTATGCAGCCCTGAATATTGAACCTTATAAACTCTGAGTTTGTGTTAAGAGAGTGCTGTATTATTCCTTAAGACCTTTTGTTCTGGGCTCTTGCTGTATTAATTGAATACTTCCAAGATGTTACCAAAAGGGCATTGTGCTTCTAGAACCCACTTTGTCCTTCCCTAAGACGTTCTTGCCCAGATCTGTGTCAGGTTGTTAACTACTCTGATTTTTTTAAGGCAAATAGATCGGTAGTCTATTTAGATGAATAAGCATTGAGATGAACTATGGCGCGACTCCCGTTATGCGTGACAAACACCTCGGGCTGTCCGCGTTATTCAGTGAGGGACACACTTATCAGGATTGTGTGTGCGGACAGTGCAAACTATGGTCATGCTGGAAGACAACACGGAGGACGTTCATTCTAGTTAGACAACATGGAGTATTTCCGATAAGTATCTGTGTTATCTGACAGACGATTCAGCAGTGGATATGACACTGATGGAAGATTCTTTTTGGTTCTCATGGAATTCTCAAAAAAAGTATAAACGGGTCTTCCCCACTGCTGCATAGAATCTGAGCTTGGTGGAATTGAAGTTCGGTTTCGATCAAGACACCCCTACTTACCTTAAAGAAAACGACTAATGATCAACCGATCACAGAGGTCCTTTTCCAGCAACTTCAAATCAGAAAGCCATGAAGAAAACCTAGAAGTCTGTATTCAATTGATAATCAGTTATTACAACATTTTGTCTGGAAAATCAACTTCCAGTTTCACTGGCTGAGTAGGTATTGCATAGCAAATGTATGGACCTAATTTTTTTTTGTTGCGAAAAGTATGGAGCTAGTTGACACAGATATTTGTTAGTGCAATAAAACATAGTTTGGCTGCTCAATTCAGCACTGTCTTCTTGATTTACATAGTGATCGTGCATGTTTTTTTTCCTTTCGTCCAGTCGATCCTATGTCCATGAAGTGTTTTAATTCAGATTTTGCCTTAGTTCGAGACCAAATCCAATCTCGGTCAGGAAGCTTGCCATCGACATGTTCCGGAATGTCTTCACCACCGTGTAAAACATTAGTATTTTTAGGGGAAAAACAGTAGTATCTTGTGGCGGACCAATCAACGCAGATCTTTTTTTTTTTTTGAAGAATCAACGCGGATCTGAACCGAAGATGCAGCGGTGTAGAAACTGGCCCAAGGGGGAACCATAAAAGCCCAATCTACAGTACATGAGTCGTTGACGAGTTTAGCCAGAATCGATGAACCGGGACAGAAGAGACCCACCCAAACCCTAAGTCGCCGTGAAGTAGCGCATTGTTTGTTGTTGTCCACCTCGGAGACACCTTCTCCGCCGTTTGCTCTCCTGATCGCCGCGGATTTATCGCCGGACTGCCTTCTTGTTCCTTCCCGGCGCATGTGAG
This sequence comes from Triticum urartu, assembly GCF_003073215.2. Lineage (NCBI taxonomy): Eukaryota > Viridiplantae > Streptophyta > Magnoliopsida > Poales > Poaceae > Triticum > Triticum urartu. Next base: position 20,810,585 of record NC_053023.1, read on the forward strand.
AAGATTGGCCGTGCAGCATCTTGACGTACCTATTTTTTTGCACTTTTTTTTTTGAACCGGGCCTCGACCCCTTCAGAACACCACGGACCCAAAAGCCACAAGCAACATAAGGAAGCTAGAAAGGGAAGGCGAGTTCAAGGCACCACTGAGAAACCCGCCATGAGCACTCGTCATCGAGCAGCTCATTACGGGGCGAAAACCCAGCGACACCTGTGATCACGCGAACCTCTAGGACCTAAACAACAGGAAGGCTCCAAAAGGAACCCGAAACAGTCTAAAACCACCAAGTTTACAGGCTCACGAACGAGCAAAACAGAGCACCTGCGCAGGAGTGAAGGCCTATCCTGACAGACGAAAGCTCGGAGCCTCGAAGAGATGTAGAAGGGGATCAGTTCAAAGCTGAGTTGGTTGGAGCCGCGCAGATTCTCATCATCATCGAAGCACTGGACCTGAGCATCTTGGCTCCGCGCTCCATGGCCTCCCGATCATCACCAGCCATCAAACCTGCCCAGTACATCAAAAAACCACAAGCAACATATACCACATTAAAGGGGCTTTTGAGATCTTTATGTTCAAAAGTAGGCTGGTTACGATTGTTCTAAATCGCCCAACAAACTGCTGCCAAACCAGAGGTGTAAAATTTGGTTCCAGCAGGAAGGAAAATGTAGCACCAGGAAAAGTACTGCCAAATGTTGTTTGGACAGAGAGACGTGCCCAACACACATCCAACCGTCCTCCATACCACCCGAGCAACAGGGCAAGTAAAGAAAAGATGTTGTGAAGTTTCCACATTATTACAGAATGAGCATTTAGGATTGCCTGCCCAGTTACGCCTTCTCATGACTTCTCTAGTCAGAACCGCGTCCTGGAACACTTGCCAAAGAAAAATTTGGATTTTGAGGGGGATATTTGCTTTCCAGGTCCATCTATAGTCACATCCAGCCAGAGGCCTTTCCAAATAGGTATAGACCGATTTGGTCGAGAATTTACCTTTTTTATCCAAAACCCAACTAATCTAATCAGTCTCATCAGATAAATGCCAGGAGTTAACCACCTCAACCAGATCATTCCACTGATCCGTGAGGGGAGGATGCAAATTTCTTCTAAACAGGTCATCACCCTCAAAATTTATAAACTCAGCAACAGTAATCTCCTGATAGTTGCAAATGTGGAATAAGGCTGGAAATTTATCTCTCAAGGGGCAGCACCTCTAATAGGATCATTCCAAACTTTGGATATATTACCAGAGTTTAAGATCACTTTCCTCCCTATTTTCCTGCACTTGATTCCCCATTGTGTACTTTTCTTTTTGTACAAGTCTGATTCACGAGCAGTTGTCTTTCGTGCCGTGATTTTCTGAATATCTATTAATTGCTTGCCTAATTTGCAGTTCGTCGGCTGCAGCTCCCGCGACCAATCGCCATGTCTGACAACAGCGCTGTGACCGTCCTCGAAGACCTGCCCGATTGGATCGTTATAGAAGAGATACTGGTGCGGTTTCCGCCCAGGGACGCCCTCCGCTGCCGTGCGGTCCGCAAGTTGTGGCTAAGTGGCACATCCACCCATGAATTCATCATGGCACACCACCGCCGGCAGCCCTCGTTCCCTACCTTCTTCGTACACAGATACACGTATTGTCAGCTTGCAGTTTTCCGCGGCATAGGTGCCCATGCTAGCACTGCCAGCACCATGATGGTGCCGCCTCGCGCGACACCGATTTTCTTCTACCTCTTGCCGCACATAAAAAGAAACTCCACACACATCCGCACACACATGCATCAAGGAAGAACACACAAGCTTTGCCAAGAGACTCCCTTGATGATCACACCATGATTACATTGTTTCTCCAGCCCTCATAACTGCTTTTCTCGTTTAACTCAAGTGATACTTATACACAGGAGACTAGGCCATGCGCAGCCACTAACTCATACACGCACAAACTAGGTTGACCGGCACACTTAGCCACTACCTCACGAACCCACACACTAACTACCCTGGAATCACTCCCGCATGCATCCGACTCGGCACCCCACTAACTAATCCATGCATGCAACAATTGATTAGATAACTCACTAGCTAATGATCCGGCTGACTACATATACACACGACTAGATGACTCACTCCATGAGAACGCCAACTAACTCACCCATGCATGACCCAGCCGCTGCTCTCAGCCACACACTGCTGCTTGGCTCCGGCCGCACGCACGCAGGGCTCATTCGCCATGGGCACAGTGCGGCACCAGTGTCCGGGCTCGACCAACACGCGCACACGTGTTGATCATCATTATGACGTGGCTTATTCCTAACATTCACCTCTTAAGCCATGACCTCGCCGTCGTCGGAGTTGTTGCACCTCACGTCGTTGTCGTCGTCACGAGCGTGACCCAGCCAACGGACCCAACCTGGCGCAATGACGCTGGTCGCATCATACTCCGTCACGACTCCGGCGACACACGCCGAGCTCCTTCTCCGTCGGTGACACACGTCTGACGTTCCTCGGTGCCCCGTACGTCCCGCGCGCACCCGACGCGCCCGACCGCCCCAGTGTGTCCCACACGCCCCGCGTGCACCTGACGCGCCCGACGAGTCCGACCACACCAATACGTCCCGCGCGCACCGGACGCGCCCGACGAGCCCGACAGCACTCACCGCGCGCCGCCTCCACGTCCCCCATGGCAGCCGCCAGCGACAAACGCCGGAAGGATGTAGCCGAACTCGAGCACGCACTCGAGCACAACGGCGACATACGCCTCCTTCCAACGTCAACCGCACGCTCGTACGCGCGCCCGCGGTCTCGACGCGTTCGACGCGTCCAGTGCGCACCCATAACACACATCGGTCGCGTCCGGCTCACCGCCGCGTCTTATTGCCCTGCACCGTCGCTGCCTCCATGCCGCCATGCAGTGCATCCACGCCGCCACCCAGTGCTGCGCCGCCACACCACCACGCAGCGCCTCGGCGGCCTCCGCGGTCGCCGCACGTACGACGTCACCGCCCGCGCCGCCTCCGCCACGCGCCATGACAGCCACAACGCCGCCCACCTCCATGGGCCGACACACGGCCCGGAGCTCCGTCCTGCAGCTGCCGGCGAGCGCCGCCATCGCTGCCACGCCTCCGGCACCGCAAGCACGCCCAAGACACCAAGCTCATGATACCAATTGTTGGTGCCGCCTCGCGCGACACCGATCTTCTTCTACCTCTTGCCTCACACAAGAAGAAACCCCACACACACCCACGCACACATGCACCAAGGAAGAACACACAAGCTTTGCCAAGAGGCTCCCTTGATGATCACACCGTGGCTACATTGTTTCTCCAGCCCTCATAGCTGCTTTTCTCATTAACTCAAGTGATACTTATACACAGGAGACTAGGCCATGCCCAGCCACTAACTCATGCACGCACAAACGGCTGACCGGCACACTCGGCCACTACCTCACGAACCCACACACAAAGCTAACTACCCTGGAATCACTCTAGCATGCACCCGACTCGGTACCCCACTAACTAATCCATGCATGTAACCATTGACTAGATAACTCGCTAGCTAATGATCCGGCTGACTACATATACACATGACTAGATGACTCACTCCATGAGAACGCCAACTAACTCACCCATGCATGACCCAGCGGCTGCTCTCGGCCACACGCTGCTGCTTGGCTCCGGCCGCACGCACGCAGGGCTCATTCGCCATGGGCACGGTGCGGCACCAGCCTCTGGACTCAACCAACACGCGCACACGTGTTGATCATCATTGTGACGTGGCTTATTCCTAACAAGCGCATCCTCTGGCACGCCGCAGACAGCAAAGGCAACTACAATATGCTGGACCTCCAAGCCGCGTGTGATGGCCTCCTCCTCCTCGTCTCCATCTTGTCCCCCACAGCCAAACGCATTTACCATGCATGCAACCCAGCCAACCAGCAGTGTGTTCTCTTGCGGCAACTTCATTCGGGCTCGGGAACCAGCATAGCTGGTTTCTACTACCACCAAACATCCAGAGAATATTGTGTCCTCTACTGGACCCGGACCTGGACAAATAAGAATGATTCTGAAACTACTTTCTTTGTTTTGACAGTGGGGTCTGACGAGCAGAGGTGCATCCAGCATCCGCCAATCTCGTTGCGGTCTCTCGAGGTGTCGCCCGATTCCTCTCATAATGCACTGGTCTTCCACCGTGGCTGCCTGCATTGGAAATTGGGCAAGGACTCCAACTTGATTAACAACATAATGGTATTCGACATAATAGTTGAGACATTCCGGTTGATGCGACGTCCTGTCAAGCTAGCCTCTTGGGCGTGGTTGCTAGAGATGGACGGCACTCTTGCTTTGTGCACTAGCGGTGATGGCCTCTGTCGTGGTTCTAACTCTGACAGTGATGTAGGGGGTGAGTATGGAGAGGCTAGATCCTACCTATTGGGAAGTTGTTACACGCGAGGTTTACGAGTTCAGTCCCTTCTAGGAGGAAGTAATAGCCCTACGTCTCGGAGCCCGGAGGCGGTCGATTGGATTATGCGTGTATGGATTACAGGGATGCCAACCCTCCTTACTGAGGAGGGGGTGGCTTATATAGAGTTCGCCGGCTCCCTCCTGCCCCCAGTAATGCAGGGTTTAAGGTACATTTAAGGTCGGGCGTTACAGGTAACGCCCCTAATAAAGAGCTATAATGACCATAAAAACTACTTAACAGCTGACCGTTTGCCTGCGGAGTGACTATAGATCTCCCGGCGGTCGAGTGGTTGGCTTCATGGTCGAGTGATAGCTTCTTGGTCGAGTGTCTTGAACCTGTCGAGTGGGAGCCTTCAAGTCGATTGAAAGGTGATTTCTCTCAGGGGAGTCCTAGAGTAGGACTCTTCGGTCAGGTCCGGGTCCCTATCCTAGGTACATGTCTTCATCATTAGCCCCCGAATGGATCGAGGTTAGAGTGGGGAAAGAGTTGGAGATCTTTCCGACTGGTTCTTCGGGCTATGTGAGCGCCTCGTTTCGGGACAATCGTCACGGATGACGTTGCCAACCTTTTTCAGTCGCCTTGATCCATTCTAGGCCTTTCGTCGAGTGAATTTCTTTGTTTGTGCCATACCGAGTGCCGGCGCGATCGGGGTCTTCTGTTTTTTAGCAAGTTGTTCTGTGGCCCGCGGATGTCGCGGGATTTGGATTTTGGGAAGCGCGCGGGACGGGAGCAGCCGCAGTAATCAGAAGCGATAAAGAGGAAGTTCCTCGATCTCCGCATCGCCTTTTTCGCCACGTACTGCGCGCGCGTCTGTTGCGGGATTTGACTGGATGGCCTGGGCCTACCGGTCAGCCACTCGGGAGCGGCCCCTTATAAGTTGCCGGCTCGGGGTTTCCAAGCCGTGCGCTCTCTTCTCCTTCCTTCTTCCTCTCTCCCTTTGCCAGTCTCTCTGCTACCTCCGCTCTCACCCTAGCGCCGCGAGCCCGTGCGAGATCTCTCCGGCGACGATGGTGAAGGGCAAGACCACCGCTTTGGAGCGCGCGAAGAAGGCGGCGGCGACGGGGAAAGGGAAGAGATCTGCTCGGGGCGGATCCTCCTCCAGGACCGCTCTGCCCAAAGGTTGGATCCAGGGCGACTGGATGCCCTCGGTGCTCCGGCAAGAGGATCTTGACGACATGGTCGAGGGGGGAGTCATTCCCCACGAAGCTGCGCGTCTTCCGGAGGGAGAGATCGAACCTCAACCCCGTGACGGTGAGTGCGTGCTCCTAGCCACCCACATCGACCGAGGGTTTTCTCTGCCGCCCCATCCTTTCTTCCGGAGTTTCTTGAATTTCTTCGGAGCGCAGCTCCATCACTTTACCCCCAACTCCATAGTCTATCTTGCCGCGTTCATTTCCATGTGCGAGGCCTTCCTGGGTTGCCGTCCGCATTGGGGGCTTTTCAAGTATATTTTCACTTGCTGCTCTCAGTCGGTTAAAAAGGCCAAGTCGAGTGATGAAAAGACGCAAGTGATCCAGCTGTGCGGGGGCCTGGCGATCCAGACGAGGGGGAAGAGCTGTTTTCCCTCTATCACCTTCCCGGAGTCGGTCCGCGGCTGGCAGTCGACCTGGTTCTACTGCCAGGACCAGGCGACCCCCGGACAGTCGACTGGTCTTCCTCCTTTTTCCCTCGACCGAGCCGAGAAGCCTGTCTCTCTGAAAGTCACGCCGGAGGAAAGGGCCCAGGTCAAGGTGTTGGCGGGTCGAGTGGTTGAGCTTGTCCGTGAGGGGGTGACTGGGATGGACCTGTTAGAGGTCTTTCTCCAGAGGCGCATTCAACCGCTCCAGGCGCGAGACCACCCGATGTGGCTGTATTCTGGCCTTGACGACACCACTCGGATCCACCCGGAGGAGGTCACCGATGAGATGCTGGAGGGGTGGCTGTCAAGTATCACGGGGAACAAAGACAACCCCCGAGGAGCCAGAAGGGTAATTCCACTCGACAACTCATATGAAGTGGGCCAGGTATGTCTTTGTGTCGGATATTTGGCCTTCTGTATTGGTCTTCTTTGGATAAGTCGATTGACTTTCGTCCTGTCTGTTGTCTTCCAGGCGACCACTGAGATGTACTCGACGCCCAACGGGGCTCAAGGGTCGACTGAGGAAGGTGAGGGGAGCGGAGGCGAGAGTGGGGACGACCAGGGCGAGTGGGAGTCCGACGGTGAGGGAGATGAAGGCGACGACATCTTCTCCAGCGAAGAGGAGGAGGAGGCTGAGCCCTCCCACCCGGAGGGGCGGTCCAAGCTCACCCACGATCCAGCGCGGGGACGTGACAAGGCGACTGCTCCTGTTGGGCAGTCGTCGAAACGCCCTCGGACTTCTTCTATTCCGCCGACCGGGAAGGCTCCTAAGCACCCACGAGCGACGCCATCCAAGCCGCCCAAGGCCTTGCCCAAGATGAAGATAGCTGTTCCCACCATTTCTGGGTAACAACAACACTTTCTTTCCTTTGTCGACTGTGGACGGATCCTTGGTCGATTCACTGAGCCAATTGACCAACTTTCGAGATTTGTAGTGGTGCAACTTCTGAGGTCTCCGCCAGGAATGACGACCATGAGATGGAGGACGCTGTCACCTCCAACCCTGGTACGATCACTGACGTTCCTGCTTTTGAGTTGACTGAAACTTTATTGCGATTGAATGTTTTCCTTGCAGCTCCTCCTCATGTTATTGACCTCCCGGACGACGACGACGACGGACCACTGAGGGTGAAGAGGAAGAAGAAGGCGTTGGCTGGCAAGACTCCGCAATCCACTCCGGCGCCTGAGGCCGCAGTTCGGGACGATGGCGAACCCACTCGGGCTTCCATGACTTTCGCTGTTCCTCTGACGAGTGTGCGGCCTTCAGCGTCGACTGCGGATCCGTCTTCGCTTTTTGCTGCGTACCCCGTCCCTGAGGACCAAGCGGCTGCTGCGAAGGAGGCTGTACGCCAGGCTGGAGTCATGATGGAACAGGTGAAAGTGGCTCGGGAGGCTTGCCAGGCGGCATATGATGCGAGCTCGGCTCTTCAAAGTAATGTCCAGGTCAGTCGACTTCAACACTTGGTCTGTTTCGATATGTCCTTTGAAGATTCTCTTTTCCGAAGGTCTTTAAGTTTGTACACCCACTGGGTGTGTTTGCCAATTCTTGGGCGAGTGGGGGCACGCTAAGTGCACCCACTGGGTGTAGTCCCCGAGACTACGGTGGACTGCTGGCGGTCGACTGTAGTCTTTAAATTGAGTCGTTGTAGTTGAATTTCTTCGCTCTGTCTGATCGGGTCATGTCGAATGGAACGGAGTCCTGTCGACTGCGGGCAGTCGACGTCTTTCTCTCTCTCTTTTTTTTTACTATGGGGGCACGCTGAGTGCACCCACTGGGTGTAGCCCCCGAGGCTACTGTCGAATGTTTTGCTTCGGCTGTAGTCTTAGAAACTCTGTTATTGTCTCTTAACTGCTCGGAAGCAGCTTGTCTTGGACTCGACTTCAGGGATCGGTCGAGTGGGATAGGAACCGGTGGGGGCACGCTGAGTGCACCCACTGGGTGTAGTCCCCGAGACTATGGTGGACTGCTGGCAGTCGACCGTAGTCTTAGTATTTACTGCCTTTGTTGCTTTTTCCTTTTTACTGAAATTGTAACTCCTCCTCTTTGACTTCAGAAATCTTGTGATCTTGGAACCCGCTTGGCTGACTTGGAGAAGCAGCAAATTCAAATGAACCTTGATCTGGAGCTGGCCAGGACAGAACTGCAGACGGTCAGAGACGGCGCCACAAGTAAGACGCCTTTGTCGACTGGTTAGTTTTTAGGCTTGAGTATCTTTTCGCTTTCTCCGACTCAATCATCATTTTTTGCAGAAAAACTGAAAGAAGCTCTGGCGAAGAAGGATCAGGACTTGGCTGCTGCCCGTAAGGAGGCTGATGACAAGACTGCTCTGGCCGCACAGAAGCTAGCTTCGGTCGACCACTTAGAACAAGAGAATACCAAGCTCAAGGCCGCTCTGAATGAAGACAACAGGGAGTTTTCACGTTGGAAGAAGGAGAACCTCACCCTGAGCGAGAAGCTGGAAGGCCTCGCTCGCAGGAGAAACGACCTGGAGAGCTACTTGGGGAGCCTCGCCAAGAAGTTGTACCTTAAGCTTGAAGGTGCGCATTCAGTTCCGACTGGTTTTTGAGTCGACTCATTCTGTGAAAATTGTCTTATCCTTGAATCTTGTATGCAGAGCTTTGCCAGAATTTTGAAGAGGAGACCAGTCGAGTGGAGCCGAGCTTGGACCCTGTTAACTCTCTTGTGAAGGACGAGGCCGCAATGAACGTGCTCCGTCTGGAGTCTCGTGTTGACGGCGTCGTGGATTACTTGGGTCGACTGAAGGTTGCCATGACGCGGATCGACCCGACACTTTGGCCGGAATCTACGCTCCAGAATGATCTCAAGTCTCTGATGACTCGACTCAATGGAATCTCTGACCGAGTGCAGGAGTGGAAGAAGTCTTCAGCTCGGTGTGGCGCTGACGTGGCTCTGTCCCTGGTCCGCGTCCATTGTAAGGAGGTGCGGGAGGAGAAGCTGGCCGCCATCCAAGTCGCCAACACGAGGAAGCGCAACTTCCAGGACTTCATGGAGACATTTATTGCTGCTGCTACCCGCATCGCAGATGGGATCGACTTGGATGAGTTCGTGGCCCCTGCCAGTCCTCCTCCTCCTGAGGAATGAAAAAACTTGCCTCGGAATGCCGAGTGTATTTTGTAAACCGTTAAACTCTGCCTTAAATTTGCCTCGGAATGCCGAGTGGAAGTGTAACAGTTAAACTCTGCCGAGCCGGGGGCTCGAGTACTTTGACCTGAGGTTTCTAGGACCTTTTAGGCTTTATTCGTAATTGATTTGTCGTTGAATCTCTTTGTGGACGACCTGTCGAGTGGGATTTGATCTTCACTCGAAATAACTTTGTGTCTGTGGTGCAGCTCCGAAGGAGAAGGTGGCAGTCGACCTGCCTCTCGTCGTTCTTGGGACATGAGAAGTGTTTCATACTTAGGCGAGTGCTGGGCTGCAGCTAAGCCTCCGAGCGGGAGGTTTGTTCTCGCTCGGTAGGATTTTAAACTTAGGCGAGTGCTGACTGCAGCTAAGTCTCTTCGTAGGAGAACTTAGGCGAGTGCTGGACTGCAGCTAAGCCCCCGAGTGGGGGGTTTGCTCTTCACTCGGTAGGATTTTTCAAACTTAGGCGAGTGCTGACCGCAGCTAAGTCTCTTCGTAGGAGAGCTTAGGCGAGTACTGGGCTGTAGCTAAGCCCCCGAGTGGGAGGTTTGCTCTCCACTCGGTAGGATTTTTCAAACTTAGGCGAGTGCTGACCGCAGCTAAGTCTCTTCGTAGGAGACCTTAGGCGAGTGCTGGACTGCAGCTAAGCCCCCGAGTGGGAGGTTTTCTCTCCACTCGGTAGGATTTTTTCAAACTTAGGCGAGCGCCGGACTGCAACTAAGTCTCTAAATGAGAGAACTTAGGCGAGTGCTGGACTGCAGCTAAGCCCCCGAGTGGGAGGATCGCTCTCCACTCGGTAGGATTTTTTCAAACTTAGGCGAGTGCCAGACTGCAGCTAAGTCTCTAAATGAGAGAACTTAGGCGAGTGCTGGACTGCAGCTAAGCCCCCGAGTGGGAGGATCGCTCTTCACTCGGTAGGATTTTTTCAAACTTAGGCGAGCGCCGGACTGCAGCTAAGTCTCTAAATGAGAGAACTTAGGCGAGTGCCGGACTGCAGCTAAGCCCCCGAGTGGGAGGATCGCTCTCCACTCGGTAGGATTTTTTCAAACTTAGGCGAGCGCCGGACTGCAGCTAAGTCTCTAAATGAGAGAACTTAGGCGAGTGCTGGACTGCAGCTAAGCCCCCGAGTGGGAGGATCGCTCTACACTCGGTAGGATTTTTTCAAACTTAGGCGAGTGCTGGACTGCAGCTAAGCCCCCGAGTGGGAGGATCGCTCTCCACTCGGTAGGATTTTTTCAAACTTAGGCGAGTGCCGGACTGCAGCTAAGTCTCTAAATGAGAGAACTTAGGCGAGTGCTGGACTGCAGCTAAGCCCCCGAGTGGGAGGATCGCTCTCCACTCGGTAGGATTTTTCAAACTTAGGCGAGACGGATTCGCAGCTAAGTCACCCACTGGGGGATTTCGTATGTAAACAAAAGTGACAACAATTAATGGAACACTCTTGCCTTTGATAAAAACGAACTGCGGGAATTTTTCTTATTACATCTCGTCCAAGGTTGAGCTCAAGTGTAAAAGGGGCGGAGTAGTTCCGCATTCCAAGCTCGAGGCTCGTCAATCTGGCGATCAACATTGAAGAGTTGATACGCTCCATTGTGGAGGACTCTGGTGATGATGAAGGGACCTTCCCAAGTGGGAGCAAGCTTGTGTGGTTTCTGTTGATCCACTCGGAGGACCAAATCTCCTTCTTGGAAGGCTCGACTCTTCACATTCCGGGCGTGGAATCGACGCAAGTCTTGCTGATAAATGGTCGATCTAATCATGGCCATCTCCCTCTCTTCTTCGAGGAGGTCAACTGCGTCTTGCCGGCCTGTTCTGCTTCATCTTCGGTGTAAAGCTCGACTCGGGGTGCGTTGTGAAGAAGATCACTTGGCAGAACCGCTTCGGCTCCATAAACCAGAAAGAATGGAGTTCTTCCAGTCGACCGGTTAGGGGTGGTCCTCAATCCCCACAGAACTGACGGAAGCTCGTCGACCCAAGCACCTGCCGCGTGCTTGAGATCACGCATCAGCCGAGGTTTCAGTCCTTTAAGAATCAGACCATTTGCTCTTTCAGCTTGCCCATTCGACTGAGGATGCGCGACCGACGCGTAGTCGATTCGTGTGCCTTGAGAGGCGCAAAAAGCTCTGAACTGGTCCAAATCGAAGTTTGACCCATTGTCGGTGATGTGCTATGAGGGACTCCATATCTGAATGTTAGTCCTTTGACGAAACTGATAGCAGTGCCAGCATCGAGGTTCTTGATAGGCTTGGCTTCGATCCATTTGGTGAACTTGTCGACTGCCACAAGCACATGCGTGAACCCGCTCCTGCCTGTTCTCAGTGGACCAACCATGTCCAGTCCCCAGACAGCAAATGGCCAGACGAGAGGAATGGTCTTCAGGGCTGATGCAGGCTTGTGTGACATGTTGGAGTAGAACTGGCAGCCTCCGCACTTGTCGACTATCTCTTTTGCCATCTCATTTGCTCTAGGCCAGAAGAATCCCGTTCGGTATGCTTTAGCCACAATGGTCCGAGAGGACGCATGGTGGCCACAGGTTCCCGAGTGGATATCATCAAGGATTATCCGACCTTCTTCTGGTGTTATGCACTTCTGACCGACCCCAGTCGCGCTTTCTCTATACAACTGCCCATTTATGACTGTGAAGGCCTTAGATCGGCGGATGATCTGTCGAGCCTCTTCCTCGTCTTCTGGGAGCTCTTTCCTTAGGATATACGTGATGTACGGTATCATCCAGTCGGGAGTTATTGCCAAGACTTCCATGATTAGGTCGACCATAGCAGGAACTTCGACTTCAGTCGGATCTGTGGCACTTTTTGGTTGTGGGGCTTCTTCTGTGAAAGGATCTTCCTGGACTGACGGCGAGCGGATGTGCTCCAAAAACACATTGCTGGGAATGGCTTCTCGCTTGGAGCCTATCTTTGCCAGGTCATCAGCTGCTTGGTTTTTCAGTCGGGGGATGTGATGAAGCTCTAACCCCTCAACTTTCTTTTCTAGCTTTCTCACTGCATTGCAATAACCAGTCATAGCTGGACTTCTGACGTCCCACTCCTTCATCACCTGATTAACCACCAAATCTGAGTCGCCATAGACCATGAGGCGACGGACGCCGAGTGAAATGGCCATGCGCAACCCATACAAAAGTGCTTCATACTCTGCTTCATTGTTGGATGAATCGAAGTGAATCTGGAGAACATATCTGAGCTTATCTCCTCGGGGGAAGACTAGAACTACCCCAGCACCGGAACCATTCAGCATCTTAGATCCGTCGAAAAACATGGTCCAGTGCTCCGAGTGAACTTGAGTCGGAAGTTGCTGTTCAATCCACTCGGCGATGAAATCTGCGATTGCTTGGGACTTGATAGCCTTCTTTGCTTCAAACTTGATATCTAAGGGAAGGAGTTCAATCGCCCACTTGGCCACTCGACCAGTTGCATCTCTGTTATGCAGAATCTCTGACAGTGGGGCGTCGCTGACGACTGTAATGGAATGCTCAGAGAAGTAGTGTGCAACCTTCTTCGTGGTCATGTAAATCCCATATACAAGCTTCTGGTAGTGAGGGTATCTTTGTTTTGAAGGGGTCAAAACTTCAGACAGATAATAGACTGGGCGCTAAACTCTGAAGGCCTTTCCTTCTTCTTCCCGCTCGACCATGAGTACTGTACTGACAACTTGTCCCGTGGCCGCAATGTACAGCAGCAGAGGCTCTTTGCTGATTGGGGCAGCAAGCACCGGCTGGGTGGAGAGCAGAGCTTTGAGTTCTGCAAACGCTGCGTCAGCTTCTGGAGTCCACTCGAACTTGTCAGACTTCTTCATCAGTCGGTAGAGAGGCAACGCCTTTTCACCGAGACGAGAAATGAATCGACTTAAAGCGGCCAAGCAGCCTGTAAGCTTTTGGACATCGTGCACGCGTACAGGACGCTTCATCCGGAGTATGGTGCCAATTTTCTCAGGATTGGCGTCGATCCCTTGTTCGGAAACGAGAAAACCGAGTAACTTTCCGCCTGGAACTCCGAATGTGCACTTTGATGGATTGAGCTTGATATCATACCTCCTGAGGTTGGCAAAGGTTTCGGCCAGGTCAGCTCGCAGGTCGGAACCTTTCCGTGACTTGACCACAATATCATCCATGTATGCCTCCACATTCCGACTGATTTGAGTGAGTAAACACTTCTGAATCATTCTCATGAACGTGGCTCCGGCGTTCTTGAGGCCGAACGGCATGGTGACATAACAGAAGCATCCGAATGGGGTGATGAAAGCTGTTTTGATTTCGTCGGGTCCATACAGACGGATCTGATGGTACCCGGAATAAGCATCTAGAAAAGACAATCTCTCGCACCCCGCAGTCGAGTCGACTATTTGGTCGATGCGAGGGAGAGGAAAATGGTCTTTCGGGCAGGCCCGATTGATATGTTTGAAATCTATGCACATGCGAAGTGACTTGTCTTTCTTGGGGACCATGACTACATTGGCGAGCCACTCGGAGTGGTAAATCTCTCGGATAAACTCCGCTGCTAAGAGCCGAGCCACCTCCTCGCCAATGGCTTGCTTCTTCTGGACGGCGGACCGTCGAAGGTGTTCCTTCACAGGCTTGAATTTTGAGTCGACCCGCAGACGGTGCTCAGCCAGCCCCCTGGGAACTCCAGGCATGTCAGAGGGTTTCCATGCGAAGATGTCCCAGTTCTCACGGAGGAGCTGGATGAGCGCTTCTTCCTATTTGGATTCAAGCGTCGTTGAGATATGAGTCGGGGCAGCATCGAGGTCGGTCGGGTGAATGTGGACTGTCTTTGTTTCACCAGTCGACTGAAAAGCTGACTCTGAAGCGGGCTTCTTGGCCCGTAGCAATTCACTCGGATCGGCAGTCTTTTGGTACTCTTGCAGTTCGACCACTGCCATCTGAGCATCTGCAATCTTTGAGCCTTTCTGAAAGCATTCTTCTGCCTTCTTCCGATTGCCTGTAACAGTGATTACCCCTTTAGGGCCCGGCATCTTCAGTTTGAGGTAAACGTAACATGGTCGAGCCATGAAACACGCGTAAGCTGGCCTGCCCAAAATGGCATGATAAGCACTTTGGAAGTCCTCGAATGTCAACTTTTCCTTGCGGTAATTCTTTGAATCACCGAAAACCACATCAAGAGCGATCTGGCCGAGTGATTGGGCTTTCTTCCCAGGAATGACTCCGTGGAAACTCATACTACTGGTGCTGAGCCTGGACATCGGAATGCCCTTTCCTTTCAATGTTTCAGCATACAGTATGTTCAGGCCACTGCCGCCATCCATCAGGATTTTAGTCAGTCGAGTGCCTTCAACAATTGGGTCGACCACCAAAGCTTGCCTCCCAGGGGTGGCAATGTGCGTTGGGTGATCAGACTGGTCGAATGTGATGGCAGTCTGAGACCACTTCAGGTAACTGGGGTGTGGCCGGGGCAACCATGTTCACCTCTCGGTTAATGACTTTCAGTCGACTTTTGCTCTCGACATCGGCAAAAATCATCAGGGTGGAATTGACTTGGGGGTATCCATCGTCGCTGTCTTCCTTGTCCTCGACCCTGTCCGACTCTTTTTCCTTATCCTTGGACTGCTTTCCTTGTAACTGCTGGATCAGGAGTCGGCACTGTCGAGTGGTATGCTTTGGGTAAATAAAATTACCCTCTTCATCCTTCTTGGTGTGGATGTGACATGGCAGATCCAAAACATCATTTCCGTCTTGATCCTTGACTTTTTTGGGCTTCCAGGTGCCCTTGGGTTTTCCCTTGAAGTTTCCCTGGGCTACGGCCAGGGCCTCCCCAGGAGCGGCTGGCTCGGCCTTCCGCTTCTGCTTCCGACTGGAATTGCCTCCAGTTTCCTGGGCGATTGCTTTCTGCTTGCCACTCCGGAGTCGATCTTCGTCTTCTCCGTTAGCATACTTGGTGGCAATCTCCATCATCCGATTCAGAGACATCTCTCCAGTTCGACCGAACTTCAGATTCAACTCTCTGTATTTAACACCTTCCTTGAAGGCACAAACTGCTTGATGGTCCGGCACGTTCTCAACCGAGTGATGCAGCGTGATCCACCTCTGGATGTATTCCCTCAGAGTTTCATTCGGCTTCTGCACACAAGACCGTAACTCTGTTAGGCCTGCAGGTCGCTTGCATGTGTCCTTCAAAGGTTGTGATAAACACTCGGGAGAGGTCCTCCCAAGTGTAAATGCTGCTGGGTGCCAACTGATTTTAGCCATGCTCTGGCCGAGCCCTCTAACATGAGAGGCAAATGCTTCATGGCCACCTCGTCATTGCCACCGCCAATCTGTACAGCCACCCGGTAATCTTCGAGCCAGGTGTCAGGCTTAGATTCACCGGTGAACTTGCCGATTCCAGTCGCCAACCTGAAATTGGGAGGTATCACTGCGGCTCTGATGGCTCGACTGAAGCACTCTGGCCCTGAAGCGCGTACTCTGTTGCTGGCAGGCGCATCTCTGTTGTGGCCTTCTCGATGAACTCTGTTCCTGTCAACCAAACCTTGAACGAGGATGGATCTAGCATCAAAGCCTGGGTCCCTGGGGTCGACTGGAATCCTCTGCCCAACACTATGAGGGTGTCTGTCATCTTGCCGTCGAGGCGCATATGACCCACTCCTCGGGGGAGGGGTTGGCACTCGACGTCGATCTTCACGGTCGAACCGGCGATCGTACTGCTCATTCCTCCTGTACTGATCATGCTGGTCGCCACGTACCTCACGCCTCGGGGGCGATCTCGGGCTGTGAGCCGACTCGACTGTATCCGTCGCAACGGATCGACTGTGGATCCTGTTCCGCGACTGAGAGACAGCAGAATTCTGGTTTCCCGCCGCCCGGAGCAGTGCTCTGATCTGCAACAAGCCCCTGCCCGCCTCCGACTGGGAGGGCTGAATTGATTCTGCTATACGGGCCGCAGCGGCCAAATTCTGAACTGGGGTTCGGTATACCTGCGTCGGCGGGAAGAGCTGGCGTCGACTAGACTCGGGAACCCGCTGACGCGCTTGCTCGTCGAGTGCTCGCTGAAAATTCTCCAGTCAAGTGCGCTCGGCCAAGTTGGCCAAACGCGCGTCCTCCAAGGCCCGGGCCTCGGGGGTCTCTCCGACGATAGGAGTGCGGAGCGCGTCCATGTTCCGGCGGCGAAGCTCCTCTCGCTGCAATGACGTGAGAGGTTCGGGGAGATACTCGTCGTGGGGATGCGACGGATCGCCCCCACCCACGCCTCCATCAGTGCGAGGGAAACCAGGGGGACTGCATGTTCCATCGACCGCCAGGACCTCAGCCGCTGGATCGCTGCTGTCGCACTCGGATGCGGTCTCCGCGGAGCCAGTCGACAGGTCGAACAGGCCGTGGAGGGATTCGACGGGCTCGATTTCCGCGACTTGTGGGGCTGCCGATTGGCGGGCCACGGCGTGCCTCACCCACCTCTGAAGTCTTGAACGACTGGAGCGCTTGCGCTGGTGGGAGACAGGGCGGGGAGACGATACGGGGGCCGACCCATATTGGGTCGACGGTTGCCGCAAGAGGACGCCACGAACGCATGCGCGGAAATGCGTCACGCCGCGGACGAGGAGCGCGTCGATGTCGAGTGGTGCCTCCTGAAGCCAGGCGGAGTCGTCGATGATGAAGGTGAGCGCACCGAGACGGATCTCGCGGTCCTCCACCAAAACTCCGCAAGAAAACATGATCAAAGGGATCGGGAAAGATCACAACTTCTCCAACTAAGCGCTAAGATTCCAGCCCCACGATGGGCGCCAACTGTCGTGGTTCTAACTCTGACAGTGATGTAGGGGGGTGAGTATGGAGAGGCTAGATCCTAGCTATTGGGAAGTTGTTACACGCGAGGTTTACGAGTTCAGGCCCTTCTCGGAGGAAGTAACGCCCTACGTCTCGGAGCCCGGAGGCGGTCGACTGGATTATGCGTGTATGGATTACAGGGGTGCCAACCCTCCTTACTGAGGTGGGGGTGGCTTATATAGAGTTCGCCGGCTCCCTCTTGCCCCCAGTAATGCAGGGTTTAAGGTACATTTAAGGTCGGGCGTTACAGGTAACGCCCCTAATAAAGAGCTATAATGACCATAAAGACTACTTAACAGCTGACCGTTTGCCTGCGGAGTGACTATAGATCTCCCGGCGGTCGAGTGGTTGGCTTCATGGTCGAGTGATAGCTTCTTGGTCGAGTGTCTTGAACCTGTCGAGTGGGATGCCTTCAAGTCGATTGAAAGGTGATTTTTCTCAGGGGAGTCCTAGAGTAGGACTCTTCGGTCAGGTCCGTGTCCCTACCCTAGGTACATGTCTTCATCAGCCTTCACATAGATGTTTTTGTGATGCAGGACTATGTGGCTGAGATCTGGTCCTTCAAGTACTCGGTCAACCTATCAGTGGTGGCAGCACCTCTATTGTGTGATTCATTAGTTAACTCGCTCAGAATGGCAATGCTTAACGAGCGTGAACTTATGATCCAGCTTGATTGGCATCTGTTGCACTGTGACATTGATGGCAAATTATTAGGAAATGTGGAGGAAGACGGTGACATGTGGGTTACCTCACATTTTCTCCAGGAAAGCATTGTTTCACTTCCATTCTCTAAGATGCAAGAAGATGTCGTAGATAAGGATCCCATTTTCGTCCTAGTGCCATAGGATGTAGAAGATGATCTATATTTTCTGAATGTGGTTTACTGCTGCTTTGTACTATCTTTGATATACTGGTCAGGGCCTTGTCCGGTCAAGTTTGATATTCCACGCCCGAGGGCCTTCTCGTAGCCCGTACAAAATTTTGTGTAACTTCAGTACTTTGTACTCTTATCCCTCTTTCATGAATCCGGGTGGTTGGTTCACATAAACCTCTCCTTCTAACTCTCCGTTCAAAAATGTGGAATTTACATCCGTGTGAGGTATCCTCCATAATCATTGAGCCGCTAGAGCTATGAGCAATCTTACCGATTCAATCCTCGCAATGGGAATCTTTCTCTTGCACGTACTCTTTGACTACTTGCCTCGCTTTCTGCTTCACACAATTCCCTTCAATATGTTTCTTGATCTTAAATTTCCCACTCAAGCTCTATTGATTTATGGTTGTTGGAAATATTGATGACCTCCCATACATTGTTGTCATTGATCGATCCCAACTTCTCCTCCATAGTGTAACACCAACACTCCATCATATTTGCGTCCTCAAATTCCGTCGGTTCCCTAAGATTTGCCAGAGACCATCGCCTCCTCCTTTTCACCTTTATCGGGTCAAGTGTCCGGAGAGTTTTCTCCGGATATTTGTGTAACACCGGTTGTAGCAGTACGGGTGTAGGTGGTGGTGCCCTTTCCCCCATTGCTATCAGAGGAGACATCTCATTTTCTAGTATGCACATTTCTTTTGGCAAAGCAAAAATTCTAGCATGAGCTCTCGAAGCTGGGCTTGCAAGTGTCCCTGACCCATTACTTGGGCAACATAATGTATTTCCTTGGCAGCTCCCAAAGACCACGTGGGGGAATCACCTAGTGTGCCCGGGAGCAACTAACGGAAGATTACTCCTTCGGGAACCCCCGTAAGGGTCACCTGTGGTGGGCTAGCCATCACCATGTGTCGCGCTCGGGGTGATCCCTATGAATTTTGTTTTTCTCATAAGATTTTTCGGCTTTTTAGATAGTTTTTCCCTGGTTTTTTTGGCTTTTCAGTTTTCCACAGGTCTTTTTTAGCTTTTGGACAAAAAATCCACACAAAAAAAATATTTCCCTAAAAAAACTGTGTTTTTTTGCTTCCGCCCATTATTTCCATTGTCTTTCTAGTTGGTGTGTTTACTCTTTTGCAAGTCCTGATCAAGTATTTGTTCAGTGATATATTTGTGTGACCTTAGGAACCTCACTTCTGAAGTTCATGATTATGCTCAATGATTAGCGTTGTCACCACCCACTGTCCAAGCTGAAATTTCCTGGTTACAACCATTTGAGCCTGACACCCTGTTTTAATTGTGTAATTCCTTCTTATGTACATCGTATTCTCAAAGTCAGTAGGTGCATTCTTATAACTTTTTTTTACTTTCTTCTTTAGCTACTGCTGCTGTTGGTTTTGTCCTGTTTCTAGGTTTGGCAAACCTGTTGCATTTCATGGTAAATCTAGTCATTTTGTTATTTTCAACGAATTTCTTTTGCCAGTTATAGTTTGCAGTTTTCTGTATTGATAATCCCGTGATAGCTGCATATTCATTGTAGAATCTGCCTGGATGAACATCAGTTTCAAATGTCATGTCCAGTGCTGGCATATGGTTCCTCTCATCTTCTTGGCTTAATATCAATGCCTTTTTTATGCTCTCATTCTTTAGGAAAAATTCTATATCCTCCGGAGATAACTTATCTTCATCTCTGCTATCTTTGTTCGTATTGTCAGATTTCTTATGATTGTCTGACACATATTTGCTTTCATCCTCTTGCTTAGAGGCTGCCAATTCGACAGTGCGAGCGACTTCGCAATTGTTTATTTTTGTTTCTCCATGTTGTTGTTGCTCAATTTCAATCTCTGATTCATCACTACCACTTGTGTCTTCAGTTTCTGTAGTTTCTACGTAATCGGGCCCTTGCAATACTTGCTCATTGCTTTGGGAAAGTCCTTTTTCATTACTAAACAGATCATTTTCTTTCTCTCTAACTGCACCAAAATTGTTCCAACTTTGCTCTATTTGGTGCAATTCTGAATCAAAATGATCTATACACAACTAATAACAACTTATTGTATTTTGTTCCTAGTAATCCTCTTCTGCATCAGTTTCATTTGGATCTCTCTCACATTCATAAGTACACTCATCTGCTTCATCTTCATCTTCATAGTAACCTTGCAGTTCTGCTAATTCATGTATTGAATATTGCTCCCACTGCACATTATGCTAAAAAGGTTGCTTGTTCATTGTTCTAGCATGACATTTTGATCCTGCAAGTTATTATCTTTAGTTAGTGGTACTATAATGTTTCACAGTTCTAATAACGAACTGGAATCAAGTTGTGAATATAAGTCTTATTGATTGCACATACCTCTGTATTTATGCCTACTTGTAAGAGTGAAGTGAAACTTGTTATACGAATTGCCATGTTGTCACTTTGAAGATGACTCATGACAATCATTTGTTGCATGAGTTCTGTGTAAAACCGTGTGGCTCTGTGTGGTGCTAGCAGCTCATTAATCAGTTGGACACTTTGCTTTCCAAACCGAACTTCAATTAAGTCCTGCAGAATATTCATCATAACAAGTTATCACTACACCTCTTTTATATGTACCTGCAAAATGTGCATATTTTTTTGTTTGTTTAGATGTAGTATGATCTAGTGTTATATCTGCACATCTTTACTTAATTTTTTTTCCTATGTAGTGTTGACCTTCCTGACCCACATAGCTTCGTGCAAGCACTGCATCCTGGTAATACAAATTTCAATCACAGATTAGACTTTTTGGTTGTTCTGTCATCAAAATAATTTCAATAGAATGTAACTAACCTCGGAGGTTGGATTGACTGCATTTTCCCCCCAATGCATATGTTCATTTCCTTCGTCTGAATTTTTCAGCACCTGCAAAAAATGAATCAATGTTTTATATTTTTATGCTTTGAAAATGTTTTGTTAATACTAAAAGATGGGAAACCTGTACTTACCTTGTTGTCTTCTCGTCATTCTTCATTCTCACATTCTCCTTGCTCTTGAACAATGACTGCAATTTTACTTGCCTGAAGATGCAAATTCAGTTGTAATCATGAATCTTTCTAAATTCTAAATTTAGGGAAGTGTTTTCTTTGTTCTACTTTAACTTATTTGTTCATGCCAATGTATTTATTCATAGTTGATGTTACACATAATTTCTGCAAATGTAAATTCTGCTTCTAGGGAGGTGTTATGGTTATCTCGTAGACAAATCTACATGCTCACAGTGTCGCATTTTAGTTGCTCTTGAACAATAACTGCAAGTTTAGTTGCCTGAAGTTGTAAATTTCGTTCTAATCATGAATTTTGTAATTTGTGCTTTTAGGGAGGTGTACTGCCTTAAGTGTGGTTTATTTTTTTTGTTCATTCCATAATTAATGTTAAACATCATTTTTGTGTCTTGTAAAAATATAAATTCTGCTAAAACGGGAGGTGTTCCAGTTATCTTGTAGTTATATATGCAAGTTCCTAGTCTCGTATTTTTGCTGCTCTTGAACAATTAATGCATGTTTTGTTCTCTGAAGACACAAACTTAGTTCTAGTCATAATTTTTTTACAATTTGCATTTAGGGGGTGTTCTGCTTTACTTCTAGTTTAACTTTCTATGTTCATGTCAATCAGTATGTTTATAATTAATGTAAAACATCATTTGTTTGTCCTGTGTAATTATTAATTCTGCCATCCATGGGAGGTGTTCTAGTTATCTTGTAGATATGTCTGCATGCTTGTATGCTTGTATTTCTCGTTGCTCTTGAACAATGACTGCAAGTTTAGTTCTCTCAAGATGCAAATTTAGTTGTAATCATGATTTATTTTAATTCTGCCTTACTTGTAGTTTAACTTCTTCGTTCATGTCAATCTGTCTATTCAGAATTAATGATAAAGATTATTTTGTATTTTCCTATGAAATTATTAATTCTGCTTTTAGGGAGGTGTTGCGTTTATTTTGTAGTAGATTTACAAACATCCCAATTACTGATCTATATGCCTCCAAAATGTCAAGGCAGAAGATATATTTGGAATTTGCTGCTGTAGATAAACTTGCTTATGATTATGAACTATATCTAACATTCAATTATGCATTTAGGTGTTCTGGTTATCTTCTAGCACAATCCTCTTGCAATTTCTGATTTTAGTTTTATTGTCACACCATTTTAACAAATTTGGAGGGTATGAAATGTGAAGACAGAAGTAATGAAGAGGGGGAACAAATCATGGTTTACCTTCGACTGACCAGAGGGATCTTGTCCTGCAGGTTTCTTCTTACTTTTTTTCCCTATTCCTTTCATTAGATCTCTGTTTTTGGTTGGATCTGAAGCTTCATCCATGGTGACGGTGTGCTTCATATTTGGGCAGTCGGAGGGGGGGATCTATGGAGACCTCATAGGACAGGAGAATCTGACCTTTGTTTGTGCATCCATGGCGGCGGGTATGTTGTTTCTGGTTCATGATCGGGAAAGGAGGAGGAAGCAAGAAGACCTAGTGATCTATGCGTGAGGTGGGTACAGTTTTTTGAGTGGGGTGGGTTTTCTTCTTATCGGGTTCTAGCCGTTTAGCTTTGGGCTTCACTAAAGGCAGAAACAAACGGAAAAAGAAGGCTGAATATCTGTTTTCTGTGATGGGCTGATCGACTGACCCCATTTTTGTGTCAGTCAGTTTTCTTTTGTCTGTTTTCATTTTCTTCTTTTTAGGAATCGACTGACCACATTGTAAGATTTAGTCGATTGACCTATAGCCGCTCCCATATTCACAGCTATATAATAATCACGAGTGACAAGATCCATTAGCTTGGCTGTTTGTCTCCAGGCTGCAACACCAGCATACATAAGCTCAGCCTTGACAGAAGAACACACAGGGCGAACGCTGCTAAGCTGTCGGCAATCTTACTTGTTTTCCTGCAGGTGGCGTCCGCCGTCAGCCAGCACCACACTCATGATCCACAGACGTCCGTCGCCTTCTTCTGGCAAGCTCCAGGGGTGATGACGCTGAACGGGTTCGACAGGGGAGAGCAGCGCGGCGGGCCGTCATCATGCGACGGCATCTTCCACAGTGATAGAAGCTGTACGCAGGCGGGTCCCGGTGCCACATCGTGTTCCGTGTCACAAGCACGCAGACCGGGCGCAGTGCGTTCGTCGAGGTCGTGGACGAGTGCCATGACTGCCGTGACAACGAGGTGGGATCGACGGCAAACGTGTGGGAACTCCTTGGGCTCGACACCAAGGCCGGCGTGGTACCAGTTATATTGGGCTGGTAAGAGCCTGAGAGGTCGACTGGTGTACCCGCTTGCCGATGAGATATATTGTTCCTGTGCAGTCTCTCGATGGCGGAGTAGCGGAATAAGTAATAAATTACTTGCATACACGATACACGCATGGTGTGTGAGCAATATATAAGCAGGAGAACCGCTAAATGAAGCAATCTATATTTATCTCTGAGCGTCAATCGGTGCAAGTCGCTTATGCAATGCACATATCCTTTTCTCTCCCGTGGAAAGAGAGGCGACCCCATTCCAACCGCCCCCGTCGGTGAGGCCATCGTCTCCTTCTCTCTCGTTTGTCGATCCGACGGGGGAGGTGGTGGGAATGATGGATCTCCGGTGTGGTGATTTAGTTAGGTCTCTTACGAATAAGGTTTCGCTCCCTAAAGGCCATGTTGTGGTGGTGATGGCAGCACCATGCAGATTAAGGTTTAAGGACCCCGATCTCCTAGTCCACTTGGTGAGCTCTGCTTCTCGTCCATGATGAAGATGAGGGTGGGGGTGAGGGAAGGGTCAGCTGCTAGAGCAGCAGATCTGGTTTTGTCTTTGTGTGTTGTAGGTGGTCTTCAATGGCGTCGTCCAACGAAGTGGATGAGCGCATTTCGTATCTCATTCTTCTAGTTTCTTCTCCGACCATTGATGTTCGGTCAACTTTTAATTGTTTGGAACGTTAGATCTTCCCGGATCCACATTGGTCGTCAAAGCCCTCGTCGGCGCTGTCTTCTTCAGGGCGGAAGCATCTTTTTGAGACTTTTGTCACTGATGTCTTTTGGCTCCGACCGACGACTTCTTGACCGCTATGTCATTGTTTCCTCGGCTCTGATTGTATTTCAGAGGTCTAAAGGCAGCATTGAGTTTTATTCAAGTCATCAAGTGTATACAACGTCGATTTTCAAGGATATTTGTCTAATTTTCGGTATCTTTAAAGATGTTTATGTAAAGGTTGGTTGACTTTAATATGTAGCCTTTGGCTTTTTTCACCACGGAAATAGTTCTAAGAATGTATTTTACCAGAGAGTTGTTTGATGGCATAATCAGAACTTTGACAGATGTTCGGTATATTCCGAAGATGAAGAGAAATCTTATCTCTGTTAGTGCCCTTGATGCAAAGGGGTACAAGTATTCAGGTGGAGATAGTGTTTTGAAGGTAGTCTTCTGCCCGCCGATTAATCTACCGCCTTCACCTCCAAGTCCTCCTCTTTCAACAAAACCACCAAGTCCTACCGACTCAGCCGCTGCTGTGCCATCAAGCACAGGACCCCTAGCCAGAAAAGTACACAGTACAGTTATTTCAATTTTAGTTGCAGGTTCCATAGCCAGTTTCATTTTAACCGCCTCACACATCCTTTTCACCGTACACCGAAGAAGAACATGACCACGCCATGAGATGGAGGAAGAGGAGGCAGAGTTCAGTAAGCTACAAGGAACACCAACGAGGTTCACGTTTCAACAGTTAGAAGTAGCAATTCAGACCAGAGGGAGAGGGGCGCGCGGCCTGCCCTACTTGATGCATCAGGCAGGACCTACTTGATCAAAACCGGAAAACTACAAGAGCAACCTCTCTTCTAGTCCTTTGGATGCTCTGAAAACACAGGAACGACGTGGTGTTCAATGGTATAACGCCATCAGTACCTCTCCTCAAACAGCGGATCATGGATGAAGGGGTGGCCTGGACCAAGGCATGAACCACTGGGTAGGTATAGGAACGACGTTCTAGACTACAGCTAGTGCAAGCTCCAATACATACACTGCACACACACGGATGAACTGGAGTATCTCTCGTATATTCCAACTAGTAGCTGAACTGCACTACTACTTCTACCTTGTACTGAGGCTGAAAAATGCTTGGTTACAACTGCAGGGCTCGAGTCCTTTTTATAGGAGATTACAAACCGACTTGCAAGCTGCTTGACATAAGCACTTACGTCATGTATTAGTGTTACATCACTGCTGGCCTACACTACATGATTACTAGATTACTACCTACAATAGTAAGGCCGGCCTTTATTCTTGCCGACATGCAGCTACCTAAGGGCAATAAACTATGGTGGCATATGAATACAGGTGCCTCATGAGAAAAAGTAGTTTGGGGCATTTATATTGATTTTCTCTCTCCAATGCAAGTTACCGCTAATGGACCTCATCAAGGATTTGAAAATAAAGAGTTTAGTACACATGCACCTGTACTCCTCACTTCAATTTCTTTAGCTTTTTACACCAAACCACACTTTTTCAATAAAGGAGACGCGTGGGATTGCCTAGAATTTAGCTTTTGTAATCTTCTACGAAATCTATAGAAACTATGTGGCAAGTCATGACTTGTGGTCATCGACAATTAAATTGTATTTTGATGAACTTATTCCACGATAACTCGTATATGCATCGAATATGAAAAGGGTAAGAACATAAAAGGACAAATCCTTAATTCTCTTCCATAGAATATATTAAGAATATAAGATTCCAAATTAAAGTATACATTCCAATATTACAGAGATGGTAAATGCCCGATGGATGTATATATAAGATTTTTCATGATATGCCACAAACACATGCATTATCTGAAAGTAAAGACTTCACCGATATTCATATTACGACTAGCTACTAGTACCAGCCATAAAGGAAGCCACATATTTTATTTATGCAAGATTGCTGGCTTGCATTTCCAGTTGATGTGGCACGTGCGTATTCTTCATGTCTTAAACCTATAAAAACAGATAAATAAATCAGTAGCTGACCACATAGTAAGTAATCAAACAAGATAATATGAATTTTACAAGACCAAGATTAAATAACTTATTCTTCATCATAGAAAGAGCATTAATAGTGACTACAAATATCATAATTAGTTTGACTAGATGAATCTTTTGTTTATTTACATTCCCCATTTAAAAATAAATATTAATAACGTTTTCATGTCAAAGAAATAGAATATATTTTCATGCAGACTTTTTTCTTGACAGCAATAGATATGATTGCGTCATAAATAGATGTATGAACGTAATTGCATGAATATGACTACCATACTTCACATAAATTCATATATAAGACAATTATTCTTTAATTCAAAAGAGTAACTATACTTACAGCCGGTGAGGGTGTGTAGAATGCATGGATATCAATCTTTCTGTAGTTCTCAGTGTTTGGGTTGCTCTCTGGCTGAACTTTTGTGAACTTTATGGTACCACGTGCCATCGACAGTTTTCCTGTTCCACCCACAATAGCCCACTCACCATTTGCGCCACTAATTGTCCCCATCACTTGTAATGTAGACCCGCCAAAGCTGTTAATGGTGCAACTATAATTAGAAAAGGTCAACCTTAAAATAATAAAACTTATATTCATATGTTTAATCTGCAAATGGTACATGCATGGTTAAACCTGCATGGATATACCTGGAGTCCTCAAAGACCATGCTGAAAGGAAGAAACCAAGCTTCGCCATTGGCCTGGCTTTGGGTAGCCTGGATATGCATTCCCTTTGCCCGAGCAATGATACTTGCAGTGGAATCAGTGGTGTTATGCATAGTCCAGTCATTAACTGCCATCACACCAAACGAATTAGCAAAGCCGGGGCTGAGAATTACTTCTTGGTTGTGGGCTGCTCCACTGACAACTTGGTGCAGGTACAAAGATAGATTGAGCTCTTCCTCACAACTACTCTTACACTTCCCTACGTAAGGATCTAAGAGAGGAAGGGTGGCGCCCATGGCTATGGCCAAATTTGAGAAGACAAGGAAAACCACGACATGGCTAGCACGGGCCATCACTAGGATTCTCGAACTTGCAGAGAGGATGATGATATGTCTACTAGTTCGGGTATGAGTTTTGGTACTGAGATATGAGTGGAAGAGACAACATATTTATAGAGTTAGTTTTCGACTCTGCCATAAAAAAAATCACTTTCCTTTAAGACAAACCATGCATCTGTCTAGTAGATCACGGGTATACAAGTGCAGTAATGCGTAGGAGGCGAAACGTGGTGTGAAAAGGGAAGACTTTGGACGTCGGTACAGCTATTGAAATGAATAATGGTCCCTCTACTGATACAGTTATTACCGACTTGCAACTGAAATTATCACGAACAGAATAGCCAGCCAGCCTACAGGTTTGAGACCTGGTCATTTTCCAAGTTGTAAAAAGAGGACTCACAAAGTTTACATTATTTCTAGGAAACTTGGTGTGAAAAGGCAAGAACACCACTAGAGCTGCATTGCTACTACTGTGAGTACCGCTCCGCTCCCGTGTCTTCCCCGCAAATATAGTACAGCCGTTGAAATGAATGATGGTCCCTGTACTGAACACACTTGTTACCAACTTGCCACTTCAATGATTTTGAACATAACATCCAGTGTTGACGCCTCTGGAGAAGCCTGTAGTTTTCTCACCTAGTCATTTCCAGAGGTAGACCACCCCGTGTGAAAAAGAAAGACGCGCCCCGGTCGCTCTCGCGGGCGGGCTGGGCGTAACCCTAGCCGCTAACGTCCGCACCCTTCCCTGCCTTCCACTCCCCTCGCCACCGCCGGAGGGCGCCGAAAACCCGATTGGCATCAGCGGCGGCAGGCCCCTTTTCCCTCCTCCCTTGGTGGTAGTGGCGCGAGACGCGACGAGTAGGCGGGGAGCGTGGCGCCCCCGTAGGGTGACATGATGGCGCCTCGAGTGGCTGGGCTCTCGGGGTGGCGGTGCGACGGCGGCTGCGTGGCGGGTTCGTGGGGTGGGCGCGACGGCGTGGTGGGGTGGCTGGCTGGGCCAGGGCCATCAGATCCGGCGGCAGTAGCCGTGGGCTGGGGCGGCGTGGGCTGGGGGCGCTGGCTAGCTTGGCAAGGCCGGCCTCCAGCAAAGTGGGTGTGGGTGGGCTGGCCTTGGCCTCCCCTGTTTGGACGGTGCTGGGGCAATTTGTCAGCCTTCTCGGGCTGCCTTTGGCTCGGTTCCATCCGGATCTGGGCTGGATCCTGGTGGAGTTCATGTACCTCACTGGGATTAGGCTCCGCAGTCGCGCAGTGGTGGCATTCGTCTATGAGGCGGCTGGCGGCTGTTGTGGCTTGGGCGGTGGTGGTTGGCCGTCGACAGCGAGTGAGGTGTGGGTCTGGGGGGCTCCTCCCTTCTCCTAGGTTCGGGTCGGTGGCGCGGGCAGCTCGCACCGCAGAAATGACCAGGACTTGGGGGTCGTGCCCAGGCGGATCAGTTTGACGCCCAGGGCGGGTCGGAGCTCTAGCTCTGGCTAGACGATGGTGGGCATGGTATAATTTTTACTCCCAGTGTAGTCGGTCTCGTTGGTTAAATGTATGGTTAAACTTAGATCTCGGTAAGTGTGGACGCACTACATTATGGAATGGAAGGAGTATGTTCTATAAAAAAATTTGCAACATAACTTGTGTTGCAGAAATTACTGCAACACGATCTTTGTTGCAATGGTAGAAGGTGACATTTGGCTGCTCACTCTACCCGATCCGACGTCTCGCGAGGCGGCAAATCTTTTGCCCAAAACATCTATAGTATCTCTGGGAAATGAGAGTGAAGGGACATAAATAGCGATATCCAGAGCATGTAGTTTCTCAATCTTTTTAGAAACAACCTCTTCGGTATGCTTCCACCTTCTCTCTAAAATTGGTCGTCAATAGGAAATTTAAAGTAGGGTTTAATACGTTCAACAGAAACAACCCGGATGATATCGGAAGCACGTTCTCCAAGTTGTATTGTCTTGGCTTGGGTCGTAATCACTTGACAGGAACCGTCCCTTCCTCAGTATCTAACATATGTTCCCTTACATCACTTGCCCTGAACCCTAATAGATTTAGTGGGTACGTGCCTCCCACATTGGGGAAGCTAGGAGCTCTGTAATCTCTGAACTTGGATGACAATAAGTTTGAAGCGAATGACAACGAGGGGTGGGCATTCATCATTTCTTTGGCAAACTGGAGTAACTGGAACTCAACATCAATCCTTTTGGAGGAAAACTACCAGGTTCAGTTGTGAACCTCTCAACGACTCTCTGGTACTTAAGAGTTAATGGATAATAGGATCTATGGGAGTATCCCTGAGGACATCAGCAATCTGGTTAGTCCAGAAGTACTTGGGATAGCAAATACTTCCATATCCGGAGTGATTGCAGAGAGCGTTGGTAAGCTAGAGAACTTGGTCGCGCTAGGTTTGTACAACAACAGTTTGTCTGGGATCATACCGGCATCACTAGGAAACCTTTCACAGTTAAATAGGCTTTATGCCTATCATGGCAACTTGGAGGAGCCAATTCCGACAAGCCTGGGAGAGTTCAAAGATTGTTTTGTTCTTTATTTGCCAAAGAATTACCATCTTAATGGTTCACTGCCCACAAAGATTTTAAAATTACTCAGCTTTTCTTGGTATTTGGACTTGTCACACAATTCCCTTACTGGTCCCCTACCTAATGAAGTTGGTTGTTTGGCAGATCTTAACCTACTAACTCTATCAGCAAACTGGCTGTCTGTCAAGATACCTGAAAGTATTCAAAATTTCTTGGTGTTGGAATGGCTATATTAGACAGCTATTTGTTGAGAGAAGCATACCTCAGTCACTAAGAAATATAAAGGGGCTCAGAGTATTGAAATATAAATTGTCATTTATACAAATAAACCACTACGAAAGTGAGCTACTGAAATGACAAAAGGAAGTACGTGTGGTTAGGAGAGAACGGTAAAAAAGGAACAAAGGAGTACCATTAATCAAAAAAGAAGATTAATCGAAGGAACAATGCCACATCAAAACTATTCGCAGATCAATACTCGCTCAATTAACCCTTACAAACTTAGCTTTAGTGGGAAGAAGAAATGCAAAGAAATAAAGACGTGTGGCACTTTTTTTTGAAAATGAGGATTATCCCCGGCCTCTGCATCAGAGTAATGCATGCAGCCCCTTTATTAAGCAAAGTATACAAAAGGCCTGTGGTCTAGTACAAGCTCTAGCTGAGCTTAAAAAGTAATCAAAAGGAAAAAAGATACCACAACCGGTCAAAATAGAAAGAGCTGACTAAACACCTAGCCTATTAGTGGACCGTTATCCACACTGGCTGTAGATATCTTGATCTACGGTCTCTCATCAGGTAGTCCCAGTAACCAAAAGCTCACGTGTGAGCATCCAACTTCTTCTGCTTCTTCTTCTTCTTCTTCTTCTTCCACATGTCAGTTGACCGTTATGACAAGTGGGACCCACAAGTAACCGAAGAGGCTCATTAGTTGTCTGTTATGACAAGTGGGGCCCACATGTCAGCATCCACCTTCTTCTTCCTCCTCCTCCTCCTTTCTCTCTATGTGGCATTTCAACAAACACTTACTATGCATAGGTGAACGGCGGCAGCAAGGGCTCTCGGATCGTCCAGGCCATAGAATAGACCTGTCAGGAGCGCGTCCACGCCGGTGCTCGGTGTGTTGCACATGATGTAGCTAGGCGGCAGCTACACGCGACCTCTAGAGCTGGTGTTGATCTGCGACAGCATGATCCTCCCGGCGTTTGGGTACCGCTGGGCATGGGCGTAGCCCATCTTGCCGCCGAGGAGGCCGCCCAAGGATGTCGCGACGCCGAAGACCGTCATGCAAACCGGATGGGTCCCCGTGGCTGAACCTGATGAGCTTCAGCCACATGGATAGGAGTGACATCGCCAACCACAGGAACGAGTCGCCCACGACTGGCGCCACGAAGATCTGGAACTCCGGGATCTGGATCACTGACTTGGCCTCCCTGAGCAGCTCCTTGGCCTCATCCCATGTAGACCGTTTCTCCGCCGTCGGTGCTACGTCCATCTGGAAGTTGGGGTCGATGGCGAAGAACCACGAGGTGCAACGGGAAGCACCAGCCCTCGATACGGAAAATGGTGGTCGACGACAATAGTAGGGTGGAGAAGCCCCCAAAGATGGTGGTCGGCGTGAGCAGCAAGTCGGAGGTCACCGATGCATAGTAAGTGATTGTTGAAATGCAAAATAGAGAGAGGAGAAGGAAGAAGTTGATGCTGACGTGTGGGCCTTACCGTTCAACTTAACGATCAAAATAAATGGCGTTGACTTTCCTGCCACATCAGCCCCGACGGGTGGATCTCACTTGTCATAAATGTTTTAAAATTGTCTAAAAGGTCCTCAATTTTTTTAAGTTTTTAGTAACAAACTAAAGAAATTTTGGTAGTTTTCGGTCACTTTTGAAAGTATTGTAGTTCTGTGTGACGCATACCCCTAATGTGGTAATTTTTTGACAAACAGTCTCTACATTAGAGGTTTAAATTCTTGGTATGCTACATATTCTGTTCATAATACAGTATTAAAAATACATTTATGTTGGAAATGCAACATTGAAATCTCAATCCCTTGCTTTTATTTGTAAAGCCCACAGTGATCAAACCCCAAAGATCGAACCACCTTAAGACACTTCTTTTGGCATAATCGGTCAAAATGAAATGGCTGACATAATGCAATATGCTTTTGCAAACTTCACGAAAAAAATTCTCAATAGAAAATTCAGATTATAAAAGAAATCCAGCGACAAAGACAGGAGAATACACGGATCTATCCATGTACTCTACATAATCATAAATAAGAATGGTTGTGTGCATCACATTGATGAGAGGCCGGGGATTCTAAACTCCTTGAAAGAAATCTATGTTCCATGTACATAGTTCAGGTTGTACTGATTTTTTTGATAGAAAAACATGTGCGGCTGTGGAGCTCGTGGCACGCGAGGCCCCTCATAAACGGAATTCCGAATGCTTCGACGGTTCCGAAAGATGCTCGTATTTGCATTATCTCAGTCCGATTGCCATATTACATTTCTCGGACCTTCTAGTCTTCCACCTCCTGATGTGTTCTGATAGGCCAGGGACGTTATTAAGCTGTGTTGCAACTGTCCAATCTGCAGTTAAACGTCAGGCATGATCTATATTTTTGTGTCTGAAAAACAGTACTCCAACTTTCTGTCGGAACTTGGGTTGATTCGTGTTGCTAACTCATGTGTAACTTCTGATTACGACAGCAGTTCAAGTCTATGTTTGGCAACGGTTTTCTCATCTCGGCTTGGCCACAAACAGGCCACAAGATTCAGGCGTTCAGGCTGATCACAATTCGTAGTTGTTGATTTTTTTTTTATGTAAAGAGGGAAATAAAACGAGATCTGAATATTCATGTTAAAATGCCTATGAAATTGAGAGCATCATGTTAAAACTTTGAAACATGTGCAAATATGAAAAGCCATATAATAAGTAAGATATCAAATTTCTTAGGTATTAAGAAGTGATCTTTGACCTTACAAATATTCACTTATGCAGCTCTGAATATTGAACCTTATAAAGTCTGAGTTTGTATTAGGAGAGTGTTGTATTATTCTTTAAGACCTTTTGTTTTGAGCTCTTGTTCTATCTTACATTTTTAAGAAGTTGGTCCCAATTCTCTCAACATGCAAAGTGTCCACCTCAACGTCCCCACTAAGGCCACACATTTAAGTCTCTCCCACTAAACCATGCAAAGTCTGCCACATAAGCAAACTTATAAATTACAATTATTTTTTCATTAGTCTATGCATGTAACGCTCCCATATTATACATGCATGTTAGTCATCCTTCAAATTTTTGTTCAAAATGATATTTTTAACAGTATTCACAAGTTTTATTCTATTTTTAGAGACTTTCTTTTATTAATTGTCAAGCTTAATTTTTATCGCGCTCCGAGTGTTCACCAATATTCATGCTGCACCGTCACCGCAGAACATGTACTACCGTGTCATCACCGTCCATTAGGGGGGCCACACCCCGGAGATGTGTGCTGCCTCTTTAGACATGCCACCACACCGTACGACATGTATGAGGACCCGGTGCTACGCTTCGGTGGCATTGCTACCTCCAGGGCCGCGGTCCCGCCTAACCCTAGAGCGGTTGACCACGAGATCTAGCCACTTAACTTTCACCGGACGGGCTTTGACCAGTGGACCTCTCCACCCGGTTGTGTTAGGCCAGCCCATAGGAACACTTGGAAGCAACATCTGGGCCAAACTCACAGCAAGATCCCCTCCATGTAGACCCGACGCAGCCGTTTCCCCCCTCCAGGTGCCAGCAGCAGCGCCGTCCGTGAGGGGGGCCATACCACGGAGACATGTGCCGCCTCTTCAGACATGCCACCACACCATACGGTATGTATGAGGGCCCGGTGCGACGCTCTGGTGGCATTGCTACCCCCTAGAGCCCCCGCCCCGCCTAACCCTGTAGCGTTTGACCACGAGATCTAACCCTTTGACTTTGCACGGACGGGCTTTGACCAGTGGACCTCTCCACCCGGTTGTGTTAGGTCAGCCCATACGAATACTTGGGAGCAACGTCCCGGCCAAACCCATAGCAAGATCCCCTCCGTGTAGACCCGACGCGACTGTTTCCCCCATCCAGGTGCCGGCGGCGGCGCCATCCGTGAGGGGGCCACACCCCGGAGACGCGTGCCGGACGTTTGCAACCGCCACAACACTTTCAAACTTGTGAGAGGCCACCTACGCAAGATTTGGCAGCATGCTAGCCCCCGGAGGTCGCCGGCCAAAGTCGTAGACACGCGGAGAGCAATCCGCGTAGAGGGAAGTGTTGAGATACTTCTCCATCACCAAAAATTATGAAAAATTACCATTAGTCCTATAGCACATGTGCCAACGTCGTGTAAAAAACTCATGATTTTATCACGCTCCACTACTAGAAAAAGGGCTATAGATGGAAATGACACTAATGGCGCACCAGACATATGGTGCGCCATTAGTATATACTAATGGCGCACATGCGCCATTAGTGTGGAAGACACTAATGGCGCACCAGGCACACGGTGCGCCACTAGTAACAAAATGTTTTTTTTTTCATTTTTTCAAACATACTAATGGCGCATCCGGGTAGAGTGCGCCATTAGTAGTTAGAACTACTAATGGCGCACCATCCATAGAGTGCGCTACTGCTGTATTTTTTTTACTTTTTTGCAAAACTACTAATGGTGCACCGTTGCATAGTGCGCCATTACTAGTTTAAACTAGTAATGGCGCACTGTGCCACGGTACGCCATTAGTATAAAAATAATAAAAAAATTCTAATAAAAAAATTAAAAAACATTCTAATGGCGCACCGCTCGGGGGTGCGCCATTAGTAATCTCCCCCTAGCTCCAACTCGCCCGACCCCTTCGTCCTTCCCTCTCGCCAGATCCAGTCCACCCCCCCCCCCCCCCCCCCCCCCCCCCCCCCCCCCCCCCAACCCCCCCCCCCCCCCCCCCCCCCCGCGCGCTGCCCCGACCCACCGCCGCCCCTACGTGCGCCGCCGCCCCCACGCCCCCACCACTACAGCTCCGCCATCGCCGACAGCCTCCCCGCGTCGGCCCCTCGCCGTCTTCCTCTTCGACTACGAGGACCCGGACGAGCTCGAAGGCCCTCGAGCCATCCCTCCGACACCACCGCCGCCGCCGACCCCGACCCCTCCGGCGACCGGCCACGCCCGCCCAGGTACCTCTCCTCCTTCCTCCTTCCTCCCTCTCCACCCTTCCTCCCCATTCCATCCCTCCCTAGCTCCCCTCGACCGTGTTTTGTGTCTCAACACTTCAGGTTTGTGCACTAGGTTTAGACAGACAGTAATGCCTAGGTTCAATTAGGTTCAGCAGTGCCATTTGTTCATAGGTTCAATTAGGTTTGTGCACTAGGTTTAGACAGACAGTAATGCCTAGGTTCAATTAGGTTTAGATAGACAGACAGTAATGACTGTGTTCCTAGGTTTAGACATACAATGTCTTTCATGCCATTTGTTCAACATCAGACAACATTTGTCATTTGCCACATGTTCAGTTCAGTAGAGATGCAATGCTAGTAATTCATTCCTTTTCTTCTAAAATTGACATATGGAAGTAATCTGTTAATCTGAATTTTGTTACTAATGATGAAATGCGATTTGTGCACTGTAGTTTGTTAATCTGGACAACTCAGTAGCTAATGCATTCAGTTAACCAAAGTTTAGTTCTTGTGTATTGTAATTTGTTAATCTGTTACTCCATTTGTTACTGAATTTTTCTCTTGGGGTTTAGTAGTGAGATAGAACATGCATGGTCCATCATTCAGTTGGAGTATTGCCTAGGTTCAATTAGGTTCAGTAGTGCTACTAGGTTTAATATCGTTGCTCCTGTGCTATACTTTGACAACCTTGAGTGCATTAGGGAGTGGTAGCCAATTAGGTTCAGCAGTTAATTGATGGTTTGATACATGATACATTTCATGCACAGGGTGCTAGAGCTGCACTTAACTTGCTAAAATCATCCCCTTGTTCTTACTGGTTATAGAAATTCATTGCTTGTCCTATGTTTTCTGTCAGGGTATTGTTCAGGAAGCTTGCTTGAGTTTGTGTCCTTTAATTTGTAAATCTACAGTTTTAGCCACATTTAGGATAAGTTGTTGTATATACTGTCATAAAGTTCAGCAATAACAGGGCATCAACAGTGCTACTCTAGTATCTAGTTGGGGAGGGACAAATGGACAGGGAATTACTTGTGATGCCTCTGAATTACCTGTGATCACATTGAGAAAGACTTGTAAAGATGATGATCATCTTTTACAAAAAACAATTTCTGTAAACACGTCAGTAACTTTGCTAGTTTGCTGGGTTTTGTCTCCGACCATCGTGTCGTGATGAATTTGCAGGTACCCCGAGAGGCCCTTGAGTTTGCTGGAATGTCTATTAACTTCTGTTCCGGCAAATTCGGGTACCCCATATGTCCTATTTTCAGCAAAGGTCATGCTGAAATTTTTCGTGAATTTTAGCATGACTTTGCTAAAATAGGACATATGGGGTACTTGTGACTAATGCATGGGCCGGGGTATCTTAGTACTTAATTAAGTAGGATCAACTGCC
The DNA here is from genome assembly GCF_003073215.2 of Triticum urartu. Lineage (NCBI taxonomy): Eukaryota > Viridiplantae > Streptophyta > Magnoliopsida > Poales > Poaceae > Triticum > Triticum urartu. The sequence continues at coordinate 20,846,592 of NC_053023.1, forward strand.
CCTTTATTCTTGCTGCATTAAACCATAGGTTTTAGGGTGCCTCGGTGTCGATAAGAACCTAAATGATGAAAGCTTAAGCTTTTAGGGTGCCTCGGCGTCGACAAACCCTAAATGATAAAAGCTTAGCTTTTAGGATGCCTCGGTGTCGACAAACCCTAAATGATGTAGTTTTGAATTATGAACGTAGGATATGTCGTCATCGGACGACGAAAGTCTCCCGGGGGAGTGCGACTGGTGCCACGACGATCGAGGTCTGTGTGACATGCCTCACCTGGACGATGATCGGCGCTTCCGCATTAAGCTCGAGGAGACCTTCGAAGTTGAAACGGTACACAACGACGACAAGTGTTATTTTCATAATTAAGCATGACTTCAACTATTTCAACGTGTAATTTTCATCTTTTACAATTCGAGTATAGCTTATCCCATGCCATGCAAGACGCTATGTCTTGGAGAGGATGGATTTTGAAGACCATGAAATTTCTGAAACAAAAAAAATTCACCTAAGGACTCATCACGATGTGGACTTTGAAGTAAATCTATATAATTCTGAGAGCGTAACCCATTTTGGTTGCAAAAATTGGGAAGCATTTTGCAAGATGTATGGTTTTGATGAGGGTATGCTTATCACCATGGATCTTGGTAATCTTGACATCAACCAAGACAATATGGACATTTGGGTCCTTGTTGATACGCCTCCAGTTCTACCGCTATGTGAGTTTCTCAAACATAGTTAATTATTAACTAATTTATATTGTTTATTTCAAAATAGTTGACAGCTTATTTTTATTGTTCAAAGAATGTGCGGGAGATGGTAGACAAAACCCACTACACCGATGGCTCCGAATTAACAACTTACAAGGAGAAAAATCATCTGGTCGGATTTTGTACTGACATTGAGAATTACAATATCCACAATCAAACTCCTCAACATTATGGTAAATACGTTCCACTAGTGCATGTGTTCAACTACGGTAACTACCATGGAAATACCCTGGTAAGATTTTTACTATTACGACATCTGTGCATCTTTTGCATACTTCTAAAACTAGTACATCATTGCTAACTATGAAATTATTACTATGTTTTTCAACAGATAATCTCAGAGAATTGTGTGCCTCATTTGATGTATAAGAAAGGTAGTCTTAATGTTTTGAACATACAGCCAAGTCATCCTACGAATCTCAACTGTCCATACGAGATTTCTAAAAGAAGTGGAGACATGAAAATCAAAGGATGGAAAAAATGTATGGACAGTCGTAAGGAGGTTCTTGGAAGCAAAAGGAAGCGAAGCGCAAGAATTGGAGACAGGATGTTCTCCATTCTCCATAATGGAGAGTCAGGGTCTATATTATTTTATGCTATTTTAGCTTAAATAGGGTATTTAGGTCCTGCCTAATACTGAGATGATCATGGGCTAAGAACAATTAAGTAGGGTTGGTTCGATGACTATCAAGATGATGATCGTATGACTTGTTATTAATAACGAGTAGAAGTTGTATGATGATGATTAGTAGGACTTGTTAGGATTAGTATTACTTCCGACAAACTCGATACTCGCGGTCTCGAGACATAATGTTTTATCTTTGTTCGGTCTTTTGAATTCGGAGACTAATATGATGAATTATATTCGGAGACTAATCTTCTATTGTATTCGATGAATCTACTGTTGCTGTGTGCTACTGTCTATATTCTGTCAAATAATATATTTTGTAACATGTGCAAAAATCAGAAAAGTAAAAAAAACCTAATATTCATACTAATGACGCATCACTACAGAGTGCGCCATTAGTATGCCAAAGTACTAATGACGCATCACCAAACAGTGCGCCATTAGTATGCCAAGTATACTAATGGCGCATCCATCCGCAGTGCGCCATTAGTGTGCCAAAGCACATGGTTAAATATGGCCCCTGGGAGGCATACTAATGGCGGATGGTGTTATATACTAATGGCGCACTGGGTGGTGCGCCATTTGTATACCAGATACTAATGGCGCACCAGTGGTGCGCCATTAGTAAAAAAATACTAGTGGCGTGATACTAATGGCGCACCAGTGATGCGCCATTAGTAGGCAAAACTGGTGCGCCATTAGTAGGCCTTTTCCTAGTAGTGCTTCGAGTGTTTACTAATATTCACGCTGCACCGTTACCGCGGAACGTCTACTACCGTGTACGTCATCGCCGTCCGTTAGGGGGCCACACCCCGGAGACGTGTGATGCCTCTTCAGACATGCTACCACACCATACGGCATGTATGAGGGTCTGGTGTGACGCTCCGGTGGCATTGCTACGCCCTAGGCCCCGGTCCCGCCTAACCCTGGAGCGGTTGACCACGAGATCTAGCACTTTGACTTTCGTCGGACAGGCTTTGATCAGTGGACCTCTCTACCCGGTTGTGTTACACTGGTAGAAAAAGGGCCTTTGGTCCTGGTTCGTAAGGGCCTTTAGTCCCGGTTCTGGAACCGGGACTAAAGGGTCGGTACTAATGCCCTGACCCTTTAGTCTCGGTTCAATCCAGAACCGGGACTAAAGGCCCTCCACATGGCCGGTCCACCTTTAGTCCCGGTTGGTAACACCAACCGGTACTAAAGGAAATTTTCTGATTTTTTTTTGAATTTTTTTTTGAATTTTTTTATTTTCAAATTTCTGATTTTTTTTAACCTCTAATCTCCAATCACCCCTCATCACTCCTCAATTTAATCTCTAATCACCCCTCATCATTCCAAATCATCTAACTTCCCGAACGGTCACCCATCCTCTCACTACTCCAGCCTGAGCACGCTTAACTTCCGTGTTCTATTCTCCCTCGTTTCCAAGTCTGCACTTGTTGTTTTCCTGACAATAGTAAGATGTCAATCCTATTAACCCTCAGGAATTTAGCTTGAGCATGAAGTCACATATTTCACTGTTTGAGTTTGAAACTATTGTTCTAAAAAACAATAATTTTTTAGTAACACTAATATTTCTTGAATAAGTAGTTTGACCACTGTTTGACCATAGTTTGACCAGATTTGACCAAAATTCAAAAAAGGTGAAATAATTATTTAATAACACTAATATTCTTGAATAATTATTTAGTAACACTAATACTTCTTGAATAAGTAGTTTGACCATAGTTTGACCAGATTTACTGAAAATTTAAAAAAACTGAAATTTGAGCATAACTTTTTTTCCTTTTGGAATTTGAGGATTCTACAAATTTGCAAACAGGCCGTAGATGATTTTTCCTTTTCGAGTAGATGATTTTTCATATAAAAAACTTTTTAATCCGAGTTCGTATGCGAAAGTTATGCCCATTTTACAAATTCCAGAGAGATTTTGTAAATAAAGTCGAAATTCTTATTTGTAAATTTTCCCAACAATTAGACCACATATCACATGGGAAACTTATTTTATTTTATTTTTATTGACATTTCCATCATTTTCTTTTGTTTTTTATAAAACTGAAAAGGCGGTCCACCGGGGGGGAGTTTGAAAATGGGACCTTTAGTACTGGTTCGTGCCATGAACCGGTACTAATGCCTCAAAGCCCATTAGTCCCGGTTGGTGGCACCAACCGGGACTAAAGGTCTAACATTTAGTACCGGTTAGTGCCACCAACCGGGACCAATGGGCATCGCACCCTTTAGTCCCGGTTCGTGGCACGAACCGGGACTAAAGGGCCCAGGTGAACCGGGACTAATGCCTTAGCTGCACGAACCGGAATGAATGCACCCATTGGTCCCGGTTCTGGACTGAACCGGGACTAATGGGCTTACCCAGCCTGGACCAAAGCCCCCTTTTCTACTAGTGTTAAGTCGGCCCATGGGAACACTTGGGAGCAACATCCGGGCCAACCCACAGCAAGATCCCCTCCGTGTAGACCTGACGCAGTTGTTTCCCCCCTCCAGGTGCCGGCGGCAGCGCCGTCTGTGAGGGGGGCACACCCTGGAGACGTGTGCTGCCTCTTTAGACATGCCACCATACCGTACGACATGTATGAGGGCCCGGTGCGACGCTCCGGTGGCACTGCTATCCCCCAGGGGCCCCGCCCCGCCTAACCCTGTAGCGTTTGACCACGAGATCTAGCCCTTTGACTTTGCACGGACGGGCTTTGACCAGTGGACCTCTCCACCCAGTTGTGTTAGGTCAGCCCATACAAAAACTTGGGAGCAACATCCCGGCCAAACCCACAGCCCTCCGTGTAGACCCGACGCGACCGTTTCCCCCCTCCAGGTGCCGGGGGCGGCGCCGTCCGTGAGGGGGACCACACCCCGGAGACGTGTGCTGCCTCTTTAGACATGCCACCACACCACTCGGTTGTGGTAGGTCATCCCATAGAAACACTTGGGAGCAACGTCCCTTCCATATAGACCCGATGCGGCTGTTTCCCCCCTCCAGGTGCCGGCGGCGGCGCCGTCTGCGAGGGGGGCACACCCCGGACGTGAGGGGGGTCACACTTCGGCAGCTGTATGTATGTTTATACTTACACATGCTACATGTAAGTTAATCAAATAATAATACATAAAAACAAAAATTATATATGAAAACAAAAAAAATAACTATGCCGACAGTGCTACGGCCAGGGCTTAGGCGGGCGGCGGGCCGCCGATCGGTGACGTGGCATATATGCTGATGGCTATAGTCGGCATTTACGCTGGTTGGTGCGCCCCGGATCGGTGACGTGGCATGCGTACCTATGCCAACGGCCGCCCGTCTCCACCGTCGGAATAGTTCGGATGCTGTTAGCCACCCGTCACGAGTGGGGTCGCCGGGCCCACAAGTGTGCCGATGGCCCGTGTATGCCGACGGCTGCTATCGGCGTGCTCTTATCTAGGCCGACGGCCTATATCGGGGTAGCCTGGCGGCCTGGATATGCCGACAGCCTAGACCTGGCTGTCGGCATAGCTCTGAATAGGCCGATGGGGGCCGTCGACATTGTTTCGGCCGTCGGGGTAGCCCCCTGTTTCGGTAGTGATTTGCTGCAGTTCCCCTTGCGTTAGAACCACCGCCGTGAGGTTGTTCGCTGCCTATGCCGGTAGGAGGCTTTGGTTTGGGTTTCCCCTTGCTGCCCTTTGATCCACCGCCTGACGAATGTCCGCTTGGTTGCCATCGCCTTTCTCGCTGGAGTCGCGTATGTCGGGGTCGAGGCGCTCCTCAATGGCAAGAAAACGGCTGGCCACCTCCGCTATTGTCATAGATTTGAGATCAACTATTGTTTCAATTGAGATGGCTACCTGGGCATAGGATTGCAGCACCACCCGTAGGAATTTACTCACCGCCTTGATCTCATCGACGTCGTCGCCGAGCTCCTGAAGGTCGCCGATCAGGCCGGTGAGGCGAAGGGCGAAATCCTCCACCATCTCTCCGTCATTGAAGGAGAGCGCCTCGAAGTCTCGGAGTAGTGCCTGAGCCCTCGATTCACACACATGTTCCACGCCCATGCAGAGCGTTCACCGTGTTCCAAGCCTCCCTAGCCGAGGCCTTGCCTGCCAAGGTACGGAGCATCTCCGGCGGTCCACCGCGGAGAATCACGCCCAACGTTGAACGATCATCAGGATGATCGGCGTCGCGTGACTCGACCACCTCACACGGACGTGCAGCCTGCAGGCCGGTGTACTTTCATCAGGATAGACCACTCGACGTAGTTAGCACGAGTCAACATCGGGATTAGGCCTCCGCCGCCGCCCTCTCTGATTACCAGCTCGTGGATGACCAGCTCCCGCCCACTTCGCCACATGGGGTTTTGTCCCTGACGAGCCACCGGCGAGGGCGTGTTCCTCCGACACGAGCCGGGGTCCTGCGGCGTGTGCAAGCCGCCTTGTTCTGACATTCTCTTACTGTAGCTCTGATGCCAATTCGGGAACTGGTTCCACGCTGCATGGCCTTTGTTTAGCTAAGAAAAAACTAGAGGATAACTGACATCTCAACGGGATTATTTGCTAACAAAGCTTCCTTCCAATGATTTAGGATCAGTAGAGGTCCCTTCTGCATCATTTGGATTTGATTTTATCATCTTGATCTTCCTCTTGGGAGGTTGCAGCTTCTGAGGATCAAATTTAGCCTTTCTACCTAGTCTCTATGACAAACACTTGATCTTTTGCCACGTGATTGATCAACTTCCACGTGGATCACTTTTCTCTTGATCATAGGCAACATGCTTTATCCTTTGAAAGAGGTAAAATATGATGTTGAAATTTCCTGGATTTTTATTTTTGTCCAACGTTGGGGTCTGAAGTGCTTCTAAATACATAATTTGGTGTAAACTTGCAGTAGTGAAAAACATAGGTTCGCCACACACATAGCATTTCATATTTTCATGCCGTACATTTGTTTTTTATGTACAGTGTCGTAATCTGGATTTTTGTTTTGCAGAGCACCTTGAAAATGAACATAAGGATAAAGAGAAGCAAAGCACGACCGTGGATATTTATAGTCTCCATACGGTAGGTGATGTGCCTCACATATTAACATGCTTAAACCAACATAGTAGTGGATGATACTTGTAATCAGGTTGGGTGATCGTGATCTACTGTATGGTTTAGAAGACCACTCACTAGTAGAAAATAGGGCTTTGGTTCAGGCTTGGCCAGCCCATTAGTCTCGGTTCATTCACGAACTGGGACCCATGAGGGCATACGTCCCGGTTCGTGTGCCCAGGGGGCCGGCCGGACCTCGTGGGACATTGGTCCAGGTTCGTCTGGACCCTTTTGTCCCGGTTCCGGACACGAACCGAGACCAATGGGCCTCGCTCCTGGCCCACAGCCATTGGTCTCAGTTCGTGGCTGGAACCGGGACCAAAGTGTGGCCTTTAGTTCCGACGTGTCCGGAACCGGGACCAATGATATGGCTATATATACCCCTCGCCCGCGAGCAGAGCACTCCACTGCTATGTTTTTTCTGGCCGGGAGGGCTTTGTGGTGCTCTAGATCACCTCCTATGCGCATGAGGTGTTCGATGAAATGGCCGAGCCACACTACTTAAGCTTTCTCCTATCCAAACTCGACCTCCAAGCTCCATTTTCCTCAAGATTTGTCTAGGTTTAGCGGTCTATCATGTCCCGTCCCCGTCTTCACCGTCATCGATCGCCCGCGCCGATCTCGTCGCCGGCACCACCGTGGTGAGCCTCTTGTTCTTATTTTCTTTCTAAAAGAAAAAAATTCTTACTTGTATGATTAGATAGATACTTGTCTAATTTTTTACTTTTATTATTGCTTGTTATTATATAGTGCGATGGTTTTGGTATCCGCCCCCGTCGGCCCTCGTTCTGTCTATGATTCGGATGTGGTATATATTATCTTTTATAACTATTTGGTTCATTTATTGTTTATGACAATTATGTCGACCAACATGACATAGATTTTATTTATCTAGGAGGTATGTGAACCGGAAATTCCAACCGACCCTATTGTCAAGAGGTTAAATTTAGTTGAAGAAGAAAACAATTACTTGAAGGAAAAAATAAAAAAATGAGAAGGAGAAGATGATATTGGAGTTGAATGTTGCGGATGTCATCGATGATCACAAGATCAAGATGGATGCAATGTGCTTGAAGATTAGAAAGATTAGAAAATATGCCATTCATACCGAGGTTTGGTATCATTATGTTGTTGGATCAATTGTTACCTTGGTTGTGATTATGATCGCATTTGTTGTTGCATTGAAATATTTTACATAGTTTCAATGTATGGTTTAATTAGATGCTCTGAAGAGCTATATGTTGTTCAATGAGAACTATGTATGTACTTTGGTTTTAATGTGATGATGAACTTTTATTAATTTGATCACTTATCTATTCATGATATTCTGTAATTGTTTTTGACACACTTAATTATATATAATGCACGCAGATGAACTTGCAATGGATGTACCGTGATAGACACACCTTCAAGTACATTAAGGGCGTGCATAATTTTCTCGAAGTGGCTGAGGCAAACAAGAAGAATGGTTTTATGTGTTGTCCATGCCCTATATGTGGGAATACGAAGTCTTACTCTGACCGTAAAATCCTTCACACCCACCTGCTTTATAAGGGTTTCATGTCACACTATAATGTTTGCACCAAGCACGAAGAAATAGGGGTTATGATGGAAGACATCGAAGAAGAAGAGGACGATGACAACTATGTGCCCCCTGAATATGGTGATGCTGCAACGGAGGAAGCTGAAGATCAAGATGAACCACACGATGTGCCTGATGATGATCTCTGTCGGGTCATTGTTAATGCAAGGAGACAGTGTGAAAGTGAAAAGGAGAAGCTGAAGTTCGACCGCATGTTAGAGGATCATAAAAAAGGGTTGTACCCCAGTTACGAAGATGGCAACACAAAGCTCGGTACCGTACTGAAGTTGCTGCAATGGAAGGCAGAGAATGTTGTGTCTGATAAAGAATTTGAGAAGCTACTGGAAATATTGAAGAAAAAGCTTCCAAAGGATAATGAATTGCCTGATATAGTACATACGCAGCAAAAAAAGTCGTATGCCCTCTAGGATTGGAGGTGCAGAAGATACATGCATGCCCTAATGACTGCATCCTCTACCGCGGTGCGTTACGAGGATTTGAACGCATGCCCGGTATGCGGTGCATTATGGTATAAAATTAGACGAGATGACCCTGGTGATGTTGACGGCGAGCCCCCCAGGAAAAGGGTTCCTGCCAAGGTGATGTGGTATGCTCCTATAATACCACGGTTGAAATATCTGTTCAGAAACAAAGAGCATGCCAAATTGATGCGATATCATAGAGAGGACCATAAGAAAGACGGGAAGTTGAGAGCACCCGCTGACGGGACGCAGTGGAGAAAAATCGAGAGAAACTATCGGGCTGAGTTTGCAGGTGACCCAATGAACGTATGGTTTGGTTTAAGCGCAAATGACATTAATCCTTTCTGGGAGCAGAGCAGCAATCACAGCACCTGGCCCGTGACTCTATGTATGTATAACCTTCCTCCTTGGATGTGCATGAAGCGAAAGTTCATTATGGTAACAGTTCTCATCCAAGGCCCTAAGCAACCCGGCAACGACATTGATGTGTATCTAAGGCCATTAGTTGAAGAATTTTTACAGCTGTGGAATGGAAACAGTGTACGTATGTGGCATGAGCACAGACAGGAGGAATTTGACCTACATGTGTTGCTGTTTCTAACCATCAATGATTGGCCTGCTCTCAGTAACCTTTCAGGACAGACAAACAAGGGATACCACGCATGCACGCACTGTTTAGCTGACACTGAAAGTATATATACATGGACAAATGCAGAAAGAATATGTACCTAGGGCATCGTCGATTTCTTCTGACCAATCATCAATGTCGAAAGAAAGGCAAGCATTTCAAAGACGAGGCAGATCACCGGAAGAAGCCCGTCATGTGTACCGGTGATCACGTACTTGCTATGGTCAATGATTTACATGTAATCTTTGGAAAGGGTCCCGACGAACTATCTGTTCCGAATGACGCCGAGGGACGCGCACCCATGTGGAAGAAGAAATCTATATTTTGAGACCTAGCCTACTGGAAAGACCTAAAGATCCGCTCTTCAATCGATGTGATGCATGTGATGAAGAACCTTTGCGTGAACCTATTAGGCTTCTTGGGCATATATGAAAAGACAAAAGATACACTGAAGACACGGAAGGACCTGCAACATTTGCACGAAAAAGATGACATGCTTTCAAAGCAGTATGAAGGTCCTGCAAGCTACGCTCTTACCAAAGAACCGAAAGAAATCTTTTTTGAATGTGTTGGAGCCGACTCTCTCAGCCCTCTTCTCTCTTGGTTGTTTCACACAACACACACGAGAACATAAGGAATTTTGGTGTCGTACTGTGTCACACAGCCGACATTTTCTTCTCTCTATATTTCTTCTTGTACCAAAACAAATATGCTTTTACATCCCTTAAATAGTACTCACGCACGCACACCGGGCACTACACTTGCCCACTAACCAGCCCACGCATGCACTAACCCAGGCCACTAACAGCACACGCACACATGCAACTAACAAGAATGGACCTTATCTAACTACGGACCTTTTCTCAAGGTCGCAACGGACTCACCCATCCATCGGCTTCAACTTGTGCAGACCGTTGGCTTCAGACCATCATGCACCACCGTCTCACACGGCAAGCTAGCCAGCTTCACGCGGCAGCTCGGACTTTCTCCATGCATGCTTCTCCTATCTGAAACTACTGACTCGTACGTATCACACGTACCTCCGCACACACACATTTTTCTACCTGCAACTACTACATGCAAGACTGAAATAAACATGAAGATACATGATCAAGATTAAAAAGCTAACAATCTCCTCCCTAATCTTGATCCTTTACTTGTGACACAGCTTCAGAGAAGAGCTGGCTCATCCTCGACACCGAGCAGTGCCTTCTCCTCATTGTCCTTCTTCTTCTCCGGACACTCCCAAGCAAAATGCCCAAAGTCATCACAGTTATAGCACTGTACTTCACTCTTGTCTCTGCGCCCTCCACCACGGCTATGTCGGCGGCCACGGCCACGTCCACAATGGCCGCGTCCTCGCGATGAGTCATGCCCTCTCGCCATGAGGAGCTGCTCTTCTTCACATGCCGTCTCCCGCCCCTTGACGAGCTTCTCGTGCGCCTTCAGTGAACCAATGGCCTCCTCCATGGCCATCTTGTTGGTGTCGCCAAACAATGCAATCGATGACGCAACGTTGATGAACTTGTTGGAGACGGCTCGGAGCAGCTTCTTCACGACGTACTTCTCCTCCATCGCATCACCAAGCTCATGGATGCGCCCCACGAGCGTCGTGAACCTCGCCGCGAAATCATCCACGGACTCCGCATCACCCATCTTGAGGCCATCAAATTCCGAGCGCAAGGATTGAACCCTCGCCTCTCGGACGCGCTCGACGCCCACATGCATGGAGCGTAGCGCCGCCCACACATCGGCTGCGGTCTCCTTCTCCGCAACTCGCAGCAGCGTCGAGTCGTCGATGGACTGGGAGATGATCGTCATGGCCATCTCCTCCTTGCCCTTGTCGACCTCCGATGAGGCCTCGCGATCAACGGCGCCCCACATGCCATTGGCATGCAAGAGGTACTTCATCCTCATCGCCCACGACACGTAGTTCGTCCTACTGAGCAGCGGGAATGGGAGCTTCCCCGCCGCCGTCGCGGCAGCCGCCATCGCCGCCGAGTCGCTCGGCACCAACGCTCCACTCGCTGAAGAGTCACGCGGCACCATCTTCGTCATCACCTAGCACTGATACCAAATGTTGGAGCCGACTCTCTCAGCCCTCTTCTCTCTTGGTTATTTCACACAACACACACAAGAACACAAGGAATTTTGATGCCGTAGTGTGTCACACAGCCGACGTTTTCCTCTCTCTATATTTCTTCTTGTACCAAAACAAATATGCTTTACAGCCCTTAAGTAGTACTCACGCACGCACACCGGGCACTACACTTGCCCACTAACCAGCCCACGCATGCACTAACCCAGGCCACTAACAGCACACGCACACATGCAGCTAACAAGAATTGACCTTATCTAACTACGGACCTTTTCTCAAGGTCGCAACAGACTCACCCATCCATCGGCTTCAACTTGTGCAGGCCGTTGGCTTCAGACCATCATGCACCACCGTCTCACACGGCAAGCTAGCCAGCTTCACGCGGCAGCTCGGACTTTCTCCATGCATGCTTCTCCTATCTGAAACTACTGACTCGTACATATCACACGTACCTCCGCACACACACACATTTTTCTACCTGCAACTACTACATGCAAGACTGAAATAAACATGAAGATACATGATCAAGATTAAAAAGCTAACAGAATGCAGCTGAACCATTGTTGTTGGAGAGGGAGTAGAGCGCGTCATTACTACTGAACCTTAGAAGAACCTCCTTGGCGACTTGATCTTTCACGGAAAAGCCGAAGTGGTCAAGTTCAACAGAATATATATTATTATATGTGAATTTGCGAACTGAGATGAGATTCTGAACAATATCAGGCAATAGCAGAACATTTTTAAGATAGTGTGCGACTACCGCTGGCGAGCACAAAGAGGCGAGCCTCCTTACCAATGACAATGTGCGAGTTTGATGAGCTAAAAGGGGATGAGACGAGGACAAGGTATCTGGGTCCCTGATAACATGGGAGGACGCCCTTGTATCCATGGTCCAGTCCACATTGGGCGGAAGGGACAGCCAGAGCTAGGCGCCGCCTTGTACATACATGGCTGCATTGTCCTATCCATATGGCAGAGTGGTGTAGGGTGCAGGTGGTGGAGGCACGGGGGAGTACATCATGGGGTAGGCTGCTAGGGTGATTTATTATATTGACATTGTAGTAACTGAAAAATGAGCTATTAAAAAATAAAACTACTTATTGATTGTGCCATGGTATCATTACATGACCACATCAATATGGTGTTAATTTTTTAAAGTATTATCCAAATGTTTTCACATATGTAATTTGCAAGGAGAAGATAGACCTGCTATAATAAAAATGTGGGGGATTGAGAAGTAAAGAGAGGGGGGGGGGGGGGGGGGGGAGGGGGTCAACAGAATGAAGGGTGGATGGAGGAAGAAGAGAGAGTGAGAAGGACTGAAGAAGGGGATGTCAACTATTGAGGCGCAAGTGTTACCAGCATTTTGAGACTTCGAGTGTTACTAGTTTTCACCAGGTAAGACCCACACGCCTGCCAGTGCCCAGTCTGTCGTACGTCAAAGTAGTAGCGCTCCGCAAAATAGTACACACTGCTACTTAGGGTAACACTGGCGACGTTCGTTGGTCCGTCACACTTCTACTTATTTGTGGCGCAACGACTAGTTTCATGTACCAGGCTTGCAGCGTTTTTTTCCTCGGGAACGTCGCTGTTGTCTTCACGTCTGCAGCGTCCCACTTTTTCCCATACTCTGCTGGTAGTTAGTGAAATTAGCAGGTGCGTTCTGTTTGAGCTGAACGCTGCTACTAGTAAAATTCTATAAGGAGTTTTCCTACTAGTGGATTGAGAGAGAGGGAGGGAGAGAGAGGAGGCACTAGTGCAAAAAGCCTAGCTATGATGTGGCAAAAAAGGCCTTGCTGACATGTATATTCCTGGCGTATGGGTATTTGTTGTTGGGGAATGTAGCATAAATTCAAAATTTTCCTACGTGTCACCAAGATCTATCTATGGAGTCATCTAGCAACGAGGGAGGAGTGGATCTACATACCCTTGTAGATCGCGCGCGGAAGCGTTCAAGAGAACGGGGTTGATGGAGTCGTACTCGTCGTGATCCAAATCACCGATGATCCTAGCACCGAACGGACGGCACCTCCGCGTTCAACACACGTAGGGAGCAGCGACGTCTCCTCCTTCTTGATTCAGTAAGGGGGGAGGAGAAGTTGATGGAGATCCAGCAGCACGACGGCGTGGTGGTGAAAGTAGCGGGATTCCAACAGGGCTTTGCCAAGCGCTGCGGGAGGAGGGAGATGTGTCATGGGAGGGAGAGGGAGGCGCCAGGGCTTAGGTCCGGCTGCCCTCCCTTCCCCCCACTATATATAGGGCCAAGGGAGAGGGGGGGCGCAGCCTTGGCCCTTCCTCCAAGGAAGGGTGCGGCCAGGGAGGAGTCCATCCTCCCCAAGGCACCTCGGAGGTGCCTTCCCCCTTTAGGACTCTTTCTTTCCCTTATCTCTTGGCGCATGGGCCTCTTAGGGCTGGTGCCCTTGGCCCATATAGGCCAAGGCGCACACCCCTACAGCCCATGTGGCCCCCCGGGGCAGGTGGACCCCCTTGGTGGACCCCCGGACCCCTTTCGGCACTCCCGGTACAATACCGATAATGCGCGAAACTTTTCCGGCGACCAAAACAAGACTTCCCATATATAAATCTTTACCTCCGGACCATTCCGGAACTCTTCGTGACGTCCGGGATCTCATCCGGGACTCCGAACAACTTTCGGGTTACCGCATACTAATATCTCTATAACCCTGGCGTCACCGAACCTTAAGTGTGTATACCCTACGGGTTCGGGAGACATGCAGACATGACCGAGATGACTCTCCGGTCAATAACCAACAACGGGATCTGGATACCCATGTTGGCTCCCACATGTTCCACGATGATCTCATCGGATGAACCACGATGTCAAGGACTTAATCACTCCCGTATACAATTCCCTTTGTCTAGCGGTACGATACTTGCCCGAGATTCGATCGTCGGTATCCCGATACCTTGTTCAATCTCGTTACCGGCAAGTCTCTTTACTCGTTTCGTAACACATCATCCCGTGATCAACTCCTTGATCACATTGTGCACATTATGATGATGTCCTACCGAATGGGCCCAGAGATACCTCTTCGTTTACACGGAGCGACAAATCCCAGTCTCGATTCGTGCCAACCCAACAGACACTTTCGGAGATACCTGTAGTGTACCTTTATAGCCACCCAGTCACGTTGTGACGTTTGGCACACCCAAAGCACTCCTACGGTATCCGGGAGTTGCACAATCTCATGGTCTAAGGAAATGATACTTGACATTAGAAAAGTTTTAGCATACGAACTACATGATCTTGTGCTAGGCTTAGGATTGGGTCTTTGTCCATCACATCATTCTCCTAATGATGCGATCCCGTTATCAATGACATCCAATGTCCATGGTCAGGAAACCGTAACCATCTATTGATCAACGAGCTAGTCAACTAGAGGCTTACTAGGGACATGGTGTTGTCTATGTATCCACACATGTATCTGAGTTTCCTATCAATACAATTCTAGCATGGATAATAAACGATTATCATGAACAAGGAAATATAATAATAACTAATTTATTATTGCCTCTAGGGCATATTTCCAACAGTCTTCCACTTGCACTAGAGTCAATAATCCAGTTCACATCGATATGTGATTAACACTCAAGGTCACATCCCCATGTGACTAACACCCAAAGAGTTTACTAGAGTCAATAATCTAGTTCACATTACCATGTGATTAACACTCGATGAGTTCTGGGTTTGAACATGTTATGCTTGTGAGAGATGTTATAGTCAACGGGTCTGAATCTTTCAGATCCGTATGTACTTCGCAAATCTCTATGTCATCTTGTAGATGCAGCTACTACGCTATATTTGGAGCCATTTCAAATAACTTTTCTACTTGGAGCTATTCTAAATTGTTGCTCCATTATACGTATCCGGTATCTCTACTCAGAGCTATCCGGATAGGTGTTAAGCTTGCATCGACGTAACTCTTTACGTCGAACTCTTTATCACCTCCATAACCGAGAAATATATCCTTATTCCTCTAAGGATAATTTAGACCGTTATCTGGTGATCTACTCCTAGATTACCTTTGTACCCTCTTGCCAGATATGTGGCAAGGCACACATCAGGTGCGGTACTCAGCATGGCATACCGTATAGAGCCTATGACAAAAGCATAGGGGACGACCTTCGTCCTTCCTCTTTCTTCTGTCGTGGTCGAGCTTTAAGTCTTAACTTCATACCTTACCACTCAGGCAAGAACACCTTCTTTCACTGGTCCATCTTAAACACCTTCAAGATCATGTCAAGGTATGTGCTCATTTGGAAGTACCATTAAGAATTTTGATCTATCCTTATAGATCTTGATGCTCAATGTTCAAGTAGCTTAATCCAGGCTTTTCATTGAAAAATACTTTCCAAATAACCCTATATGCTTTCCAGAAATTCTACGTCATTTCTGATCAACAATATGTCAACATATATTTATCAGAAATTCTATAGTGCTCCCACTCACTTCTTTGGAAATACAAGTTTCTCATAAACTTTGTATACACCCAAAAGCTTTGATCATCTTATCAAAGCATACATTTCAACTCCGAGATGCTTACTCCAGTCCTTAGAAGGATTGCTGGAGCTTTGCATACTTATTAGCATCTTTCAGGATTAACAAAACCTTCCGGTTGTATCACATACAACCTTTCCTCAAAAATCGTCGAGGAAACAATGGTTTTTGGCATCCTATCTGCAAGATTTCACAAATAACACGGTAATTGCTAATATAATTCCAACAGACTCTTAGCATCGCTATGAGTGAGAAAGTCTCATCGTAGTCAACTCCTTGAACTTGTCGGAAAACATCTTAATGACAAGTCGAGCTTTCTTAATGGTGATACTTACCATCATTGTCCGTCTTCCTTTTAAAATCCATATGTACCTAACAGCCTTACGACCATCAAGTAGTTCTTCCAAAGTCTACACTTTGTTTTCATATATGGATCCTCTCTCGGATTATATGGCCTCGAGCCATTTATCGGAATCCAGGCCCACCACCGCTTCTCCATAGCTCGTAGGTTCATTGTTGTCTAGCAACATGACTTCCAAGACAGGATTAGGTACCACTCTGAAGTAGTACGCATCCTTGTCGTCCTACGAGGTTTGGGAGTGACTTGATCTGAAGTTTCATGATCACTATCATAAGCTTCCAATTCAATTGGTGTAGGTGCCACAGGAACAACTTCCTGTGCCCTGCCACACACTAGTTGAAGAGACGGTTTAATAACCTCATCAAGTCTCCACCATCCTCCCACTCAATTCTTTCGAGAGAAACTTTTCCTCGAGAAAGGACCCGATTCCAGAAACAACCCCTTATTGCTTTCGGATCTGAGACAGGAGGTATACCCAACTGTTTTGGGTGTCCTATGAAGATGCATTTATCCGCTTTGGGTTCGAGCTTATCAGCCTGAAACTTTTCCACATAAGCGTCGTAGCCCCAAACTTTTAAGAAATGACAGCTTAGGTTTCTCTAAACCATAGTTCATACGGTGTCATCTCATCGGAATTACGTGGTGCCCTATTTAAAGTGAATGTGGTTGTCTCTAATGCCTAACCCATAAACTATCGTGGTAATTCGATAAGAGACATCATGGTATGCACCATATCCAATAGAGTGCAGTTATGATGTTCGGACACACCATCACACTATGGTGTTCCAGGCTGTATTAGTTGTGAAAAAATTTTCACAATGTCTTAATTCTGTGCCAAACTCGTAATTCAGATATTCATCTATATGATCATATCATAGATATTTTATCCTCTTGTCACGACGATCTTTCAACTTCACCCTGAAATTACTTGAACCTTTCAATAATTCAGACTCGTGATTCATCAAGTAAATATACTCAACATGTACTCAAATCATCTGTGAAGTAAGAACATAACGATATCCACTACATGCCTCAGCACTCATTGGATTGCACACATCAAAATGTATTACTTCCAACAAGTTGCTTTCTAGTTCCATTTTACTGAAAAACGAGGCTTTCAGTCATCTTGCCCATGTGGTATGATTTGCATGTCTCAAGTGATTCAAAATTAAGTGAGTCCAAACGGTCCATTTGCATGGAGTTTCTTCATGCATATACACCAATAGACATGGTTCGCATGTCTCAAACCTTTCAAAACAAGTGAGCCCAAAGATCCATCAACATGGAGCTTCTTCATGCGTTTTATACCGATATGACTTACGTGGCAGTGCCACAAGTAGGTGGTACTATCATTACTATCTTTTGGCATGAACATGTGTATCACTACGATCGAGATTCAATAAACCATTCATTTCAGGTGTAAGACCATTGAAGGTATTATTCAAATAAACAGAGTAACCATTATTCTCTTTAAATGAATAACCGTATTGCGATAGACATAATCCAATCATGTCTATGCTCAACGCAAACACCAATCTCGATGGTAGAGGGAGCGTACGATATTTGATCAACCTTGGAAATACTTCCAACACATATCGTCATCTCACCTTTAGCTAGTCTCCGTTTATTCCGTAGCTTTTATTTTGAGTTACTAACACTTAGCAACCGAACCGGTATCTAATACCCTGGTGCTACTAGGAGTACTAGTAAAGTACACATTAACATAATACATCCAATATACTTCTATCGACCTTGCCAGTCTTCTTATCTACCAAGTATCTAGGGTAATTCTGTTCCAGTGGCTGTTCCCTTTATTACAGAAGCACTTAGTCTCGGGTTTGGGTTCAACCTTGGGTTTCTTCACTAGAGCAGCAGCTGATTTGCCGTTTCATGAAGCATCCCTTTTTTCCCTTGCCCTTCTTGAAACTAGTGGTTTCACCAACCATCAACAATTGATGCTCCTTCTTGATCTCTACTTTTGTGGTGTCAAACATCGCGAATATCTTAAGGATCATCATATATGTCCCTGATATATTATAGTTCATCACGAAGCTCAAGCAGCTTGGTGGTAATGACTTCGGAGAACCATCACTATTTCATCTGGAAGATCAACTCCCACTCGATTCAAGCGATTGTTGTACTCAGACAATCTGAGCACAAGTTCAACAATTGAGATTTTCTCCCTTAGTTTGCAGGCTAAGAAAATCGTCGGAGGTCTTATACCTCTTGACGTGGGCACGAGCCTGAAATCCCAATTTCAGCCCTCGAAACATCTCATATGTTTCGCGACGTTTCAAAACGTCTTCGGTGCCTCAACTCTAAGCCGTTTAACTGAACTATCACGTAGTTATCAAAATGTGTATGTGAGATGTTCGCAACATCCATAGACAACGTTCGAGGTTCAGCACACTGAGCGGTGCATTAAGGACATAAGCCTTCTATGAAGCAATGAGGACAATCCTCAATTTACGGACCTAGTCCGCATAATTGCTGCTATCAACTTTCAACTAAATTTTCTCTAGTAACATATCTAAAACGTAGAACTGAAGCGCGAGCTATGACATAATTTGCGAAGACCTTTTGACTATGTTCAGGATAATTAAGTTCATCTTATGAACTCCCACTCAGATAGACATCCCTCTAGTCATCTAAGTGATTACATGATCCGAGTCAACTAGGCCGTGTCCGATCATCACGTGAGACGGACTAGTCAACATCGGTGAACATCTGTTGATCGTATCTACCATACGACTCATGCTCGACCTTCCGGTCTCTTGTGTTCCGAGGCCATGTCTGTACATGCTAGGCTCGTCAAGTCAACCTAAGTGTTTTGCATGTGTTCTGAGGCCATGTCTGTACATGCTAGGCTCGTCAACACCCGTTGTATTCGAACGTAAGAATCTATCACACCCGATCATCACATGGTGCTTCGAAACGACGAACTTTCGCAACGGTGCACAGTTAGGGGGAACACTTTCTTGAAATTTTAATGAGGGATCATCTTATTTACTACCGTCGTTCTAAGAAAATAAGATGTATAAACATGATAAACATCACATGCAATCAAATAGTGACATGATATGGCCATCATCACTTTGCTCCTTTTGATCTCCATCTTCGGGGCTCCATGATCATCATCGTCACCGGCATGACACCATGATCTCCATCATCATGATCTCCATCATCGTGTCTTCATGAAGTTGTCTCGCCAACTATTACTTCTACTACTACAGCTAACGGTTAGCAATAAAGTAAAGTAATTACATGACGTTTATGTTGACACGCAGGTCATAAATAAATTAAGACAACTCCTATGGCTCCTGCCGGTTGTCATACTCATCGACATGCAAGTCGTGATTCCTATTACAAGAACATGATCATCACATATATCATTCATCACATCCTTTGGCCATATCACATCACGTAGCATACCCCGCAAAAACAAGTCAGACGTCCTCTAATTGTTGTTTGCATGTTTTACGTGGCTGCTATGGGTTTCTAGCAAGAACGTTTCTTACCTACGCAAAGACCACAACGTGATATGCCAATTGCTATTTACCCTTCATAAGGACCCTTTTCATCGAATCCGATCCGACTAAAGTGGGAGAGACAGACACCCGCCAGCCACCTTATGCAACTAGTGCATGTCATTCGGTGGAATCGGTCTCACGTAAGCGTACGTGTAAGGTTGGTCCGGGCCGCTTCATCCCACAATGCCACCGAATCAAGATTGGACTAGTAACGGTAAGCATATTGAACAAAATCAACACCCACAACTACTTTGTGTTCTACTCGTGCATAGTAACTACGCATAGACCTAGCTCATGATGCCACTGTTGGGGAACGTAGCATAAATTCAAAATTTTCCTATGTGTCACCAAGATCTATCTATGGAGTCATCTAGCAACGAGGGAGGAGTGGATCTACATACCCTTGTAGATCGCGCGCGGAAGCGTTCAAGAGAACGGGGTTGATGGAGTCGTACTCGTCGTGATCCAAATCACCGATGATCCTAGCACCGAACGGACGGCACCTCCGCGTTCAACACACGTAGGGAGCGGCGACGTCTCCTCCTTCTTGATCCAGCAAGGGGAGAGGAGAGGTTGATGGAGATCCAGCAGCACGACGGCGTGGTGGTGGAAGTAGCGGGATTCCAACAGGGCTTCGCCAAGCGCTGCGGGAGGAGGGAGATGTGTCATGGGAGGGAGAGGGAGGCGCTAGGGCTTAGGTCCGGCTGCCCTCCCTTCCCCCCACTATATATAGGGCCAAGGGAGAGGGGGGCGCAGCCTTGGCCCTTCCTCCAAGGAAGGGTGCGGCCAGGGAGGAGTCCATCCTCCCCAAGGCACCTCGGAGGTGCCTTCCCCCTTTAGGACTCTTTCTTTCCCTTATCTCTTGGCGCATGGGCCTCTTAGGGCTGGTGCCCTTGGCCCATATAGGCCAAGGCGCACACCCCTACAGCCCATGTGGCCCCCCGGGGCAGGTGGACCCCCTTGGTGGACCCCCGGACCCCTTTCGGCACTCCCGGTACAATACCGATAATGCGCGAAACTTTTCCGGCGACCAAAACAAGACTTCCCATATATAAATCTTTACCTCCGGACCATTCCGGAACTCTTCGTGACGTCCGGGATCTCATCCGGGACTCCGAACAACTTTCGGGTTACCGCATACTAATATCTCTATAACCCTGGCGTCACCGAACCTTAAGTGTGTATACCCTACGGGTTCGGGAGACATGCAGACATGACCGAGATGACTCTCCGGTCAATAACCAACAACGGGATCTGGATACCCATGTTGGCTCCCACATGTTCCACGATGATCTCATCGGATGAACCACGATGTCAAGGACTTAATCAATCCCGTATACAATTCCCTTTGTCTAGCAGTACGATACTTGCCCGAGATTCGATCGTCGGTATCCCGATACCTTGTTCAATCTCATTACCGGCAAGTCTCTTTACTCGTTTCGTAACACATCATCCCGTGATCAACTCCTTGATCACATTGTGCACATTATGATGATGTCCTACCGAATGGGCCCAGAGATACCTCTCCGTTTACACGGAGCGACAAATCCCAGTCTCGATTCGTGCCAACCCAACAGACACTTTCGGAGATACCTGTAGTGTACCTTTATAGCCACCCAGTCACGTTGTGACGTTTGGCACACCCAAAGCACTCCTACGGTATCCGGAAGTTGCACAATCTCATGGTCTAAGGAAATGATACTTGACATTAGAAAAGCTTTAGCATACGAACTACATGATCTTGTGCTAGGCTTAGGATTGGGTCTTTGTCCATCACATCATTCTCCTAATGATGCGATCCCGTTATCAAAGACATCCAATGTCCATGGTCAGGAAACCGTAACCATCTATTGATCAACGAGCTAGTCAACTAGAGGCTTACTAGGGACATGGTGTTGTCTATGTATCCACACATGTATCTGAGGTTCCTATCAATACAATTCTAGTATGGATAATAAATGATTATCATGAATAAGGAAATATAATAATAACTAATTTATTATTGCCTCTAGGGCATATTTCCAACATTTGTTATCCCGGTGTTCTGTGGCGTCAAAAGTGGACCCACAAAGTATACTGATGGCATAAGGGAAACTGTCAACGCCAGCAGTAAGTTCACCTAGTCAGAACATTGGAACCCACATACAAGTGATGTTCTATAAAATGTCAACGCCACTACTAAAGCAATAGCGATGACGTAAGAAATATGCTAACGTTGTGCCCAGTGGCCAGCCATTTGTCTACCACGGGGGGGGGGGGGAGAGATCAAGGGAGGGAGGAAGAGGAAGAGTATAGAGATCTTGCAGGTACACATTGGAGGACAACCATGTTCTGAAATATAATTGAGATTTGGTGGTCAATCATCATTGTGTTTGTTCCTAATATGTCAGATATCATAACTTTCGTGCCGAATATGTTGTAGAAATGTTCTTCGATAAATATGTTTTTAGCTCTTGACATTTTAGTATGGTTGTAAATTTATACGTTCACATATCACTCCTAAAAACATTTTTGATCGGGGAAGAAAGAAAAAAATGAGAGTGTTTTAACAGTATTTTTTTTTGTCAACACAGCCTGTTGCAACACACGAACGTTCTACTAGTTGTCTTCAGTGGCGCGTGTCAGACTTACTGGTGCCACTAACGACAGATGGGTTCCAGCCAAGTATGCTTCTGGGTCCCATGGGTTAGTTGCGTGTATTACTAGTACGTTAGTTACGCTTGTACTTTTGTACCAACGACACCAATGTTTTAGAATAGGTAGGCTTCGACCCAACATGTAATATTCATAGAGGTACTTGGTCATGATCTTATGGTTGTAATTCTTCTCTATCCCCTCCTGTATTCTCTCTCTCGGTTTGAACCGAACAACCTTGTATGCTTATCTACGGGATATACCCTGCCCAATCAATAAAAACCGACACACGGCTTCCCAAGGAAGGTAAGACGCTGCACGTACTTTCCACACAATGAAGAACAATGATCCATGCAGTGTAGTGGGAAACTCTTTTAACTTAATGTGAATCATGCACTGTAGTGGGCAAAGAAACAAGTTTCGTTCGACGTACTTTCACGTGTGGGAATCCATTCCATTTTCGCATTCGGTTGGTTTGCAACCAAATTAAAGACGCTCAATTCCCGAAGAATGTTCTCTCCTCTCCCGCGTTGCACTATAAAAAAACATGCTAGATAGTTCAACCAGGGCATACTCTCTCGCTAATCTTTCGCTCCCACTAAAGCACCAGAAGAAGTTCGCCGGGCAAGAAACCACAACATTGTTCATGTGGTGCCTTCACGCTTATACGATTAACATACTGCCGCTGAACCATGAGCAGGTGGTTCGGGTTATTTTGAAGATGGTTTTTTCGGATGAATGATACTACACCGTCATGCGCCGGAAGGACGGCGCCATATTCGTGCAGTTTTTCCACACAAGCTCTACCTAGAGAGTTCATGGTTACATGTGGGCAGCGGCCTCGAGACCGTGACCTTCTATTCCGTCCCCTACGACGCCAATAACATGCCTCTGGTGTCTAAGGGGTGGGTCCAGATAGCTTAAAGACAAATTTATCAATCGTCGCGCCGGTTGCTATTTATTTTCTTATGTTATTTTCCTTTTTAAGTAGTCTTTCTTGCATGCATGGGGACAACAATTATATGCTCTTTATGTATGTTCTGTCTTTTTATATATTATAGAAGTGTTGCATTTGGCAATCGAATGGCTCTAACTGTATGTATTATAACTAATAACAACGGCTAATTGGACCCGTATAGCCCGTCTCTCTCCACTGATGACCAGCCGTGTCCTCATCCTCCCCGCCCCTCTCTGCCACATGGTGAATCTTCTCCGAAGTGGCCTTGACAACCATAGGTGGTTCTTCCTCAGGGGTCTTGACAACAATACATGGTTCTTTTCCTAAGATCTATAGTTTTGGTTCTAATCTTAGCTTACACTAGAACGCAGGATGGGGAAGGCTATATGCAGGGCGGAGATAGGGAGACCAACAGCGGGCCTGCCCCGCGCCCCCCCTAACTTCATTGATTTAAGGCTAAATAGGCATGTCAATGGTGATTACTTACTTTGTAGAATGTTGAATTTTGATGGGCCGGTCGTCCCCCAACAATACTTACTTGCTATATGTAGTCTAATCCACAAAGGAGGGAAGTGGGGAAGAGAAACATGTGGATTTTCGGCCTGAAACTATGTGCAAGCAGGGGCCGGATGTCCGAGCGGTCGTCGAGGAGCCGAATGTCCGGTGTGGTGCCCGGATGTGCGGATCTGGACTTCTCAAAATCTGGAGGAGTTAAACCATTTTTCTGTTCATTTAGGAAGGGTTTAACCTTAACGCCTTTCAGGGGTTCCATTAGAGTTGCTCTAAGGTAATGTTACGCTGCTTAGCGATAAGGAGAAGCATCCAGTGCACATTTTTTAGATTTACAGGGACCGATTCCCCGGTTGTATTTCATCAAAACGAAACCATGTTCACATACATGCAAAACTAAGCTTCGTGTGAGCGAATAGAAAACAGAAACAAGAAAGCATTACCGCTTTAAATATTAATATTATTTCATGATCATTCATCCAAGTCAGAAACCTAACCCCCTGCAAAAATAGAAGTCAGGAACCTAACATATCAGTAGCCAATGAACACCATATGCATGATCATATAGAAGAAATGCTACTGCAATTATCCAAGAAGTTCAGTACTACCAGCACCAAAACATATACTACAAAAGAAAACAACATGCGAGATATCAGAAGAACATCCTTAGGAGGCTAGGATAAATGGACATGGCTTGAGCACACCACCTTGCTCTTGCATCTGGATGGATGGAACAGGGAAAATGCTCTCTTGGAACAAATGCGAAGTAAGCCACCGTGCGTCTCCTCCCAAACATCCGGTAGAACTCGAAGTAAACCCCAAATAATCGGCGTCTTTGCTTTCCACAGTTCCTAAGAAGTTGCCATCGATGTTGCAATGCAACAGATGTCCACGGATCAGATCGGTCAGGATCTCACGATCTTTGATGATCACAATCTTGGGGCAGTTAGAATTTACTTGTAAACCATCTAGCCGCTGCAGCGGCACCTCCACTGCCGACAAGTTCATCCGGAGCTTGAAGGTTCATACCTCAGACTCATAATCCTGCATCACTGAGAAATCTAGGTGGACGCCATCGACGGTGCTCCACATGGCAAGCGCACCATCCAACTCCAGCAGCCACGCCCGAGGGTCCGATGCCGCTGGAGGACGACGCACCCACTGGAACTTTTCAGTTGTTAGACTGTATATATACGTAGCCTCTGTATATCTGTTGTAAAATTATATTATACTTCTTAGTATTTTTATATAATGAGATAGCCACACCCCGTTTAGGGTGTCGAGCAGTTCCCCCAAACATACGTTTTACATGGTATCAGTTTTGGGTTACGATGTCTTCCGCTGCACCCGCCGCCTCGGTCGCACCGGCCCCCGCCGCCGCCGCCACCGTCGCTGCACCGCCCCCTGCGCCGGCCCCTGCCGTCGCTCCCTCGCCGCCGTTTCTGGCCTCCCAGCCCCTGGCCGCGGCCTCGGCCTGGTGGACCACCCAGCCGCCCGCGGGCTTCCAGATCGGATCGGTAGCCGCCCACGGCGACCTGCCTCCGCCGCCGTCCTCTGGCGGCCCGTCGCCCTCGACCACTACGGGTGCCCTACCGGCGCCGCCGTCCTTCCAGGGTCAGCCGCCGGCGTACGGTACCGCCTCTGCCCCAACCTATGGCGCTGCCTCCGTTTCGCCGTATGCCGCCCTGCACCCGTACGGTGTTTCGGGTCCGGCCTATGGCCCCCCGTGGTATGGCGCCCCTGCATCCACTTCGGGTGCTCCGCCACCACCGCCGTCCGCCTGGCCGCAGTCTCCCTACGGCGCGCTGCCGTCGCAGCCCTATGTGGCGCCAACGCGTCCTCAACCCTACGCGGCGCCGCCCCCTTCGCTGCCCTATGGGGCCGCGCCTCCTCCGTCACCAGGGGACCCGTATGCTGGTGCTATCCCCGGCTATGGCGCACCCTTGGCGATTGCACCGCCTCACGAGACGGATCCATCTATGGGTCTCTATGTGCCACCGACACAGGATCGTGCTCCACCACCATCGCCGTTTTACTTCTCACATATCCTTCCGGTGAAGCTCACGCCGGACAATTACCTGTCGTGGCGGGCTCAGGTGCTTCCTCTCCTCCGTAGCCGCTACCTGGAGGGCTACGTCGACGGCTCCATCCCGTGCCCGCCGCCGTATCATCCGGCTCATCATGTGTGGGTGGCCCGAGATCAGGCAATCCTCTCCGCCATACAGTCGTCGCTGACCCCGAGCTTGTCGTTGCTGGTCATCTTCGCCGCGACGTCTAAGGATGCTTGGTCGGCACTTCACAGCAGCTTCGCCTCTCAGTCTCAGGCGCGTGCTCATTCTATACGCACCGAGTTGGGGGAGACCAAGCTTGATGGCCTCAGCATCACGGACTACTTCAACAAGATGACTGGTCTCGCGGACACGTTAGCCTCGATTGGTCAGCCGCTTGGTGATGAAGACTTCACCACCCATGTACTCAACGGCCTGGATGATGACTATGATAACCTCATTGAGAATGTGCATGGTCGCGAGGCCCCACTGCCACCCCGCGAGCTCTATGCGTGCCTCCTTGGCCGCGAACAGCGCATCAAGGCGCGCCGAGCCTCTCCAGGGTTTGTCTCTGCCAACGCCGCGACTCGCGGCAAGTTGCAGAAGCCGGCGCCGCTTGGTGGGAAAGTGGCGGCCTCGCCTCAGTCCGCTCCGCGGGGTTCGGCGCCCTCCATCACTGGTGGCAGCCGGCCCGTTGCTTGCTGTCCCTGCTGCGGCGCTCAGCAGGCCTGCCAGCTGTGTGGCATTGAGCGTCACATTGCGTCTCGCTGTCATCGTCGCTTCAAGCAAGATTTTCTGGGCCGAGGCAACAATGGCAAAGGAAATGATAAGCAAGCTGCCGCCGCGGTGACGAGCCATGAGCATGGCCGCACTCCATCCTACTCCATTGATCCTACGTGGTATATGGACACCGGAGCTACCAATCACCTCACCAGAGATATGGGCAAGCTCTCTACTCAGGAGCCATACCGTGGTCATGATTAGGTGCACACCGCCAGTGAAGCAGGTATGCGCATCTATGTTGCATATGCCCCTGCGTTGCTCCCTAATCATGCTGCAGGTATTGGACGCGGTGCACGCCTTGAGCTCCTAGAGGAACAAGCGCCGGATGATGCTCGCGATCGGGACGCCTCCCATGTGCATGGGCCATGCATACCGGGTGGCACCCGCCAACCTGCCGCTGCTTCGCCCGGGGAGCAGGCGCCGGCCTCACCCGCCCCGACGCTGGCTTCGCCCGGCTCGCCAGTGGCGACTTCGCTCGCCCCGACGCTGGCCTCGCCTGGCCCGTAGACTCCGGCGTCGCCCGGCCTGGCGGTCACTTCGCCTGGGCCAACTGCCGCCTCATTCGGCCCGGTGGTGGTCTCGCCCGACCTGGCGGCTACTCCAACTGGGCCGGCTGTAGTTTCGCCCGGCCCAGCAACCCCGCCGGACCTCGACGCGTCGTCGCCCGCTTCCCTGACACCAGGGAGCCCTGGTGAGAGCTCGTCGGGTGTCTCGGCCTCATCATCATCACCCGTCGTTGTGGTGTTGCCAGTACAGCCTGCTGTCCCCGTGCGTCCTCGCACACGAAGTCAATCTGGCATTTTTCGTCCGAATGAACACAAAGATGGGACTGTCGCATGGCTTTCTGCTTGCATGGCTCATACTGCTGCTGATCCCAGTGCAGAACCTCGCCATTTTCAGGCTGCACTCAGTATTCCTCATTGGCGTGCGGCAATGGAACAGGAGTTTGATGCTCTACAAAAAAATGATACTTGGCTGTTCCTCCAGTGTCTGGCGTCAACATCATTGATTCCAAGTGGGTTTTTAAAGTCAAGAGACATGCTGATGGTTCTATAGAACGCTACAAGGCACGACTAGTCGCCAAGGGTTTCAAACAAAGGTATGGTCTTGATTATGAAGACACGTTCAGTCTCGTTATCAAGCCTACTACTATACGTTCGCTGCTGTCTCTTGCTGTCACTCGAGGATGGTTTCTTCGTCAGCTCGATGTGCAGAACGCTTTCCTACATGGAATTCTGGAGGAGGAGGAGGTTTATATGCGTCAGCTGCCTGGTTTTGTTGATCCGGCACGTCCCCATCATCTCTGTCGTCTGATTAAGACACTGTATGGACTCAAACAGGCTCCTCGTGCATGGCATGCCCACCTCGGCTCTGTTCTTCGAGCTCTTGGGTTTACTCCCTCCACTGCGGACACGTCGCTGTTTCTCCTTCAGCGCCCTCAGGTTACGATGTATCTCCTGGTTTATGTTGATGATATCATTCTCATCAGTTACTCTGATGCTGCTGCTGGTCGTCTTGTGACTGCGTTGAGTTGTGATTTTGCTGTCAAGGACCTAGGTGCTCTGCATTTTTTCCTTGGTCTGGAGGTCTCACGGTCTTCTACTGGGTTAACTCTCACTCAGAAGAAGTACTCCATGGATTTGCTACGTCGGGCTGGCATGCTGAAGTGCAAACATGCTATCACTCCGATGTCTGCCACTGATCGGTTGTCTGCTCTTGATGGAGAACCTCTTTCACCTGATGATGTTACTGAGTATCGCAGTCTCGTTGGTGGTCTGCAGTATCTGACTATTACCAGGCCTGATATCTCCTATGCAGTTAACCGTGTGTGTCAGTACCTTCATGCACCCAGGACATCTTATTGGTCAGCTATGAAGCGTATTTTGCGGTACATCTGTCTTACTGCCTCCTATGGTTTGCTCCTTCAGCCTGCTCCGTCTGGTGAGCTCTCCGCTTTTTCAGATGCAGATTGGGCTGGTAATCCTGATGACAGGCGATCCACGGGGGGTTATGCGGTATTCCTGGGTTCTAACTTGATCGCCTGGAATGCTCGTAAGCAAGCAACGGTGTCTCGCAGTAGTACTGAGGCTGAGTACAAAGCGGTTGCCGATGCGACTGCTGAGATCATATGGGTACAGTCTCTCTTGAGGGAACTGAGAGTCTCTCCAGCCCGTCCTCCAATTCTGTGGTGTGATAACATCGGTGCTACATATCTCTCGTCTAATCCAGTGTTCCATGCTCGGATGAAGCATATTGAGGTTGACTATCATTTTGTTCGGGAACGGGTTGCACAGAAGCTACTATGTATCAAGTTCATCTTGTCAAAGGATCAATTTGCTAACATCTTCACGAAGCCTCTTCCACAACCACAGTTTGTAGGCTGTAGGCGCAATCTTAACTTACTTTGTACTTCAGGCCATAGTTAAGATTGAGGGAGGGTGTTAGACTGTATATATACGTAGCCTCTGTATATCTGTTGTAACATTGTATTGTACCTCTTGGTACTTCTATATAATGAGATAGTCACACCCCGTTTAGGGTGTCGAGCAGTTCCCCCAAACATACATTTTACATCAGCCACCGTGTCAAACACCATTATGTCGGCGGTAATCTTGGAGCACCGCCCCGTGTCCCAGTGCAGGTTGCCATGATAGAAGACCGGTGGATTATAGGAGGAACCTAGCAACCCTGCCAGTAACGCCTGATCTACAAAACGTGGCATAGCTGGCCAAGATGCATCAGATATCTTTTTTTGGTAGTTATAGACGGATCTTGGGTCGTCAGATCCCACTGCAAGGACGTTGCAATTCACCTGATCCATATCCTCCGATCTCATCCAGTACAGCACCCGGAATTCTTCAGACGGGTGGTGCCGGTAGAAGCCGGCTGTGCGGATGGTGGCAAAGGGACATCTTGGAAGCTGCAGCAGGGGAGCGTACTGGCGATTGGCCGGGTTGCAGACGAAGTAGTCTTTCTGGCGCATGCCAACGGAGACGACAAGGAGACCATCGCAGGCGGCCTCTAACCAGAGGCTGTCAGTGGTACGGCTGGTACGGACGACGGGTCAGAGCTTGCGATCGGAGCCGGCGACGACATGAAAGGCAACGAAACAGTCGTAGTCGTCCCCGTTCTCTTCAGAGTAGTAGCACTCTGGAACATTTGGAAACATATTGATAAGGGGGAGCACAGGCTGGCGGCGGTGGTGTGCGACGACGAATTCAGGAGCGGAGGTGGCGCTACTCCAAGACTTGCGGACGGCACGCCACTGGAGGACATCCTTGGACGGCAACCGCACAAGTATCTCTTCCACGATGATGGACTCTGGCAAGTCGTCGAGGACGGTTGCCACCCTTCTGCCCCTGCCGGGCATCATGACCGACCGCCTCCCGGGTGTAGTACAAACAACTGAGAAAACAACACGCCACCATTAAGCAAGAACACAGTGCAGCAATAGTAGTACATATCCTAAACAAGATCAGATAAATGACTACTCACTTGATCTTTTAGATTCCAGCAGATGCAGCGTGATGACTGTGCGAGGTGGAGGAGCTCGAGCGAGGGAAGAGGAGTACTCCCTCCTTCTATCTATATAGGCTTAATGTGTTTTTTAAGATCGCCTTTAACTATTGACAAGATTAATAGTACATGACATGTACAATGTGAAAATTATATCATTGAAAGCTCCCTTCACACATGAATTTAACGGTGTGCTTTGTGTAAGTTGCATGTCATATATTATTGATCTAATATTTGGTCAAAGTTAGCCTCGAAAAACACATTAGGCCCTATATAGATGAAAGGGGGAGTATGTATATATCGGATGTGTTTTTCTTGGGGAGATGAAACGGATGAGTGGAAACCTAAGAGTTTCGGTGGAGAGTTAAATACAGCTTTAATCTGTATGCTACGTTCAAGGAGCACAGCACATTCGCTTGCGGCGTAGCCGTACCTTTTTGACTGAGAAAGGAGACCAAGGGGCTGTCTGGAGTAAACAAGGAGACTGACGTGCATGTACTGGGGACCAAACCACGTCTCGTCTTCACTGGGGTCTGTGGATACAAACCTACAATTGTTGATGCAGGGGAGGAACAAATGTACGAGTAACTTGGACTTCAGAAATGCCAGAAAATGTATACATGCACAAAGATGTGGGTAGAAGATATATGATAAAGACTAGCAGATACTTCTATGTGGGAACTGAAGTGTCGCTCGGATGGTTAGGTTTCTTGTGGAGGAACCAATCCAACAAGGTCAAGTCCTAGACTTGGCATTGATGGTCGCATTTTT
The DNA here is from genome assembly GCF_003073215.2 of Triticum urartu. Lineage (NCBI taxonomy): Eukaryota > Viridiplantae > Streptophyta > Magnoliopsida > Poales > Poaceae > Triticum > Triticum urartu. The sequence continues at coordinate 20,877,472 of NC_053023.1, forward strand.
GTAGATTAATTTCAGGTCTTCCAGCGATGTTCCCTCAATGAGAGAAGACTTCTCCGTGTACATGAATGCATTTGTGTCGATTTTGTCGATCTCAAAATGATGTGTCAGCTTAGTCTCACTATTGAGAAAAGGCTTATAGGTGGCCCTTCAATTAGTGACAGACATGAACAGGAACCCGCCATTGCTATTTTGGAGAAGTACCAATTGCTTGTAATCTTATATTTACTAATTGAAAGCATCATACGAGACACCATGCTAATCCTAAAAAATAAGAAATTTCATCCGTCCAATTAACATTTAGTTCATTTGTAGCCATGAGATGAAAAACAAACGTGGCCATCGGATGAAAAGCAAACGTGCTGTCCTTGGTCTTCTTCTAGGTCTTCTTTGGTTCATAGGGTAAAAATATCATAGGAATAGAAAAATCATAGGAAGTGAGGTGGCATGCATCTCCACCTCACTTCCTATAGGGAAAGAGATGTCACTTGATTCATAGGATAGGATTTTTTTCATTGAGTCTAGGCTAATGTTTTTTTCTCTTGGAAATGTGAAGGATTGATTCCTATCCTATATAGGAATAGGAATCCATTACTACAAACCAAAGACCTCCATAGGAATTTTTCCTACAAAAATCCTATCCTTTAGAAATCCTACAAGATTCCTCCGAACCAAAGGAGGCCTAGGCTTGAAAAAAGAATCTACAGGAGACGTGCTCCCCTTGGTCTCTCCCCTCCCTACGCTTTAAAATAAAATCTGCAGGAGACGTGGAGACGTGTTCCCCTTGGTCTCCCTTTCTTCGGTTGAAATTAATGGGTTACTATACACTTAAACTAGGAAACGTACTAATGATGTTACCCATAAGTGCATGACACAACTAGGTAAAGTATGTTGTGCGTACATGCATCTAGGTATGTGAAGTAGTTTTTCTAATCCAAAAAATCACCACGCATATCACAAAGCATATATGCGTGTAGTATACAAATCATGCATGTATTTATATCACACTTGCGTATATACTTCCAAATCTGTATGTGACACGCACAATCTTTTCATAAAATATTAAATAACCCACTTTCAAGAAAGTTGTAAATCTAAACGGCAAATACATGTAATAAAAAATCCTAAAATATTGCTAAACTATACATGTGCATAAAAATTCCTAAAATACATTTTTTTAAAATCAAAAAGTGAGGGCATGTACATTAAGTTTAATCGCACGACAATGGTGAGCGTTAAATTATGTAAAAATAATAATTTATTAGTAGCCAAAGAAAAACATTGCTATTACTTTTCGTGACGTGATGAATCAGCTAGGATCAAGGACCAATTTCCCAAAATGTACAAACAAACTTTCAAAATCACATAGATGGGCATCCAATAATTGATGGGAACTTTTAAAATAGAGAACGACAAGCTTCTAGAAATTTACAAGACAATTAAAAAAATAAGACAAACTTCTAATGTTAATGTTGAAATTTTGAACATTGTGGTCCAAGTGAAAAAATGATTTGACCAAACAAAAGATCATGGTTAAGTGATGAGCGCTTTACTGGTGTGGCACCGATAATTACATAGGTATATATCTGTGTGCATGTGCATGCATGTGTGATACATAGAGAGAGAGAGAGAGGGGGGGAGGGAGAGTTACAAAAGTTAGGAGCCGTATAATGGTGCCACCTCTTTATACACTATGAAAATACTTTTCTTTCTACAAGATTCAAACAAAAAAATACTTATATAAATTTTTTGTATACAAAACATTACTAGCCCATGCAGGAGCACGGATTGATGACTAGTAAAACATAACCGCCACTGGAATTACCATAGCAGTGACGGGTAGAAATAACCACCCGCCACAAGTAGACTTTCAAATTTGCCAGCGTGATGAAAGTCAGGAGAGGCTGGCCTGAGGATATACCCACGATTGGTGCAAGCACCAGTTGTGGGCAGAATATATGCTCGTCACAGATAGCTTGTGGTGATCTGCACAAAAAATAAATTCTACATATTCAGAAGTTAGCAGTGAAGGGCATTGGCCATAGCTTGTGGTGACCATGTATGTTAGGCCAAAAAAATTCCACGGAAATCATATGTACTAAACTTAGAGTATTCTCAAATTTGAAGGGGGTCAACAAATCCTTAGGAAATCACATTTACTAAACCTATAATAGATCGTTTGTCCGCTACTTCAGGGAGAGTGTCTGGTTTCTACATGAAGTGCATTGAGTTTTTGTCGTAACGATCTCAAATTTTTACTACACCCTACAGATGTCCATGAAGAAACCATGCAAAATTTCATCCCTTTCCGAGCTCGTTTGCACGCTTAAAGCTTTTTGCCCTTTTTAGTTGCCCGGAAGTCAATTAATGTCGCAAAAATAGCAAATCAACTCAAAAAGTGTCCATTACTCATGGAAAAAGTTTGAAGCTCAAAAGATATTTAAAAAATAAGTTGTGTGTAAGGCAGGTCGGATCTGTACACGTTGTGCAGCAAGTTTTTGTCGTGACGATCTCAAATTTTATCACACCCTACAGGTGTCCAATGAAGGCATCTTGCAAAATTCCATCCCCTTTCCGAGATCGTTCACACGCTCAAAGCTTTTTACTCTTTTTAGTTGCCAAAAAAAACCAATTAATCCCGTGAAAATAGAAAATCAACTCAAAAAGCGGTAAATTTTGAGCATACAGCTTCCAAAAGTGTCTATTACACATGCAAAAAGTTTGAAGTTCAAAAGATATAAAAAAATAAGTTGTCTTTATAAGGTGGTGGGTTTTGTTCGAAACCGTAACACTTGGTGAAAGAGTGTCCGGTCTGTACACGTTGTGCATCAAGTTTTTGTCGTGACGATCTCAAATTTTACAACACCCTACAGATGTCCAACGAAGACACGATACAAAATGTCATCCCTTTCCAAGCTCGTTTGTTCGCTTTTTGTAAATAAGTGTGAAGGTACCCATATGTGGCGGGTGACTTAGGCCTGCCACCACTTCTAATTTGACGTGGCGTGTATAGATCTGCGCCTGCCTCTTGAATTTAGCTGTGGCGGGCTATAAGGTGTGCCCGTCACTGGCGTTGGCACACATACCTTATCCATTCTAATCCCCACGCTTCCGCAGCCGTCCACATATTATCCAAAAATCTTTCACCCCGTCTCTCTCGCTCCTCGCTGCCATCGCCATCGTCATCGCCGCCTTCAACGTTTCCACTGTCGCGCTCGCCCTCCAGTGCCTACAATGTCGGCGTCGTCCCCCTCGCCCTCGTCGTCCCCATTGCCCTTGCCGTCCATTGCCGCCGCATCCACGTCCTCGGCCTCGCCGTCGGCCACCGCCTCGAACGTTCCTGCCCTCACCGTTGCCCTCGCCTTCTGCTGACTCCAATGTCCTCTGCATCCCCGTCGCCCTCAACGTCTGCTGTCATCGTCCTCAACCTCCCCGTCATCTCCATCCGGCCCGGTAACCACATCTCCCTCTTTTATTGTAAATGTAGAGTGTAGTTGTTCTTATACTAGAGAAAGTAAGTACCGGAAATAGTTTGTACTAGTTATTAGATAGTGTTCATAATGCAGAGTGCATTTTTTGGGCATACCATATTATGTACAATTAAAAGTTTGTAGTAGTTATTCATGATGTAGGTGTTCATAAGGAGTGCCAACATTTTGGGAAACGTTGATTAAGTTCGGTTTTGCCTATTTTCTGGCACTCAGTATGTTGAATTACAAGCAAAGGTCATGCCGATTTTTTTTTCTTAAATTTTTACTTTCTATGTCGAATTACGGTTGCTGTACACAGTTATATCTTGTTATATACTCCCTCCGTCCGGGTTTATTGGGCCCGTGAGCAAGAAAGCGGCGTCCCTTCTTATTAGACCCTCCCGTCCGATTACCAAGGAAAGTTAATTGGAAACGATGCATGCATACGAGATTAGCGTCGTTGGGCAGCATTTTCAGGGAAATAATTATGACACATCTAGATGTGCTTTAGCAAAACTGAATAATTAATGCATAGACGCTGCATGCGTGGAGATTTGGCGCTTGGGTTGCAGCTCCATCCGCTAGTTCCGCGGAAAATTAATTCGTAGACGTTGCATGTGTGGGCTCTAGAGGTAGCGATTGGTGCAAAGCATGCGGGATTGTGGTTACATAATTATCCACAATAAATGACGTCCCATACTAAGCAGTAGCTAATTACTCGAGGGATTAATACCTAAACTAACGTGCACGAATAGATGACTGCCTTGGTCTTGCCGATTCGGTTGGCGGGCCTAATAAACCCGGACGGAGGGAGTAGTTGCTTTCAATGAAATTGTCGTTTATCTAAATGTCATGTTTTTAATGCGAATTAGATGGAGAAGTCAAGAAGCCTCGTTATGACTCCTATAGCCGTAGACTCCATCTTGAGGGTGGCACAGTACACGGTGATCACGCTCTCCCATGCGGAGAGGACTCTAGTAGCCACCAAGAGAGCTCAATCATACGCCGAGAGAGATGCATAATCTTACCATCTTGCTACAGCAGCCGCCCGGAATGATTAAACAGGTCCCGGCCGGTAGCAAGGCTGGCCCTGTTCTAGTCCAACGCTTTTTATACTCTCTTTTTTCCAGGACTTTTTATACCCTTATTATTAAGACCTTAGTGTTATGGTGTTGTGTTGTCTCTAGATCCCTCGATTAGTCCATCTATTATATCAAAAGAACCGTAATGCAAATCAAGCAAATCGCAACACAAATGGCAAATAAAATTTTCCTCTGGAATGAATGGAGTTGTGGTGGAGCAGATCCTGCGGGAGCTCTCCCTGAAGGTTGTGAACTATATTGTGCTCCAACAAAGTCCAAACACACAGGGCCGGTCCTGAGTTTTCAGAGGCCCGGGGCGAAACTAGAATCCGAGGGCCCCCAAATATAAACATCAAACTAATAGAATTTGAACTTTGAAAAACTTTTCTCTACATAAACTTTGGTGCAACTTTTAAGGTTTTCGCTAGTTCATCACATCACAAACAAAATATACATCCCCCTAAAAAAATACAATACGGCCCATTAACGTTTTCTATAAAACAAAATGGTATGGGAAGTACAGTCACTTTGATCCCTAAGCTCACAACATTAGCATGGTTTTTCTCTTATACTTTGTTGCGGTCCTAGTTAATAATACAACAAAATTAACCACACCAACGTCCTAAGATTTAATTATATAGCGTATTTTTTACCTATGTTCTATATTTTGTTTATTACTTTCCTCGAACTGAAAGTAACTTCACTTGGCAAGAACAGGCAAACACTATCTATCATCGACCAATTTAATCCGGCCAAGAGGCAGAAAATTTAAAATCTACGATACTTTTATTGTATAAATAATTTACATGGTAGTATCTGTTTACCTGCATGCGACAGATGTATGGCTCGTCCCCAAATCGAGCCCCAAGCCGTCCACGGATTTCTCCCCATCCTCCAAGGACTAAAGACAACACTCAAGACGACCTTTGGTTCGGCTTGAACAGGCACGGCCTACGAGCTATGATCTCGCTGAAGTCGTACGCCGCCCCTGAAGACCTGCATCTGGCCAAGGTAGTGGATGGGCACGGCGAGGTCGCTGAAGACTTGCAACGCAGTGTACTCTTTCGGCCCGCCGGAGGGGGCCTTGGAGTTGCCGTACCCCGCATATCTCGATGTGTGGCGCCCGATGGGCCGATGATCTCGGGCGCGCTAGATGTGAACAACAAACGCCGATTGATGAAAATCCGGAAGACGGCGATGCGCAATGGAAATCCTGTAATCAAGCGTCGCCATTACAGGCGGAGTTCTCGCTGTGGCTTACGATGTTTGTTGGGCCTCGATGGAGATCGTTGAATCAATGAAAAACTGGTGCCTACACTACTTTGGGCCAGCAAAGTTGGGGGCCCCTCAGTTTCGGGGGCCCGGGGCGGCCGCCCCCCGCCCCCCCCCCCCCCCCCCCCCCCCCCCCCCCCTCCCCCCTTAGGGCCGGGCCTGCAAACACATCTAATTCTGCTCAGCTAGCCGGCGCAAAATTATATCCACTATAGATTATCGTTGCTACCTTGCAGGTGATCTCGCTGCCGTCGCCAAAAATAAATACAGAAAATCAGTAATTACCATTACTATACTCCCTCCATTCCATAATATAGTGCTTCCTCTATCTCCGTGCTTCAACTTTGACCGTAAATTTAATTATCAAGACCAATTGCGGCGAGAGCAAAAATTATATCAGTGAATTCGTATTCAAAAGAAGTTTCCAATTATATAAAAAAAATTCCGCCGCAGTTGGTCTCGTTGGTTAAATTTATGGTCAAAGTTGGACTTCAGAAAACGCGAGCGCACTATATTTTGGAATGAAGGAAGTATGTTATATAGCCGGTTTGATAGTGGAGGACGGCAGTTGACCGCAGACCGTTGAACATTTCCAGCGTGTGAACAATTGCTTAGAGAACTACGTACTCGTACACTGATGCAACAGATCTCTGTTCCTCTTTGTTTCCTCTGAGACAAGTCTTCAGTTCAAGTTCAGCTAGCGATGCAATCAAACCGCCACTAATAGAAAAAGGGTCTTCTGTCCCAGTTGGTAAGGGCCTTTTGTCCTAATTTTTGAACCGGGACTAAAGGGTCGTTACTAATGCCCTGGCCCTTTAATCCCGGTTCAAACAGGAACCGGGACAGATGGGCCTCCACATGGCCGGTGCGCCGAGTCCAGGCAGGAGGGTCTTTGGTCCCGGTTGGTGGCACCAACCGGGACCAATAGGCATCCACGCGTCAACATTTCAGGAGCTGAGGTTTTTGTTTTTTTAAGGGGGGTTGAGGATTTTGGGAGGTTAATTTAGGTGTTTCATATATTATGTTAGCTAGCTAATTAATAAAAAGAAGTGTCATCTCTTATGTCCATGCTTGGTCAACGCTACGTACTATATACGTATAGAGAGGACTAGACACGCTAGCTAGCTAGTAAGCAAACAAAGGAAACAGAAGATCGTCAAGAACATATATGCATACAGAGAGAAGTGATATCGACCACCTCTCCTTCTCCGAGAGATTTGTCGATCAACAAGTTCTCGTATATCTATCCGACACTACCGGCTACATATATACAATAATTATCTCTTACAATATAATCTTCCAATTATATACGAACACAGGATCCACATAGTATTCTTCGTCTTCAGCGGTCACGTGGTCAAGGAAGAATGCCGCCAATTCCTCTTAAATTGCTCGCATACGATCTGGTGCTAGGATTTCATCCCGCATCCGAAAGATCTAATTTGAAGAAGGGGGTCAATACATATATATGAATAAATGAAACTCAACACAAATGATGGTAATAAAATAAAATTGTGAATATTATTGCTTACGCACTTCATATTGTTCGTCAGAGTACCTCCGTTCACAGATCGTGTGGCGGATGGACTCGCAAACGTAGTATCCACAGAAATCATTCCCTTGTTCCTGCCACAACCACTTTATAAGAAATAGAAGTAAATCAAACTGATAAGCAAGCATGCCAAATGGTATTGATGAAACTAGCGCTTGAATCACTAGGAGATGCGCGGAACATGTTACTATAGTACTTACTTTCGGGTGTCTAAATTGCAGCTTCTTCGGCAGTCCCGGAGCTTTTTTGGTGAATTTTCTCCAAACCCTGCCAGACAAAGAAAACAATTACTTGATATCAGGAAATGAACAAAGTTGCTGATATGGTGGATAATGATCGGTTTAACTTACTTCTCGAGCATTTGAGTCATGTCCGCATAGTCCTGGGGATCTTTTCGTCTCGAGTCTAAGACGGTTACTAGTCCCTGCTTAAGCTTAATCTCTAGGAGAATATAGTGGAACCTGTGCACGCATGCATAACTCATCAATTACATTACTATAACCTGGACTAATAAGGGAAGCCGAATATGCACAAGACAGTAACACTCACTTGAAGTTGTAAGGAAAGAGTATTATATCTTTGTTTTCATTTATTACCAACAATCGTAGCAAGTTGGCCTCGGTATCTTCGGCACGATATTTAACCTCTGTTGCATCTATGAGATTTGTGTTAATGAACCCAATATCACCAATTTGTCTTTTCTTCAATTCGGCGATCTTCAATCTGCATAATATAGTGAGGATAATTATAAATACATGCAATGAAAGAGCTGACCTATATAGAGAGACTTAATGACAGAAGTAGTACTACTTACAGACAGTAGCAAGTGACCGTTGCTTTATCGAGGGCCTTTTGATTGAAAAATTGGAAGAACTCCTCAAATGGAACATTCAACAGTTCAATTCCAACGAGGTCATGCTACTCTCTAACTCTCAGCGTCAAAGTATTCCTCCCCCCAGACTCTTTGCAGGTTTTCATGTACCAATCATGGAATCTTCGCATCATCGTTGTTAGAGATCTTTCATCTTTGACGAGAGGCTTCCCGTACTCGTATTTGTGTTCCTCCACCTCTAAGAACTCATAATGTACATCGTCAGGCAGGTAATCTTCAAGATTGCTATAACCGGGCACCATCCTCGGATCATTAGTAGGCACCTTGAGTGGGGGGCACGATTGGTTCGCTTGTTCGCCGAGCTGGGCAATTTTTTTCCCAGCTTGTCGTTCTTTTAACCTTTGATCACTGACAGTACTTCCCGACCGCTCCGCTTCGACAAATGACTTTTTAATAATGCGCTCATAGTTGCCTTTCGGTGGAGACTTTACTGGTTTTTTCAGGGCAGCCAGAGTGCGCTTCGCTTTCACCGGATCTACCTTCTCCTCTGGAGGTGGATGTTTCTTTGCTTTCACCCCTTCAAAGAAGTTCCTCACTTCGGCTCGCGCGATCTTGGCGTTCTCCTCCGGGGTCCTCTCGTATGGTAACTTCTCTGGAGTCTTCAGAGAAGGACTGAATCTGTATTGCCTCCCGCCTCTGGCTGTACTACTAGACGCTGACAGAGCAGACGGAGCGGTTGCGGCTGTCTTCTTTCCTTGCTTACAAGGCGGAGGAGAAGGACTACGACGCACCGGAGCAGTCGGAGCGGCCGCGCAGGGCAGGGGCGGCGCGCGGCGGCCGCGCAGGGCAGGGGCGGTGGCGCGGTGGCAGCACGCGGCGGCGGCGGTGGCCAGTACAGGGGAAGGAGCAGGGGAACGGGGCGGCTCTCACAGCGAGGTGGCGTCAGCGACGAGGAAGGCTTGGGGACGGCGACGGTGAAGGCGCGCTCAGGGGAGAGGGCATGGGCGCGCGGGCTCGGGGACGACATCGGCGACGGCGAGGCACGGGCGACGGCGACGGCGCGGTCGGGGGCAACGGCAGGCGCAGCGGACGGCGTCGGGGCAGCCTAACGGCGTCGATGAGCTCGGCATCGTCGGGGGCAAATGGTCGATTAGAAACTGAAATTTTCACAAGTCCTGATTATATACCAAGAGCATTGGTCCCGGTTCGTGGCACCAACCGGGACTATAGTCCCGGTTGGTGCCACCAACCGGGACCAAAGGCCGCTTTTCAGCAGCCCAAAGGGTAGGAAGCAAAGGCCTTTGGTCCCGGTTAGTTGCACCAACCGGGACTAAAGGTGGGCATTGGTACTGGTTGGTGCCACGAACCGGGACCAAAGGTGGGCATTGGTCCCGGTTCGTGCCACCAACCGGGGCCAGTGACCTTGCACAACGGCGTGGTGGTGGGAGTTTAGTCCCACCTCGCTAGTTGAGAGCGCCCAATACCTGTTTATAAGCTCCGCTGCCTCCTCCCTCTCGAACTCCTCTGAACTGTAGGCCTATGGGCCTAATCTGACACTGCTTTGCTTGTGGGCCTATTGGGCCTTCTGCGGGCCTGAATCCTGGCCCAGGTTGGGTTTCTAGTCGTATTCAGGCCGTGGTGGCCCAATAGGCGGCAGTTTTTTTTTGTTTTTTTTTCAGTTTTTTTGTTTTGTTTTTTGCATTATTTTTTTGTTTTTTGCTTTAATTTTTAATTCTTTTTTGCTTTTAGGTTAGCAAAATTATAAACTTTCTGTTAGTGCCATTAGATTTAGAAAAATTATAAACTTTCTGTTAGTGCCATTAGTTTTCAAATTTGAATATTTAAAATTTGAATTTCTTGATATTTGTGTGAATCACAAGTTTGTGATTAACTTTAGTATAAAAATAGTTTTTTTCCAGTTTTTTTGTTTTGTTTTTTGCATTATTTATTTTCTTTTATTGTTTGCCCATGGAGATGCTTCCTTCTGGCCTAGCGCGGTTACGGACATATTTGTTTAGGACTCCCATGAACCTCTCAAAGGGGGACATATTGTGTAGAAATACGGGCCTCAGAATGACAATTTCATTGACTTGATGAACTAGGACATGCGTCATGATATTGAAGAAGGATGGTGGGAACACCAGCTCGAAACTGACAAGACATTGCGCCACATCACTCCTTAGCCTTGGTACGATTTCTAGATCGATCACCTTCTGAGAGATTGCATTGAGGAATGCACATAGCTTCACAATGGCTAATCGGACTTTTTCCGGTAGAAGCCCCCTCAATGCAACCGGAAGCAATTGCATCATAATCACGTGGCAGTCATGAGACTTTAGGTTCTGGAACTTTTTCTCTGGCATATTTATTATTCCCTTTATATTCGACGAGAAGCCAGTCGTGACCTTCATACTGAGCAGGCATTCAAAGAAGATTTATTTCTCTTCTTTCGTAAGAGCGTAACTGGCATGACCTTTATACTGCTTCGGAGGCATGTCTTCTTTTTCGTGCAAATGTTGTAGGTCCTCCCGTGCCTCAGGTGTATCTTTTGTCTTTCCACACATGCCCAAGAAGCCTAGCAGGTTCACGCAAAGATTCTTCGTCACATGCATCATGTCGATTGAAGAGCGGACCTCTAGGTCTTTCCAGTAGGGTAGGTCCCAAAATATAGATTTCTTCTTCCACATGGGTGTGTGTCCCTCAGCGTCATTCGGAACAGCTAGTCCGCCGGGACCCTTTCCAAATATTACGTGTAAATCATTGACCATAGCAAGTACGTGATCACCGGTACGCATGTCAGGCTTCTTCCGGTGATCTGCCTCGCCTTTGAAATGCTTGCCTTTCTTTCGACATTGATGGTTGGTCGGAAGAAATCGATGATGGCCCAGGTACACATTCTTCCTGCATTTGTCGAGGTATATACTTTTAGTTTCTTCTAAACAGTGCGTGCATGCATGGTATCCCTTGTTTGTCTGTCCTGAAAGGTTACTGAGAGCGGGCCAATCGTTGATGGTTACAAACAGCAACGCGTGCAGGTTAAATTCCTCCTGTTTGTGCTCATCCCATGTACGTACACCGTTTCCATTCCACAGCTGTAAAAGTTCTTCAACTAATGGCCTTAGGAACACATCAATGTCGTTGTCGGGTTGCTTAGGGCCTTGGATGAGAATTGGCATCATAATGAACTTCCGCTTCATGCACATCCAAGGAGGAAGGTTATACATACATAGAGTAACGGGCCAGGTGTTGTGATTGCTGCTCTGCTCCCCGAAAGGATTAATGCCATCTGCGCTTAAACTAAACCATACGTTCCTTGGGTCACTTGCAAACTCAGGCCAGTACTTTCTCTCGATTTTTCTCCAATGCGACCCGTCAACGGGTGCTCTCAACTTCCCGTTTTTCTTACGGTCCTCACTGTGCCATCGCATCAACTAGGCATGCTCTTCGTTTCTGAATGGACGTTTCAACCGTGGTATTATAGGAGCATACCACATCACCTTCGCAGAAACCCTCTTCCTGGGAGGCTCGCCGTCAACATCACCAGGGTCATCTCGTCTGATCTTATACCGCAATGCACCGCATACCGAGCATGCGTTCAGATCCTTGTACGCACCGCAGTAGAGGATGCAGTCATTAGGGCATGCATGTATCTTCTACACCTCCAATCCTAGAGGGCATACGACCTTCTTTGTTGCGTATGTACCGTCGGGCAATTCGTTATCCTTTGGAAGCTTCTTCTTCAATATTTTCAGTAGCTTCTCAAATCCTTTGCCAGGTACAGCATTCTCTGCCTTCCACTGCAGCAATTCCAGTACGGTACCGAGCTTTGTGTTGCCATCTTCGCAATTGGGGTACAACCCTTTTTGTGATCCTCTAACATGCGATCGAACTTCAGCTTCTCCTTTTGACTTTCGCATTGCGTCCTTGCATCGACAATGACCCGGCGGAGATTATCATCATCGGGCACATCGTCTGGATCCTCATGAGCTTCAGCAGCTTCCCCCGTTGCAGCATCATTGGGCACATCGTCTGATTCCTCTTGATCTTCAGCAGCTTCCCCCATTGCAGCATCACCGTATTCAGGAGGCACATAGTTGTCATCGTCCTCTTCTTCTTCACCGTCTTCCATCATAACCCCTATTTCTCTGTGCCTCGTTCAAACATTATAGTGTGGCATGAAACCATTGTAAAGCAGCTGGGTGTGAAGGATTTTCCGGTCAGAGTAAGACTTCGTATTCCCACATTTAGGGCATGGACAACACATAAAACCATTCTGCTTGTTTGCCTCAGCCACTTCGAGAAAATCATGCACGCCCTTAATGTACTCGAAGGTGTGTCTGTCACCGTACATCCATTGCCGGTTCATCTACGTGCATTATATATAATTAAGTGTGTCAAAAACCATTGTATAACATCATGAATAGATAATTAAGTGACCAAATTAATAGAAGTTCATCATCACATTAAAACCAAAGTACATACATAGTTCTCATCTAACAACATATAGCTCTCCATAGCATCTAATTAATTAAATCATACATTGAAACTATGTAAAACATTTCAATGCGAAAACAAATGCGATCATAATCGTAACCAAGGTAACAATTGATCTAACGGCATAATGATACCAAGCCTCGGTATGAATGGCATATTTTCTAATCTTTCTCATCTTCAACCGCATTGCATCCATCTTGATCTTGTGATCATCGACGACATATGCAACATGCAACTCCAATATCATCTTCTCCTCCTCAATTTTTTTTATTTTTTCCTTCAAGTAATTGTTTTCTTCTTCAACTAAATTTAACCTCTCGACAATAGGGTCGGTTGGAATTTCCGGTTCAACTACCTCCTAGATAAATAAAATCTATGTCACGTTGGTCGGCATAATTGTCATAAACAATAAATGAACCAAATAGTTATAAAAAGATAATATATACCACATCCGGATCATAGCCAGGACGAGGGCCGACGGGGGCGGATACCAAAACCATCGCACTATATAATAACAAGCAATAATAAAAGTAAGAAAATTAGACAAGTATCTATCTAGCTAAAGTAAGAATTTTTTCTTTCAGAAAGAAGATAAGAACAAGAGGCTCACCACGGTGGTGCCGGCGGCGAGATCGGTGCGGGCGATCGACGGCGGTGAAGACGGGAGTGGGACGTGACGGGCCGCTAAACCTAGACAAATCTCGAGGAAAATGGAGCTTTGAGGTCGAGCTTCGAGAGGAGAAAGCTTAACTAGTGTGGCTCGGGCATTTCATCGAACACTTCATGTGCATAGGAGGTGAGCTAGAGCACCACAAAGCCCTCCCCTCGCCGGCCAGAGAAAAACAGAGCACTGGGGTGCTCTGCTCGCGGGCGAGGGGTATATATAGGCACCTCATTGGTCCTGGTTCATGGCATGAACCGGGACTAAAGGGAAGCATGTGGTCCCGGTTCAAGCCACCAACCAGGACCAATGGTGGTGGGCCAGGAGCGAGGCCCATTGGTCCCGGTTCGTCCCACCAACCGGAACCAAAGGGGCATGACGAACCGGGACCAATGCCCCACGAGGCCCGGCCACCCCCCTGGCCTCATTAACCGGGGCCAATGGCCCCATGGGTCCCGGTTCTGGACTGAACCGGGACTAATGTGGTGGCCCGGCCTGGACCAAAGCCCTGTTTTCTACTAGTGCGCACAAAACAAATGGCAAGTACAGGCACCTTTGTGACTCTCCTCCACCACCTGCCTCTCCTCCTCCGCATCCTGCTCCTCCTACCAGTCGTCCCCACCGACTCCGTGATATTGAGCATCACCAACCGATGCTCCTACACCGTGTGGCCAGCTGCTTTGCCGGTGGGCGGCGGCATGCGGCTGGACACAGGGAAGACATGGACCCTCAATGTGCCCGCTTTCACCACCGGAGGGCGCGTCTGGGCGCGAACAGGCTGCTCATTCGACGGTACATGCAATGGGTCGTGCGAGACAGGCGACTGTGGTGGCTTGCTCGCTTGCAAGAGCGGTGGTAAGCCGCCGATCACCTATGCCGATTTCACGCTCGACCAGTTTCCTCGCAACAGTTTCTTTGACATCTCCCTCATCTACGGCTTCAACGTGCCCATGGAGTTCCTTCCCGTACCAGTCAAGGGAAGACCTGCGTGCAGCAAGGGACCGCGCTGCGCGGCCAACATCACGTCAGAGTGTCCGGACGAGCTCAAGGCGCCAGGAGGCTGCAACAGCGCATGCGCAGTGTTCCAAGACGAGCAGAATGCTTCATACTGCTGCACCGGGAACACCTGTGTCCCCAACAAATACTCGGCCTTCTTTGTACGGATGTGCCCGGAGGCATTAAGCCACTCCAGTATTGCTCCCTCAGAAACTGCATTCAGGTGTCCCACAGGAGTCAACTACCAGGTAGTCTTCTGCCCGCCGATTAATCTACCGTCTTCACCTCCAAGTCCTCCTCTTTCAACAAAACCACCAAGTCCTGCCGACTCAGCCGATGTTGTGCCATCAAGCACAGGACCCCTAGCCAGAAAAGTACACACTGCAGTTGTTTCATTTTAACTGTCTCACTCATCCTTTTCACCGTACACCGAAGAAGAACACGACGACGCCATGAGATGGAGGAAGAGGAGGCAGAGTTCAGTAAGCTACAAGGAACACCAATGAGGTTCACGTTTCAACAGTTAGAAGTAGCAACTAGGCAATTCAAAGACAAGCTCGGGGAAGGAGGATTTGGGTCTGTTTTCAAGGGACAACTCGGTGAGGAAAGGATTGCAGTAAAACGTTTGGATCGAGCTGGTCAGGGAAAGAGAGAATTCCTGGCAGAGGTTCAGAAAATCGGCAGCATTCATCATATCAATCTAGTGAGGCTGTTTGGTTTCTGTGCAGAGAAATCCCATAGGCTCTTGGTTTATGAGTATATGCCCAAAGGATCCTTGGACAGGTGGATCTATTATCAAGATGACAATATTGCTCCTTCCTTGGAATGGAGGGTACGATGCAAAATTATCACTAACATAGCAAAGGGTCTCTCTTATCTTCATGAGGAGTGCATGAAGAAAATTGCTCATTTGGATGTCAAACCACAAAATATCCTCTTAGATGGCAACTTCAATGCTAAACTTTCTGATTTTGGGCTATGTAAACTCATTGACAGGGATATGAGCCAAGTGGTTACTAGAATGAGAGGCACACCTGGATATTTAGCCCCCGAATGGCTAACATCACAAATCACAGAGAAGGCTGATGTTTATAGCTTCGGCATTGTGGTCATGGAAATCGTTGGTGTAAGAAAGAATCTCGACACTTCCCGGTCTGAAGAGAGCATCCATCTTATTACCCTATTGGAAGAAAAGGTGAAGAACGATCACTTGGTAGATTTGATTGACAAGAACAGCAACGACATGCAAGCACATGAGCAAGATGTGATTCAGATGATGAAGCTCGCGATGTGGTGCTTGCAGATGAACTGCAAAAAAAAGGCCTAAAATGTCTGAGGTAGTCAAAGTCTTGGAAGGTACCATGGATGCAGAGAGCAACATAGATCACTACTTTGTTGCAACAAATGCAAGAAATTTCTGTATAGCTGGAAATGTGAGCTGCTCAGCTCCACCAGTAGCCTCAGGTGTATCAGGTCCAAGGTGAAATTAGAAACTCAGCAAGACGGCAGTAAGATTACGAGACAGTGATAAGATTATGAGACAGCAGTAAGAATATGTGTAGAAAATGATCGAAAGAAAAAGACATGCCTGCTGTATCTTCTATAATTAGTACAATCTGAAGCCCTTTATCTTTAGTTGATTTACCTGCATAATATTTCAGCATTGTAAACCTACTTGTTCTACAGTGCAGACGGACTCGTCTTCTTCCTTTGTTTGTTTAGTTTCTCTATATAATGCAGATCTGTTTCTATTTATTCTAGCTGAAACTAATAGCATGTTCCAAAATGCTCCAAGGCTCCTAGCCTTCGACAGGGGTCGCGACACGCCGGAAGGACTCCTACACCGTGTCAAAAACTAGCATGTTGTTGCAGTTGCCGCCAGTGAAAATGGCCGTGCAGCAGGACATGCGGATGGGTGAGGTCACGTAAGGGCATCTCCACTAGGCTCCCCAACAACCCTCCCAGGACCACTTTTTTGCGCCGGTGGTAAAAATCGCTCCAGCCATGCGCCCAAGACCACATTTTTCGCCGGATTTGAGGAAAGTTACGGCCGGCGCTGGCATGAGAAACCCAACGCGCAGGGGGCGAGCTGGGGCGCCGGCACTACTTTTGGGCATGCACCGGCCCGCAGTCAGCCACCGTTTCCCTCTCTCTCCTCTCCTTCCACCTACCCCACGCCTCCCTGCTCCCCTCTCGATCCTCGCAGCGCCCCACCTTCTCCTCATTTCTCCTCGCCGAGCTCTCCCGCGCCTGCTCCGGGTGGCCGGCCGGCCATCCCGCCTCCGCGCCGGCCTCGGGCCGGCTCGCCTCGGCGCCCCCGCTCCAGCCGGCCAAGGCGGCCGTCGACGTGGCCCCTTTCACCGTGTGCCTTGACGACGACATGTCTCTGCCGAGGGCGCTGCTGCTCAACGGCGCGGGCTTAGTGCCGTCACCCCGCCGCCCCGCCAAACGGAGAGCTCGCGATGCCGCTCCAGCCCCATTCCCGACGCCCTTCAAGGCCCCACTTATCCTCCCCTTCGCCCTCCCGGTCGGCCGGTGTTGCGGCCAGATCAGTGGCGACGGCGACGACAATAACGGGCTGGCGGAGGCCGCAGTCGACGAGGAGGAGGAGGCGCTCTGCCCCATCTGCCTCGACGCCATGGAGCTGGGTCGCGCCGTGCGTGTCCTCCCCAGCTACAACCACGCCTTCCACCAGGAGTGCGTCGATCGATGGCTGGCCATCTCACCTGGGTGGCCGCCCTGCTCCGCTTGGGCCGCACGGTCGAGCTCGTCCGGCCGGACAGCGCCATGCCCGCCTCCTGCAGGACCATGGTGCGTGCGCTCTCGCGCTTGCCTATGCGTGGCCAAGGAGGACGGCGGCGAGTTCGCGTGCAAGTCCATCCCCAAGCGCAAGCTGCTGGCCCGAGTTGGTGCTGCCGCGCGCGCTGCTCTGCTGCTGCCGGTGCTCATCAAGGCGGGCGAGCGACGGGGCACGGCGAGTCGCGTGAGATGGCGAGGACTGCGGCAGGATCATCGTTTCGTCTTCCTCGCCTCGCCGTCGAGCTAGTGGGGGGCACAACGAGTGGGTAATTTTGGCCTCCCAGGCCAAAAATTTCGCCGGCAGCCCCCCAGGAGGCGAAAAATATGCCTCCTGGGGAGGCCAACGGCTGGAGATCCTCTAACGCCCATTGCTCAGGGAGCTCACCGACGCACCTGAGCTCGCCAGATCCCACGGTGTGCACGTAGTACATGGCCTCCACGGCGTCGCTGGGTAATCCCTTCCACTCCCAGCACAGCACCCGGTACGACCCCGATGGGGCGGGTGGTCGGGTTGCTGATATGGAACGCGCCGTAGGCGTAAACTATGACGATCTCCTCGGGCAGCTTTTGTTTTTTAGAAATACCTGTAATTTTTTCTTGAAAAATACTTGTAATTTATTCATGTTCGTAACAATTACAGGTACTTGGATCTAAGATTCAAGAAAATACAAATTAACTCCTATGACTAAGAATTACAATAAAATCTGTTGCAAACATCATCTTCGTTGTATCAATCTCTGCTAGAAGAAATACTCCACAAACCTCGGTAAAGAGACTACAATTGGACTGAAGCAACGATGTTGTCACTCTTTCACCCGCACAAACATTACCAATAATGGTTTTTGAAAGCGCCTTGAGTCGTCCATCCAAAATGGAAACCCTTGATTGATGAACGTACTTGGTCTGGGGATGATCCCCTACAAGTGTAGGACGTCGGATCATAATATCTTTGTTGGAAATACTAGCACTTTTCCAACTAATCTAATACACGAGTAAATGATAAGCATGGCAAATACGGTATGCATTTCATACCGAAACCTAAGCATGAGCTCATACATTACAAAGAACCGAAACATCTATGAACAACATATATACGGCCAGCACATGTACGAGCAAATAGGGGATGAACGAGTCATACCCTTCGGTTGGCCAGGCCAACATGGCGGCAGCAGCGGCAGCCTCGGCATTGACCGAGGCCTTCTTCTTGGCAGCTTCATCGTCAGCCATGGAGTCGATGCAGGGGAAGTAATGGAAGCAGAGGCAAACGGAAACGGGGGCGGATCGGGGGCAGTAGATGCTCTCCAAAATCCTTATTGCCCTTCTCCCGGGCAGGATCTCGAACGACAGGGTTCCGGAGGCACCTGCTCTCCCGACCAACCGTGCATGTGGTCGTCGGGATGGGATCATCGGAAGCAGCACGGTGAGAGGAACAGTAGATGACGGCTAGGGTTGTGTGACAGGGAGTGAGTGAACTGAGTTAGGTTTCACTCCACTGGCCATCACCTTCTTATATAGGTCGTCGGGTAAATGGACCTGGGCTCAGGCCCACGATCGAGTTCGCGGATAGCCCACGGTCCAATGTCTCGGATAGTGGCACTTCCATAGGCGACTCATTAATTAATTTGAGATTAATTAACCATTTTTGGCCGGCAAAAATAAGCTTCGTCTCGGCTCATTCCCGCAACCCGCGGCGCGCGCGTCGTGATGAGGCGGGCGGCGGAGGAGGAGGAGCGCGCGTATACAGGTCCTATTCCCAAGCTCACAATAGCAAGTGGTGGAGCAGCCCTTATAAAGAGGTATCACTCTTCTTCCTGTACCAGTATAGTACTAAACTTCTCACACTTCCCACCACTTGTCGTACACAATAATGGGCCTTAAAGATTAACCAGGGATTATTGTCTTATATGGACCTAAGCCCATCCATAATCCAACAAACTCCACCATCGTATTTCAACTTCACAAAGAATCAAACCAATAAAGAAAGTTTGACACCACACCATAAACTCATCGGATCCGATTTGGATCTGCGAGGACAGAAAACCCTCTGATCTCATGACACTGCCAAAAAAACAAGTAAATTTATTCTCATAAAATACGATGATCACTCGACGATGTAGAAAAATGTAGAACTTTTAAAGATGCAAGGTCCCCCACCTCTCAGCGCCAAGATGGCAGCCGGAGGTGAGGGGACCAAAAATTCCCTTGCGCCTGCAACGGCAGCGGCGGCAGCAAGCTAATGAAACGCTTGTACGTTTCTGATCCTGTGATGCCGCCTGGGTGCCTGGGTCCCGACGCTTAGGGCGGCCTCTGCCATGGTCTATGCAGCTCGGATCTCGCTACGACAATTAGAGAAGGAGCAGCTTTGCGGACCCAGCCAAAATCGTTAGGGTGGGCCCGTACTAAATTGGGCACAACTTTTCTTGGGGGATCATATACAGGACCTTCTATATGTCGCTCGTTGCGGCAAAGTGCCGGCATTTTGCACAGGGGCGGTTAACCTGGGCTGGCCCATCTGCGACTTCATAGTGGTAGCCGCGGTGTGCTAGCCACTGCGACTAACAACTTCTCGTGTTAAAATTTCAGCGCCATGCTTTAATAAATATACAGTATCGGCAAAACTTAAACGACAGTTGACAAAAAAATCAGTGTGAGGGGTCAAACCGAGGACCTCTTGCAAGTGAGCGATGTCAATAGCCACCAAAATTCCTTGGATTTCGTACATAAGATGGCTGTCCGCTTTAAATGAACATAAGCTGAAAGAGAATTAAAACATTTTTGAAATTTTAAAGGTGTTTTTATTTTTGAAAAAATTAATATTTTTTGAAAAGCAAAAATTTTCATATTTCATAGCAAAAATATAAAACTCAAACCATTTTTGGTAATCACAAACATGTTTCAAAAAATGAACAAAATGAAAATGACAACATTTTTCGGAATTACAAAGAATTTCATGAAAATGGAAATAGTTTTACAAAACAGGAACAAGAAATTGAAACCGTGAACATTTTTTGAAGTTACAAAAATAAAATTCAAGATGGAAACAGTTTCTGAATTCCCCAGAAGATTTTTTTGAATTCGGGGTCAAATTTTGAAAAGCATGAACATTTTGATGATGCAAACAAATTTGGAAAGCGGACACATTATTTGAAATTCACGAATTCTTTATGAATTTGTGAAAAAAAATTAAAATATATAAACATTTTTTGAATTCGCGAACCAAATCTGTATACATGAAGAAATCAATTGGAAGCTCGATTTTTTTTTGAAATACCAAATAAATATAAACGTGCGAAGGAATTTGGGAAGCGGAAACATTATCTGAATTTGCGAATAAAACATAAAAATGCGCACTGTTTTGAAATTACAAACAAAATTTCAAATTATGAACTGTTTTTGAATTTGAGAATAAAAATTTGAAAGTAGAACATTTATTATAAGTACCAGAACATTTTCTGAATTTGTGAACAAAACATAAAATACGAACAATACTTGAATTTATGCACAAAATTCAAAGTAGGAGCATTTTATAATATTAAATTCTAAATTTAAATGAATTATCTATTTTTTTATAAAAGAAGCGAACAGCACTTGAAATTCTGAACTTTTTTGAATTTCTGAACAAAATTTCAAATAGGAACATTTCTCTAAATGAATAAAATACAGAAAATGGGAACATTTTAAAAATTGTGAACAATAATTGAAAAAGAAAAAGAAAAAAAGAAGTAAAGAGAAAGCTAAAAAGAGGGTGAAAGAAAAAAAACAGAAAAAAATATAAAAATAAAGACGAAAAGTTAGAAAAATGGTTCAGGAACTGAAAGACCTTCCACACCAAAACCGAAAACCGGGATCTATTGAACGATGGGTGCATTCAACAGAAAAACGGTTCAGTGAACATTTCTTGATTGTTCCCAGAACCGAAAACACCTGCTGAAACTCTCTGATCTCATGACACCACCAGAAAAAGGGTATTATTCTCACAAAAATACGATGATCACTCGATGATATAGAAAAACGTAGAACTTTTAAAGATGCAAGGTCCCCACCTCTCAGCACCAAGATGGCAGCCAGAGACGAGGGGACCAAAAATTCCCTTGCGCCTGCAACGGCGGCGGAGAAAGCAAGCTAATGAAACGCTTGTACATTTCTGATCCTGTGATGCCACATGGGTGCCTGGGTCCCGACGCTTAGGGTGGTCTCTGCCATGGTCTATGCGGCTCGGATCTCCCTACGACAATTAGAGAAGGTGCAACTTTGCGGACCCAGCGAAATTCGTTAGGGTGGGCCCGTAGTAAATTGGGCAGGACTTTTCTCGAGGGATCCTATACAGGACCTTCTATATGTCGCTCGTTGCGGCAAAGTGCCGGCGTTTCGCACAGGGGCGGGCGGTTAACCTGGGCCGGCCCATCTGCAACTTCATAGTGGTAGCCGCGGTGTGCTAACCGCTGCGACTAACAACTTCTCGTGTTAAAATTTCAGCGCCATGCTTTAATAAATATACAGTATCGGCAAAACTTAAAGGACAGTTGACAAAAAAATCAGTGTGAGGGGTCAAGCCGAGGACCTCTTGCAAGTGAGCAATGTGAATAGCCACCAAAATTCCTTGGATTTCGTACATAACATGGCTGTCCGCTTTAAATGAACATAAGCTGAAACAGAATTAAAACATTTATGAAATTTTAAACGTGTTTTCTTTTGAAAAAAAAAATATTTTTTTAAACGCAAAAATTTTCATATTTCATAGCAAAAATATAAAACTCAAGCTATTTTTGGTAATCGCAAACATTTTTCAAAAAATGAACAAAATAAAAATGAATACATTTTTTCGGAATTACAAAGAATTTCATGAAAATGGAAATAGTTTTCCAAAAACAGGAACTAAAACTTGAAAGCGTGAACATTTTTTGAAATTACAAAAATAAAATTCAAGATGGAAACAGTTTCTGAATTCCCCAGAAGATTTTTTTGAATTCGGGGTCAAATTTTGAAAAGCATGAACATTTTGATGATGCAAACAAATTTGGAAAGCGGACACATTATTTGAAATTCACGAATTCTTTATGAATTTGTGAAGAAAAATAAAAGATATAAACATTTTTTCAAATTCCTCAAACATTTTTTGAATTTACGAACCAAATCTGAAAACATGAAGAAATAAATTGGAAGCTGGAATTTTTTTTAAATTCCAAATAAATATAAACATGCGAAGGAATTTGGGAAGCGGAAACATTATCTGAAATTGCGAACAAAATATAAAAACGTGCACATTATCTGAAATTGCGAACAAAACATTATCTCAAATTATGAACTGTTTTTG
The DNA here is from genome assembly GCF_003073215.2 of Triticum urartu. Lineage (NCBI taxonomy): Eukaryota > Viridiplantae > Streptophyta > Magnoliopsida > Poales > Poaceae > Triticum > Triticum urartu. The sequence continues at coordinate 20,899,941 of NC_053023.1, forward strand.
AATTAGAGAATAAAAATTTGAAAGTAGAACATTTCTTATAAGTGCCAGAACATTTTCTGAATTTGTGAACAAAAAATAAAATACGAACAATACTTGAATTTGTGCACAAAATTCAAAGTAGGACATTTTTGAATATTAAATTATAAATTAAAATGAATTATCTATTTTTTGAAAAAGAAGCGAACAACACTTGAAATTCTGAACTTTTTTAAATTTCTGAACAAAATTTCAAACAGGAACATTTTTCAAATGAATAAAATGCAGAACATGGGAACATTTTAAAAATTGTGAACAATGGTTGAAAAAGAAAAAGGAAAAAAAGAAGTAAAGATAAAACTAAAAAGAGGGCGAAAGATAAAAACAGAAAAAAAATATAAAAAGAAAGACGAAAAATTAGAAATATGGTTCAGGAACTGAAAAACCTTCCACCCCAAAACCGAAAACGGGATCTATTGAACCATGGGTGCGTTCAACAGAAAAACGGTTCGGTGAACATTTCTTGATTGTTCCCAAAACCGAAAACACCTGCTGTAACCTTCCATCCGAAAACCGGGATCTATTGAACGCGCCTATTGCTGCAGATGGGCCGGACTGTGTTGGTTGATCGGTTCGATTGAATAACCGGCACCCAGAAAATTTGACACAAAATGCGTCAAATAGGGTTTTCCATCCAATACAACGCGCCGGTCTCCCACGAGAGAGCTGGTGCGCCAACCCCTCGCCCCCTAGGCGTTCGTATGGGCCGGCCCATTTTCATTTTTTCCTTTTGTTTTATCTTTCTTTTTATTTATTTTTCGTTTTTTATTTTTCCTTTTTATTTTCTATTTTTCTTATTTACTTTTTCACTTTCTTTTGTGAAACTTTCCAATCAAGAATATTTTTCTTGTTCATTGAATTTAAAATATGTTCATTGATTTCGTTTTTTCCTTTATTGGCTTTCAAAAATGTTCATCAAATTTAGAAATTTGTTCACTGAATTAAAATAATTTTCATAAAATTCGATATTTGCTCATCGATTTCAAAAAAAATTTGTAAAATTCTAATTTAGTCTCTGAATTCAAAATTTATTCATCTATTTTTCAAAAAAAATCCCGAATGCATATTTTGTTCATCAAGTTCAAGACATGTTCATTGAATTCAAAAACATTTCATCAAATACGAAAAAAATTCATCATTATTTAAAAATAGCCCATAAAAAGTTTTTTATCAAAATATAAAAATGTTCATTCTTTTGAAATCGTGAAAAAAAATTGAATTCAAGAATTGTTCTTGAATTTGGTGAACATTGTTTTTAGTCTATGATCGCATTTTTATTTATTTATTTAAATCTCAAGAAAAAAGGGGGCACCTCGCGCCCCACATGGGCCGGCCCAGAAGGCACACTGGGGAGGGGAGGGGTGGTGCGCATGCACCTGTTCCCTGGCACGCAGGTCGCCAAATAAGAGCACCCCTTTTTTCTTACTTATTTTTTTTCTTCACGGCTATATGGGCTGGGCCAAAATCTTAGGGTCCCTAGGGGAAAGATGTTTGGACTAGCTTTCTGATGATTCTTAAGTGACACAAGGCTTTGTGAAAAATGTTTTAGAGCATCTCTATCAAGATTACGGTGTGCATCCAATTTGTGTATGACACTAACGATCACATCGTCCATGCAAAAGCACCATCGTGCAGCACACCGAGCTCTGGTCTTTTACGGTGGCGATGTGCGCGGATGCGGCAGCAGTGTCACAATGAGTGGCGAGGAGGCGTCGGTGATGAGTTAGCATGGTGCGAAGGCGCCCGGAGCTCCCTAGATCTAAAGATGGCCGACACGCTGCGTGACCCCGGTTACCTGGTATTCCATGGTCGATGCATGTGGTGGAGGGAGGCAGGGCAACAATGTTGGAGACACGTGGCTGTTGGGGAACGTAGAAATTTTAAAAATATTCCTACGCACACGCAAGATCATGGTGATGCATAGCAACGAGAGGGGAGAGTGTTGTCCACGTACCCTCGTAGACCGTAAGCGGAAGCGTTAGCACAACGCGGATGATGTAGTCGTACGTCTTCACGATCCGACCGATCAAGTACCGAACGTACGGCACCTCCGAGTTCAGCACACGTTCAGCCCGGTGACGTCCCTCGAACTTCGATCCAGCCGAGTGTTGAGGGAGAGTTTCGTCAGCACGACGGCATGGTGACGATGTTGATGTTCTACCGACGCAGGGCTTCGCCTAAGCACCGCTACAGTATTATCGAGTTGGACTATGGTGGAGGGGGGCACCGCACACGGCTAAGAGACGATCAACTTGATCAACTTGTGTGTCTAGAGGTGCCCCCCTGCCCCTGTATATAAAGGAGCAAGGGGAGAGGTGGCCGACCTAGGAGGAGGGCGCGCCATGGGGGGATTCCTACTCCCACCGGAGTAGGACTCCTCCTTCCCTTGTTGGAGTAGGAGAGAAGAAAAGAGGGGGAGAGGAACAAGGAAAAGTGGGCTGCACCCCTTGTCCAATTCGGACCAGAGGGGGCGCGCGCCTCCTTCCTTTTGGCCTCTCTCCTCTATTCCCGTATGGCCCAATAAGGCCCATATACTCCTCGACGAATTCGCGTAACTCTCTGGTACTCCGAAAAATACCTGAATCACTCGGAACCTTTCCGATGTCCGAATATAGTCGTCCAATATATCAATCTTTACGTCTCGACCATTTTGAGACTCCTCGTCATGTCCCCGATCTCATCCAGGAATCCGAACTCCTTCGGTACATCAAAACTCATAAACTCATAATATAACTGTTATCGAAACCTTAAGCGTGCGGACCCTACGGGTTCGAGAACAATGTAGACATGACCGAGACACGTCTCCGGTCAATAACCAATAGCGGAACCTGGATGCTCATATTGGCTTCCACATATTCTACGAAGATCTTTATCGGTCAGACCACATAACAACATACGTTGTTCCCTTTGTCATCGGTATGTTATTTGCCCGAGATTTGATCGTCGGTATCTCAATACCTAGTTCAATCTCCTTACCGGCAAGTCTCTTTACTCGTTCTGTAATACATCATCCCGCAACTAACTCATTAGCTGCGATGCTTGCAAGGCTTAAGTGATGTGCATTACCGAGAGGGCCTAGAGATACCTCTCCGACAGTCGGAGTGACAAATCCTAATCTCGAAATACGCCAACCCAACAAGTACCTTCGGAGACACCTGTAGAGCACCTTTATAATCACCCAGTTACGTTGTGACGTTTGGTAGCACACAAAGTGTTCCTCCGGTAAACGGGAGTTGCATAATCTCATAGTCATAGGAACATGTATAAGTTATGAAGAAAGCAATAGCAACAAACTAAACGATCAAGTGCTATGCTAACGGAATGGGTCAAGTCAATCACATCATTCTCCTAATGATGTGATCCCGTTAATCAAATGACCACTCATGTCTATGGTTAGGAAACATAACCATTTTTTATCAACGAGGTAGTCAAGTAGAGGCATACTAGTGACACTCTGTTTGTCTATGTATTCACACATGTATTATGTTTCTGGTTAATACAATTCTAGCATGAATAATAAACATTTATCATGATATAAGGAAATAAATAATAACTTCATCATTGTCTCTAGGGCATATTTCCTTCAGTCTCCCACTTGCACTAGAGTCAATAATCTAGTTAACATCACCATGTGATTTAATACCAATAGTTCACATCACCATGTGATTAACACCCATAGTTCACATCGACATGTGACCAACACCCAAAGGGTTTACTAGAGTCAATAATCTAGTTCACATCGCTATGTGATTAACACCCAAAGAGTACTAAGGTGTGATCATGTTTTGCTTGTGAGAAAAGTTTAGTCAATGGGTCTGCCATATTCAGATCCGTACGTATTTTGCAAATTTCTATGTCAACAATGCTCTGCACGGAGCTACTCTAGCTAATTGCTCCCACTTTCAACATGTATCCAGATTGAGATTTAGAGTCATCTGGATCAGTGTCAAAATTTGCATCAACGTAACCCTTTACGACGAACCTTTTGTCACTTCCATAATCGAGAAACATATCCTTATTCCACTAAGGATAATTTTGACCAATGTCCAGTGATCTACTCCTAGATCACTATTGTACTCCTTTGCCAAACTCAGGGCAGGGTATACAATAGGTCTGGTACACAGCATGGCATACTTTCTAGAACCTATGGCTGAGGCATAGGGAATGACTTTCATTCTCTCTCTATCTTCTGCCGTGGTCGGGTTTTGAGTCTTACTCAACTTCACACCTTGTAACACAGGCAAGAACTCCTTCTTTGACTGTTCCATTTTGAACTGCTTCAAAATCTTGTCAAGGTATGTACTCATTGAAAAACTTATCAAGCGTCTTGATCTATCTCTATAGATCTTGATGCTCAATATGTAAGCAGCTTCACCAAGGTCTTTCTTTGAAAAAACTCCTTTCAAACATTCCTTTATGCTTTGCAGAATAATTCTACATCATCTCCGATCAACAATATGTCATACATATACTTATCAGAAATGCTGTAGTGCTCCCACTCACTTTCTTGTAAATACAGGCTTCACTGCAAGTCTGTATAAAACTATATGCTTTGATCAACTTATCAAAGCGTATATTCCAACTCCGAGATGCTTGCACCAGTCTATAGATTGATCGCTGGAGCTTGCATATTTTGTTTGTACCTTTAGGATCGACAAAACCTTATGTTTGCATCATATACAACTCTTCTTTAATAAACCCAATTAAGGAATGCAGTTTTGTTTATCCATTTGCCAGATTTCATAAAATGCGGCAATAGCTAACATGATTCGGACAGACTTAAGCATAGATACGAGTGAGAAATTCTCATCGTGGTCAACACCTTGAACTTGTCGAAAACCTTTTTGCGACAATTCTAGCTTTGTAGATAGTAACACTACTATCAGCGTCCGTCTTCCTCTTGAAGATCCATTTAATGTTAATGGCTCGCCGATCTTTGGGCAAATCAATCAAAATCCATACTTTGTTCTTATACATGGATCTCATCTCAGATTTCATGGCCTCAAGCCATTTCGCGGAATCTGGGCTCATCATCGCTTCCTCATAGTTCGTAGGTTCGTCATGGTCAAGTAACATGACCTCCAAAACAGTATTACCGTACCACTCTGGTGCGGATCTCACTCTAGTTTACCTACGAGGTTCGGTAGTAACTTGATCTGAAGTTACATGATCATCATCATTAGCTGCCTCACTAATTGGTGTAGTAGTCACAGGAACAGATTTCTGTGATGAACTACTTTCCAATAAGGGAGCAGGTACAGTTATCTCATCAAGTTCTACTTTCCTCCCACTCACTTCTTTCGAGAGAAACTCCTTCTCTAGAAAGACTCCGAATTTAGCAACAAAAGTCTTGCCTTCGGATCTGTGATAGAAGGTGTACCCAACTGTCTCCTTTGGGTATCCTATGAAGACGCACTTCTCCGACTTGGGTTTGAGCTTATCAAGATGAAAACTTTTTCACATAAGCATCGCAACTCCAAACTTTAAGAAATGAAAACTTTTGTTTCTTGCCAAACCATAGTTCATACTGTGTCGTCTCAACGGATTTAGATGGTACCCTATTTAATGTGAATGCAGCTGTCTCTAATGCATAACCCCAAAACGATAGTGGTAAATTAGTAAGAGACATCATAGATCGCACGATATCTAATAAAGTACGGTTATGACGTTCGGACACACCATTACACTGTGGTGTTCCAGGTGGCGTGAGTAGTGAAACTATTTCACGTTGTTTTAACTGAAGGCCAAACTCGCAACTCAAATATTTTTCTTCTGCGATCATATCGTAGAAACTTTTATTTTTGTTACGATGATTCTCCACTTCACTCTGAAATTCTTTAAACTTTTCAAATGTTTCAGACTTGTGTTTCATTAATTAGATATACTCATATCTGCTCAAGTCATCTGTGAAGGTCAGAAAATAACGATACTTGTCGTGAGCCCTAACACTCATCGGACCGCATACATCAGTATGTATTATTTCCAATAAGTCAGTTGCTCGCTCCATTGTTCCGGAGAACGGAGTCTTAGTCATCTTGCCCATGAGGGATGGTTCGCAACTATCAACTGATTCATAATCAAGTGATTCCAAAAGCCCATCAGCATGGATTTTCTTCATGCGCTTTACACCAATATGACCTAAACGGCAGTGCCACAAATAAGTTGCACTATCATCATTAACTTTGCATCTTTTTGGCTTCAATATTATGAATATGTGTATCACTACGATCGAGATCCAACAAACCATTTTTGTTGGTGTGTATGAACATCGAAGGTTCTATTCATGTAAACAGAACAACAATTTCTCTAACTTAAATGAATAACCATATTGCAATAAACATGATCAAATCATATTTATGCTCAACGTAAACACCAAATAACACTAATCCTGAAAGTATAGGGAGTGTGCGATGATGATCATATCAATCTTGGGACCAATTCCAACACACATCGTCACTTCACCCTTAACTAGTCTCTGTTCATTCTGTAACTCCTGTTTCGAGTTGCTAATTTTAGCAACCGAACAAGTATCAAATACTCAGGGGCTACTATAAACACTAGTAAGGCACACATCAATAACCTATATATCAAATATACCCTTTGTTCACTTTGCCATATTTCTTATCCACCAAATATTCAGGGAATTTCCGCTTCCAGTGATCATTTCCTTTGCAGTAGAAGCACTCAGTTTCAGGCTTTGGTCCAGCTTTGGGCTTCTTCACGGGAGTGACAACTTGCTTGTCATTCTACTTGAAGTTCCCTTTCTTTCCCTTTGCCCTTTTCTTGAAACTAGTGTTCTTGTCAATCATCAACACTTGATACTCTTTCTTGATTTCTACCTTCGTCGATTTCAACATCACGAAGAGCTCGGGAATCGTTTTCGTCATCCCTTGCACACTATAGTTCATCACGAAGTTCTAGTAACTTGGTGATGGTGACTAGAGAACTCTGTCAATCACTATCTTATCTGTAAGATTATGTAACACCCTCGATGCGACTATAGCTCCCACGTGTCGAGGCATGACTTAGAGACATAATCGCATTGAAGGCATATGTCGCAAGTTAGGCAGTCTTCACAACATCCCATGTAATATAAATCATAAAGGGGAGATAACATAGTTGGCTTACACTCGCCACGTCAATCAAGTACATAAATAACATTACATCAACCCAACACTCATGGCCCGACTACGGCGCCAAAATAAAAGAGAACCCAACATGCGACACGGTCCCAATCACCCCCAACTGGGCACCACTACTGATCATCGGGAAAGGAAACATAGTAACGTTGAGAGTCTTTGTCGAACTCCCACTTGAGCTCATACGCGTCTCCTGGAGCGGAATCATCAGGCCCTGCATCTGGTGTAATAGTAATCTGTGAGCCACAGGGACTCAGCAATCTCGCACCCTCGCGATCAAGACTATTTAAGCTTATAGGTATGGCAAGGTAAATATATGGAGCTGCAGCAAGCGACTAGCAAGTATGGTGGCTAACTTATTCGCAAAAGAGAGCGAGAAGAGGAGGCAAAGCACGAGCGAGAAACTAGAGAGCAATCTGCGCAAACATTACTCCAACACCGTGTCCACTTCCCGGACTCCGCCGAGAAGAGGCCATCACGGTAACACACTCAGTTGATTCATTTTAATTAAGTTAAGGTTCAAGTTATCTACAACCGGACATTAACAAATTCCCATCTGCCCATAACCACGGGCACGGCTTTCGAAAGTTCAATCCCTGCAGGGGAGTCCCAACTTAGCCCATGACAAGCTCTCACGGTCAACGAAGGAATGAACCTCCTCCCAAGACGTTCCGATCAGACTCGGTATCTCGGTAATTCAAGACACTTCGACAGGTTAAAACAAGACCAGCAACACCGCCCGAATGTGCCGACAAATCCCGATAGGAGCTGCACATATCTCTTTCTCAGGGCACACTCAGATGAGCGCTCCATACAACTAAAACCAAACCTCGAGTTTCCCCGAGGGGGCGCTGCACAGGACTCTAGTTTGGACCAACACTCAGAGGAGCACTGGCCCGGGGGGGTTTAAAATAAGATGACCCGCGGGCTCCGGAAACCCGAGGGAAAAAGAGGCTAGGTGGCAAATGGTAAGACCAAGGTTGGGCATTGCTGGAAAAGCTTTAATCAAGGCGAACTATCAAGGGGTTCCCATTATAACCCAATCGCGTAAGGAACGCAAAATCCGGGAACATAACACCGATATGACGGAAACTAGGGCGGGAAGAGTGGAACAAAACACTAGGCGAGAGGCCAAGCCTTCCACCCTTTATCAAGTATATAGATGCATTAAGATAACAAGATAATATAATGATATCCCAACAAGTAAATAAATTTTCCAACAAGGAACGGCCTCCAATCTTCACCTGCAACTAGCAACGCTATAAGAGGGGCTGAGCAAAACGGTAACATAGCCAATCAACAGTTTGCTAGGACATGGTGGGTTAGAGGTTTGACATGGCAATTTGGGAGGCTTGAAAGCAAGTGGTAGGCATCGTAGCAATGGCATAGCAAAAGAGCGAGCAAACTAGCATAGCAAAGATAGTAGTGATTTCGAGGGTATGATCATCTTGCCTGCACAGTTGTCAGAGTTGACTGGATCCTCGAAAGCAAACTCAACGGGCTCCTCGTTAGCGAACTCGTCTCCCGGCTCTACCCAAACAAGACAAATAAGCAACAAGGATACAATCAACCACGTGCAAGGATCAAGCAATATGATGCAATGATGATATACTATGCGGGATGCGATGCGGGATGCAAAATGCAAGATATGACAGCGAATGCATGAACCTGGCCTCAACTTGGAAAACCAAGTGTGCCACTGGAAAGATGAGATGAAATCGCTTGAAAACGATATAAAGATCACCGAAAACGGAGTTACGGTTTGGAAATGGCAAGCGATTCAAATATGACACCGGTCTGCGATTTACAGCAAGTAGGCATCTAAATGCAATGAGATGAACATGCTACAGCATTCAAACATGGCATCAAAATACATGGCAGGGAAGCATTCAAGATGCTTAACAAAAGTCTAGCACTGAGCTACGGCCAATTCATCCATTAGGAGGTTCAAACAAGCATGGCAAAAACGCAAATGGTAAAACAGATCTCAGACTTAGTGAAATTAACACTTGTCTGGAATTTCAGATCATATAGCCCTCTTCGGAGCAACAAAACAACATGCTACAGGACCTTAACATGACAAAGAAAGACATGGCATGGAGCTACTCAACAAGCTTAACAAAAGTCCCTTAGTGACCTTGAGCCAAAAGGGATCAAAAAATATACTAACAAGCACACGAACATAGCAAAAACATAATCAGTTTTCAGACTTAGTGAAAACTGGGACATGCTGAAACATAACTCACGAAGGCATATTTACGAGCTCGATGCACTCACCACGGTGCAATTCATGGCAAGACAAGCATACATCCCTTAAGAAGGCACAAAATTCAAGCTAGACATGGCAAGAACAATGGCATAGCATGCACGGATCAACTACAATAACATCGGCAAAATCGCAAACAAGTTGACGATCTGCCCAGATTCGCAACGAAGCAAAAGTAGAGCTCGATTGACTCAAGCTGGGGTGCTCCATATATGCAAACAAAGACATATATGGATAGAGAACTACAATATTAACAAAACTCCTTTACTGATCATCCTCAAAAGAGGCACGGATCACTAGGAAACAACATGAACATATGGCATCATGAACTAAACAATTCCAGGACTTAGTGAAACTACTAAGTCCCTGAAAACAGATTTACCGGGTGCCTTACTTTGCAAGCTTGCACAAGTCACCACACACATCCTAAAAATACATGGGTTGCACCTCTAGAAAGATGACAAAACCCTTAACAAAACACATGTAGAACTCACGGGCATATCATGCACACAATAATCATGGCAAAAATGACAAAAGTCTAAGATGAAGTAGTAGATCTGACAATTAACTCAAGTAGCCCTCTTCTAACAGCATTTCGGGCATCAAGATGAACTCTAAGGAAAATGATGCAATGGAATGAAATGTTGTACTCTCTGAGATGAACAATTTGATATGCTATATGCATTAATCGGAGCTATGGATGCAAAGTTACGGGGCTACGAACATGAGCACATGGATTAGGGTTAGGGCAAAAAGTCAACCGAGACGCAAATATCCCAGATCTGGATTTGGCCGGGCACGTTCTTCGAGGATCGCCAGGGAACACTGTAGCTCGCCGGAGACGGTGGATCCGGCCGACGTGCTTGCCGGAGGAGGAGCTCGGGACCACGGGGAGGCTCGCCGGAGACCGGGGCGGGCGCGGGGCGGCGCTACGCGGCGAGGGCGGCGGCCGGCGAGATGGGGCGGCGTCTTGGCGGCGGCGGCGGTCGAGGCGACGCGGCCGGGCGGCGATGGCCGACAATGGCGCGGCGGAGGCGGTGCGCGCCGGCGCCGAGGACGACGGCGGCGGGGAACTGAGGAGCGGGGCGCTGCGGCTCGGCCCGGCTCGGGCCTCGGGAGGGCCGGCGATGGGCTGCGGCGGGCCCGCGTGGCGATGTGGGCGCACGCCCACGTGGCAGGTGGCGATTGGGCGAGGGGGCGGCGGCGGACGCGTCCGGCCGGGGCGGACGTGTCCGGCCGGCGCGGATCTGAGAATTAGGGTTTCGGGGAGAGGGGATCCGGGATATTTCGAGGGGGACCTATTTATAGGCATATGAGCTAGGAGAGTCCAAAGGAGGTGCGGTTTTCGGCCACGCGATCATGATCGAACGCTCTAGATGATGGAGCATAGTTTGGTGGGTTTTGGGCCAAATTGGAGGGGTGTTGGGCTACAACACACACGAGGCCTTTTCGGTCCCTCGGTTAACCGTTGGAGTATCAAACGAAGTCCAAATGGTACGAAACTTGACAGGCGGTCTACCGGTAGTAAACCAAGGCCGCTTGGCAAGTCTCGGTCCAATCCGAAAATGTTTAGTCCCCACACACGAAAGAAAGCTAGAAATGACCACCGGAGGAGAACGAAGCGCCGGAATGCAAAACGGACAACGGGGAAAATGGCCGAATGCATGAGATGAACACGTATGCAAATGCAATGCACATGATCACATGATATGAGATGCATGACAACGATAACAACACACGGAGACAAAGACCCGAACCCGAGAAAATAAAATAACTTAACGCCGGAAACGGCAAGAGTTGGAGTACAAATAGGGAAAGTTACATCCGGGGTGTTACAGATTAACTCTCACTTGATTCAAGCGATTGTAGTACCCAGACAATCTGAGCATATGCTCACTGCTTGAGCTATTCTCCTCCATCTTTTAGCTATAGAACTTGTTGGAGACTTCATATCTCTCAACCCGGGTATTTGCTTGAAATATCTAACTTCAACTCCTAGAACATCTCATATGGTCCATGACGTTCAAAACGTCTTTGAAGTCCCGATCCTAAGCCGTTAAGCATGGTGCACTAAACTATCAAGTAGTCATCATATTGAGCTAGCCAAACGTTCATAATGTCTGCATCTGCTCCTGCAATAGGTCTGTCACCTAGCGGTGCATCAAGGACATAATTCTTCTGTGCAACAATGAGGTTAATCCTCAGATCACGGATCCAATCCGCATCATTGCTACTAACATTTTTCAACATAGTTTTCTCTAGGAATATATAAAAAATTAAACAGGGAGCAATATCGCGAGCAATTGATCTACAACATAGATATGCTAATACTACCAGGACTAAGTTCATGATAAATTAAAGTTCAATTAATCATATTACTTAAGAACTCCCACTTAGATAGACATCCCTCTATTCCTCTAAGTGATCATGTGATCCAAATCAACTAAACCATGTCCGATCATCACATGAGATGGAGTAGTTTTAATGGTGAACATCACTATGTTGATCATATCTACTATATGATTCACGCTCGACCTTTCGGTCTCCGTGTTCCAAGGCCATATCTGTTATATGCTAGGCTCGTCAAGTTTAACCTGAGTATTCCGCGTGTGCAACTGTTTTGCACCCGTTGTATTTGAACGTAGAGCCTATCACACCTGATCATCACGTGGTGTCTCAGCACGAAGAACTTTCGCAACGGTGCATACTCAGGGAGAACACTTATACTTTGAAAATTCAGTGAGGGATCATCTTATAATGCTACCGTCAATCAAAGCAAGATAAGATGCATAAAAGATAAACATCACATGCAATCAATATAAGTGATATGATATGGTCATCATCATCTTGTGCTTGTGATCTCCATCTCCGAAGCACCTCCATGATCACCATCGTCACCGGCGCGACACCTTGATCTCCATCAACATCGTTGTCGTTTTGCCAATCTTATGCTTCTACGACTATCGCTACCGCTTAGTGATAAAGTAAAGCATTACAGTGCGATTGCATTGCATACAATAAAGCGACAACCATATGGCTCCTGCCAGTTGCCGATAACTCGGTTAAAAAACATGATCATCTCATACAATAAAATTTACCATCATGTCTTGACCATATCACATCACAACATGCCCTGCAAAAACAAGTTAGACGTCATCTACTTTGTTGTTGCAAGTTTTACGTGGCTGCTATGGGCTTAGCAAGAACCGTTCTTACCTACACATCAAAACCACAACGATAGTTTGTCAAGTTGGTGTTGTTTTAACCTTCGCAAGGACCGGGCATAGCCACAATCGGTTCAACTAAAGTTGGAGAAACGGACACCCGCCAGCCACCTGTGTGCAAAGCACGTCGGTAGAACCAGTCTCGCGTAAGCGTACGCGTAATGTCGGTCCGGGCCGCTTCATCCAACAATACCGCCGAACCAAAGTATGACATGCTGGTAAGCAGTATGACTTATATCGCCCACAACTCACTTGTGTTCTACTCGTGCATATAACATCAACGCATAAAACCAGGCTCGGATGCCACTGTTGGGGAACGTAGAAATTTCAAAAAAATTCCTACGCACACGCAAGATCACGGTGATGCATAGCAACGAGAGGGGAGAGTGTTGTACACGTACCCTCGTAGACCGTAAGCGGAAGCGTTAGCACAACGCGGTTGATGTAGTCGTACGTCTTCACGATCCTACCGATCAAGTATCGAACGTACGGCACCTCCGAGTTCAGCACACATTCAGCCCGATGACGTCCCTCGAACTCCGATCCAGCCGAATGTTGAGGGAGAGTTTCGTCAGCACGACGGCGTGGTGACGATGTTGATGTTCTACCGACACAGGGCTTCGCCTAAGCACCGCTAAAATATTATCGAGTTGGACTATGGTGGAGGGGGGCACCGCACACGGCTAAGTGACGATCAACTTGATCAACTTGTGTGTCTAGAGGTGCCCCCCTGCCCCTGTATATAAAGGAGCAAGGGGAGAGGTGGCCGGCCTAGGAGGAGGGCGCGCCAAGGGGGGAGTCCTACTCCTACCGGGAGTAGGACTCCTCCTTCCCTTGTTGGACTAGGAGAGAAGGAAAGAGGGGGAGAGGAATAAGGAAAAGTGGGCTGCACCCCTTGTCCAATTCGGACCAGAGGGGGGGCGCGCGCCTCCTTCCTTTTGGCCTCTCTCCTCTATTCCCGTATGGCCCAATAAGGCCCATATACTCCCCGGCGAATTCCCGTAACTCTCCGTTATTCCGAAAAATACCCGAATCACTCGGAACCTTTCCGATGTCCGAATATAGTCGTCCAATATATCGATCTTTACGTCTCGGCCATTTCGAGACTCCTCGTCATGTCCCCGATCTCATCCGGGACTCCGAACTCCTTCGGCAGATCAAAACTCATAAACTCATAATATAACTGTCATCGAAACCTTAAGCGTGCGGACCCTACGGGTTCGAGAACAATGTAGACATGACCGAGACACGTCTCCGGTCAATAACCAATAGCGGAACCTGGATGCTCATATTGGCTCCCACAAATTCTACGAAGATCTTTATCGGTCAGACCGCATAACAACATACGTTGTTCCCTTTGTCATCGGTATGTTACTTGCCCGAGATTTGATCGTTGGTATCTCAATACCTAGTTCAATCTCCTTACCGGCAAGTCTCTTTACTCGTTCCGTAATACATCATCCCGCAACTAACTCATTAGTTGCAATGCTTGCAAGGCTTAAGTGATGTGCATTACCAAGAGGGCCCAGAGATACCTCTCCGACAATCGGAGTGACAAATCCTAATATCGAAATACGCCAACCCAACAAGTACCTTCGGAGACACCTGTAGAGCACCTTTATAATCACTCAGTTACGTTGTGACATTTGGTAGCACACAAAGTGTTCCTCCGGTAAACGGGAGTTGTATAATCGCATAGTCATAGGAACATGTATAAGTTATGAAGAAAACAATAGCAACAAACTAAACGATCAAGTGCTATGCTAACGGAATGGGTCAAGTCAATCACATCATTCTCCTAATGATGTGATCCCATTAATCAAATGACAACTCATGTCTATGTAACCATTTTTGATCAACGAGCTAGTCAAGTAGAGGCATACTAGTAACACTCTGTTTGTCTATGTATTCACACATGTATAATGTTTCCGGTTAATACAATTCTAGCATGAATAATAAACATTTATCATGATATAAGGAAATAAATAATAACTTTATCATTGCCTCTAGGGCATATTTCCTTCAGTGGCCATCTTCGTCCGGCGACTTGCAGGCATGCTTGCGCTGTCCCAGGGCAACATTGCCATCGAAAATCAGCAGAGTTGAGAGCACCTTCAGCATGGCGTTCTCAAACTCGAGCTGCATGCAATCTGTACGCGGCGGCAGGGAGAGAGCTCGGCCGGTGCAGGAGAAGAAAGCATCTATTGGGTCCTGCTCTGGTGTGACTTGACGTGGCAGTAGAGGTGGTATAGCTTGGCGCTGCAGGACAATTCTAATTATAACGGGGCTTATTTAGGGGAGAGCCTTTCCCTTGACAATTTCAAAAATATATAACTAACATAATTAGCGTTCAATTCTAAAAATACCTGGTAAATTACAGAGAAAGAGAAACGAAGAACAACTCATCCAGTTGTCCGGTGGCGCTGGTGGCCCTTGTCGTAGCCTAACTGGATCCGCCCCTCCATGAATATTCTTCCTTGTTGCCAGTGGGTGCTCGGCACGCGGTCTTGTAGGGTGTGTTTGGTAACATTCTCAATCTAGCATGGTTGTTCTTCTTTGATACATTTTGAGTGTAGACATCTAGAGTACATGCACTTGCTATCTTTGATAGCAGTGTATGTGCTGAGACTTTATTTGGCAGCCTAAATCTGTTTAGACATGCTGAACAATTTGAAATCCGAATAAATTATTTGAATGGTGAATAATTTTTTTAACATTTTCTGAAAATTTTGAACCAATTTTGGAATTTTTAACATTTTTTAAAATATAAACAAATTTCGAATAATCTGAACAGTTTTTGAATATTTTAAATTAAATTTGAAAATCTAATCATTTTTTGAAATTTCTGAATTTTTTAAAACAAATTTCTAAGCAATTTTTGTAAATGTAAACAAAATTTGATATTCTGAACATTTTTTCAAATTTATATAAAATTTTAAAATATTAATATTTTTGAAATTCAGGGGGAAAATGAAATTTTTTAAAAATTCTGAACTTTTTTGAGAAATTGTTTTTTTTTATTTAAAGTATTTTTTGAAAATTCAAACAATTCTTGAATTTGTGAATATTTTTTTAAAACACTTCGGTCATGTATACTGACCAGCGAACGGATGTTGGTATATTCTCTCTTCGTGTATGCTACAAGGGTATTTGGTTGAGCTCATGCATGCTGAGGAGGCCCCGTGCAGGGTACCAAACATCCAAAAATGGGTTGAGTAGAAATTTTTTGCCCTCATGCACCCTACCAAATACATCCGTACAAATGAAGAGGTGCACCTATAGTGAATATGATTGATCATTCTGGCTTATGATTTGACCCGAGAAAGAAATTGAGAAATGGGCCTATAGTCGTTGGTTGATGCGAGTAAGAAAACACACTCCGGGATTAAGGAGTCTTTCATTATTTTTCAGCACAGTTCTTCGTTTCCGACTGTTTCAACGATTTTGCTCACTTCGAGAGCTCGCTGTAGTGCACGTCCGCGGAGGTATCGAGGGTGCATGTACGGTAAAATCGCCCCTAGCTATCACCAACTAGCATGTGCCCTCACGGACCGATGACTTCAACTTGGTCGCAACATCATGAACGATCACCATTCTGCCATATCGGTCAAGAGTCAAGACCACTATAAGCATGTTCGATGATTTCATCGACACCAGAGAGCGGAGACATATATAAGAAGCTAACTTGACAAGTTTGACACTGCATGCATGTCAAGTGTGCTTGAATTGACCGCCGCCCAACGACCAGCCTTAGATGCATCACCGAACAACACCCCCATCCCGCCACCGGCAACTCTCCTGACCAGCCATATCACGACAACCCAGGTGCTCCAGTCTAGAGGCCACATATCCAAAACGGTACTTCCACCGCAGAAAATGACGCTAAGGGGAGCAATGCTACACCTATGAAAGATTAGGTAAGAAGTTTACATAAATGATGACGTGTAATGCTGTGATTGGGGATAGGGGGGAGGATGGCCCCATCATGATGAAATTCCGGGCGAGGCAAGAGGATTTGTTGCAAGGTTACGTAGGTGTCCAGCAAGGATTACACAGGTGTAGTATTATTGCGCCACTACCGTTGATCTCACAAGTCGGAGAGTTATGTTTTGAAGACGGGTTAGAAGAAATATAATAGTAGGCTTATAGTCCGCCTACATGGTATTTTTGCATATGTGCAAGAGAGACATAGAAAAAGATATCAACATTATAGCTAATATTATATTATATAAGTGATGGATGTAAATGACACTGCAGCATCATATAGCTAGCAGTTGGCTATACTATTAACCATGCTCTTAGAGATGCCCTTACCACTCTCTTGGAGGCTGTCCGGAGATGGCCTCCATGTTGATCCTTCAAAGAAAGCCTTGGATTTCCGGCCTAACTAAAGCTAGGGAGGAGGAACAGATCTTTAGTCCCTGATGCCCTCTTTTTCTCTGCCATGCCCTCTTTTGCTGCCGTTGAATCATTGCAACTTGAGATGCTCCGAGGATTACATGCGGAGGAGCATGAAAGGGGAAATAAGACTTTATACTAAATCAGCGACAAATAATATGAAGCGAACCAAATACAGTAACACGCAAATTATTTGGCATGGCCGACATTTTGGCAGGCTGAGCTGAGTGCACAAACGAAACAGACCCATATATATTTTCACCATCATATACGTATACACACACTGATACACTTGTCACCATAGCTCTAGATCCATGGAAACCGTCCATGCACCGACGGCCACTGCCGATCATCATCACTTACGCCGCGACCCGACCCTGGACAGCGCGGTCATCCGCTTGAGCACCCTGGAGATCTTGGACAGGCTCGGCTTGCCGCCCCCGAGGTTCATCTTCCTCGTGGAGAACTTGAGCGCCTGCAGGCAGCACAGCTGCCGCACCGGCCCTTCGTCCTCGCCGTCTTCTTCCTCCTCCTCCTCGTCGACGGATTCTTCTTTCGCCTTGCTGCCGCCGCCGCCTCGGAGCTTGGTGTCGCCGGCGAGGGCGACGGCGACGGCGCTGCTGCCGCCCCCGGTCTCGTAGGCCTCCCAGAGCATGTCCATGTCGTCCGCGCACGCCCCGGCCACGGCGCCGTCGCGGCAGACCTTGAGCTGGATCCGCTCCTCGTACAGCTTGCACGCCAGCGTCCGCTTCCACTCCTTCCCCTTGGACGGCGACCCCTCGCAGGCGCTGCCGGCGAGGTTCTCCGACGAAGTCCGGGTGTGCACCCGCCGCGCAATGGACGTCGACCTCAGGGGACCCTCCCTGCCGTCCGCGTCCTCCTGCTCCTGCTCTTCCTGCACATCTTCTTGGTGGTCTTGTCCTTCAGGCTGCGCATCTTCTTCGGCCTGCACGTCCTCGCTCCTCTGTTCTTGCGGCGGGTCTTCTTCGGGTTCACCAATAATGGAGGCGATTTCTTCAGCTTGCAGGTCTATGATGCATCCTTCCGCCACCTTCGACGGCACCAATTCTTCCTTGACATCTACAAGTTCCTCCTCTGGTAATTGCTTCCGGTCAGATTCTTCTTGAGCAAGCTGGTCTTCTTCACTCTGTTTTTGGTCGCAAGATTCAGTCTCCAATGGCACGGTTTCCACCACGCCCTTGAATGATCCCTTCTCGAAACAGATTTCCACCGGATTATCCTCGATTTCATCAAGAACACTCTTCAGTTTGCCAGATTCCCACTGCCTTATTCGCTGAGAAATCGAAGAATGTGGCTTGGTGACCCACTTCGTCTCCATTGCTGACAGAGGAACAGGGTCACACTCCAGCCTCTTTTCCTCCACCGCATCACTACTGAGCCCCTTTCTCTCTGGCAAGCTTACACTCTGTCCTTTGCTGATGGATTTCTCCTGCTCTTCCATCTCTGGCATGAATGTCTCACCTGGAACTGGGAAGCAATGCTCCGAAGAAGAAGACAAAGATTCCGGAGCCTTCTTCAGATCCTCAGAGACCACATTTTTCTCCTGAATTTCATCCATGAAGCTGAAGGTATCCTCTTCATAAAATTCCCCGTTGCTCAGGAAGCAGATCTCTTCTCCACGGACACTCTGCAACGGCAGCTCAACGGCGAACTCCTCCTGGGCGGCAGACAAGAAGGTCTCCCTCCCCTGTTCCAGAAGAAAGCAAGAATCACCACCAGCGTCACGCACCTCACCGACGAACACGACCTCGCCGACGCCGGCAGGGCCGAGCACGAAGGAGCAGAGCTGGCCGAGCAGCCCGAGCCCGCCGTCGGGCCTTAGCCCGGCGCAGAGCGCGGCGACGGCGACGCCGCAGGTGCTCCCGAGGAACCGCGCCCCGGCCCACCCCGGCGCGGCGTACGGGGCGGCGGTGAGGAGCACGACGAGGAGGAGCGCCGTGGAGAGCAGCAGCGGGCAGAAGAAGGCGGCGAGCGCGAGCAGGCCGCGGTGGAAGAAGAGCGCGTAGGCGGCGTGCAGCGGGTGGGCCGCGAGGAACGCCGCCGCGCCCAGCAGGTCGTGGAGCACGCAGAACGCCAGCGCGCTGCCGCCGTCGATCCGCGCCATTGTCGTCTTCTTCCTCCTCGATCTCCGCCGCCCTCGCCTCGCTCGCGCGCGTGGGTGGGTGGACGCCGCGGTGCGGTGGGCTTTGTCGTCTCCTAGCTGGCTCGCTGGCTCGCTGGCTACCGACGCGACGCCATTGCGCCTCGGATGCTCCGTGGTTTGCAGCTAATAAAGCGGAGGCTCGCTGACGCTGACATGGTTGGTCAGCGAGCTCTGCATGCTGAAGTACGTCCACCTACGCGCTGCAGTACGAGCGCATTTCGTCAAGGGCGTCCTTAAGAGGTCGGTAAACCCATCCCTCTCGCGTGATCACACTGCCAAAGTACACCACTTGAAACACGGCGAAAACAGTTCAATGCAAACCCATGGACAAAAACATATTAATTGTCTTTTAAAAGGATTAATTGTGTTTTTCAAGGAGGATAACCCTATTTCTGCATGCATATATTATTAATTATCTGATAATAAATTGTCAATGCCCAACCAATTGATTTATATGAGGAAAAAAAGAGGTCATTCAAATTGAAGGCGAGATCAAGGAGCTTCATAAGGAGAATGTGCATACTTGTTGTTGAAGCCACCATTGTCGGCAACCTCCCTACCACCTCGCGCCTTCTTGTTATCCGGATCCTGGTGTTGGGTGAGCCCAAGGCCTACCAATCGCACAGGAGAAACGCCGGAAGTGAGTTTAGGACCTCGCCCTCTTTGCACCCAGCCATTTTGGGATTCCCATCATCGGCAGAGGGAGGGAGGGAGGGTGGACCAAGGATCCGCCGTTGCAACCACATCATCCATGCCCAAATGCATACGTCGACCAACGGGCCAAGAGCCCAACTGCCTCTGTTGCTAGTCCCAAAAGAGGGAGGGGAAGGGGAAGGGGAAGGGGAGGAGGATGCCGGTGACTACTAAGGCTGTGAGGGGCGCCGCCACTCCAGGGCCGCCTCTACGAGGTCGAGAGCCGCACCGATCAAGGCCACCACCACGCTATGGGACACAAAGAAGCCCAGCCACAACCATTGACCAAGTACCCTCCTTTGGCGGCGAGGTGAGAGAGGGAAGATGAGGGCGGTGGCGGCGACGATGCCTAGGGCTTCGCAGGTGCCGCCCTTCGAAGGACGACCAAAACTCTAACATTTTTCTCCGTTTTCATATACAAATTATCCTCGACTTTGTGCATCACAATGATGCAAAGACAAGGGTTTAACCTCCTTTTTTTTCTAAAAAAAGGAAACAATACAAATTGTCCTAAATTGTGTCCTAGTTCCGCCAGGACTTTGCGGAACAATTATTCCCTTTTTTCCACTCTGCAACCACCTTCCAGTACAAGCACAAGGAGCGTTACAAGAAGCTAGTAAGCAGGAATTAGCTAGGGCGGCCATGATGAATGATTATGCTCCCCTTTGTCCTCGTCGCCGTTGTCAAAGCCGCCCTGCCCTAAGAGCAGCGCTATCCAAAAGCGGTTAGACAGCCGTGCTAGGGCAGCACGGCGGCGTCTTGTCAAACTTGCTTTTGATCAATTATTATCACCGCAGTGAGTACGTACCGGCAGTGAAAACGATGTGACCGACCTGCGGTAGAGGTAAGGTAAATCTCCAAAATCTCATGATTGAAGGAGTGGTACGTACTCGACGCTGCCGCGGCCTCTGTTCGCTGCCATGCATGCATGTATGCATGCACCTCTCCTTCAATAATGATGGACGTGCATTTAGAGCATCTCCCGCCATTGGTCCCTCAAAAAAGCGCTAAAAATCGTCTTTTAAAGGCGCACCAGCGCAAACCGCGGCAGAGAGACGCGGATACTCGCGATCTTCGCACGCCGCGCCGCCTCGATGGACGGTGGTGGCACCGGGACCCCGCCGGCGCTGATCCTTCATGACCCGGGCACCCGCATGTCCGACGGGACTGGGTACTCTGTCTTGAAGAGGGGCCGAGCTTCATCCTCGTGAAGGTGGCGGCGGTCGAAGCCGTTCACCGCCGCGCCGTCGTCTGGGAAGCGCTCAGCCATGCTTTGAACTAGAGACGGCGAGAGGAGAGGGAGGAAAGGGGGAGAAATGGCGCGTCGGCGATGGAGACTCTGTGCGTGTCACCGGCGCGCTGGGGGTCGGCTTATACAGGCGGAGGCGCCGCGCGTACGAGTGGCCGCCGCGTGTACGCATGGCGGGCGAGGGGAAGCGCGTCATCCGGTCTTCACCGCGCCGTCTGTGAGGCATCAATGAAGGAGGCTGACCGACGCGGCAGCGTGCGGCAGCTTTGGCATTAATTCGCCGCAGGAAACGAGGCGATGAGGACAACGAAGCGGCGAGAAGAGAGACGAGTCGCTGACAAGGAGGGCCCGCAGCTGTTTCGCGCCAAAAACGATTCGCCCGGCGCCCTAGAGCGTCCCCCAGCGCGCCGGGCTCGGGTTGGATCCGCCGGCGCCAATTTTGGCCCGAGCCGACAAAAAAAGGTCCTTAGGAGTGTGACTGGGCCAATTATTCAACGTCAGCAACTGAAAAGTCGCCTGAAGGCTTTGTTGGAGCGCGGCTGGAGATACTAAGGCATCCGCAAAGCGGAACCTCAAACCTCCCGCAATGGTTCGGGCCAAGCTGTCCGGACCTGTTTGCCATCCATGTCGGAACTAAGCAAAGGAATTTTTACGAGACATCAGACAACTACATGACGAATCAAAAGCCGCATACGTCTTGTCTCTGTCCGGATGGCGGAAGGCCGGTGCTAATGAAAAAAGGTGATTAGCGTTTGTCGAAAACTAGTAAATCTAGCAAGCTACTTTGGGGGAAACTTCTAAAGCTAGTCACAACATTTGGTGGACAGGTAGTAATTTTGATTGCATGATGGCGGAAGCTAGCTCACGTTTGGCGGAAGCTAGTGCTTAGTAGTACTATTACCGTGTCCTAATTAGCCTTATATTTATTTGCATTTGGCCGAAAACTATAGCGTTGGGCAAAAAGCTGTTTCTCTAAAACTAATTTGAGGTTTGCGGAAATATATGCGGGCATGATTAGATGCTCGGCTCTTTCATCATTGTCCGTGCACTAATCCCCAATCTGCGGATGGATGTATTGTCCGGTTTGCAGGTTAGCGTTAGAGATGTCCTCAGCTGCTCGCGTCGCGATCCCTAGCCGCTGCCGCAGCCACAACTCCCCTCCTGCTCCTTCTCGTCTTGCCGCCGTCCGAGGACGCCCCCGACGAAGCTCGGGCTGGCCACGAGGAAGGAAACAATCAAGCACTTCCCTGTCGGCGCGGTGCAGCTGCCGTCAGTGGTATGAAGTTTGGACCTCTCCTTTTTGGCATTTTAAGATAATTTATCTACTAGACCAAGGCCAAATATTTCTTTATTATAAGATGTTTTGAATATTTTAATTTGAACTCTATACGAACTGAAATCAGTGAACAAGCATAGTAAAACGTGTCTATATGCATCCGATTCGTAAAAAAGCTAGAACATCTTATATCATAAACCGGAGGGAACTGTATATGCTTATATACTACATAATTTCTTTTTCAGAATTTTGAGGTCAAGAAAACGTATTTATGTCGGAAAAAAATGACAATTACGAGCTCCCTAGAGCTCAGCCATCATATGCACTTGCCGCAAGTAGTATGCGGTACTTGAGCATGAGCTTGGTTCCAAAGCCGTTCCCCTTACAGTGGTATAGAGATTATCTCTCAAATCTAATCATTCACATTATCAGCTTTCTTGAACGACGAACAATCTTAGTACTATCACCCTCACCCACCAACCTACCAGCGCTGGACTTGATGGGCTCATCCACAACGAACTCGCCCAAGTTGGGATCCCTAATTTAACTCCTCGGGGTGAATTGATACGGAGAATAAAACACGGTCATTTCTCGTCTCCTCAGATCAGATCCTAGTGATCAAGAAATAGTTAGGTCGGTAAATTTCAGCGTTTCGGCCGCCGGTCACTCGCGCAGAGCTGTTGAGCTTGGCTTGGAAGAGAAACAGCACCTACCAATCTACCATGCCCCAGCTTGAGCCCAAGCAACCGGCAACGCCCAACCCAACGAACAGTGGGAGCCATGGCTTTGAAGAACAGCCAGACATGGATGGGATCCCGCGCTCGCACAGTTTCATTTTCGCAGCGAACAGTGGCGACTCTGCTGTGTAGTAAGGTGAAAACGATGTGGCGCCATGAACGCAGCGAATCAAAAAGTTTGGGTGCCATGTGCCATGCCATGCAAATGCAAATGAGACTCACGTCACGTTTTGATTTCTTGCGTCCCTCCTCTAGATGCTATAAAGTTTGAGAAGCCATAAAGTTGGAGGCTATAGATACTAGGAACGTGCATGGTGGCACCCCTCACTGTACGTGAGATGAACAGGACGGTGTCAGAAAAAGTTGCCTCAATCATGCATATCTGCGTCTCTCACTGAATCATGCATAGGGATTCATTCATTCATTCATAGGTAGTAGTTCAAGTCTCCAATCCAACCGCGCTGTGATATTGTCGGTCATTTTGCTCCGTATGTAGTCACTTGTTGAAATGACTAGAAAGACAAGTATTTAGGAACGGAGGGAGTAGGTAGTAGTTCAAGTCTCCAATCCAACCGCGCTGTGTCGGTGTGCATGATCAACCAAATCAATTATAAGAGTATATAAGACTAGCAGCGGAAGCTATGGCGCGATAATAATTGAGCATTCCGGAAGCGTTCGTTTCAAGCTAGGCAAAGCAAACGAATTGGCAAGTTCAATCAAACATTCATTCGATCGTCGCGGGTTTTTCTCGTCGGTCTTGGGCCTCTGGTCTTCCGCTTGATTTCCTGTCATCGGAAAATAGTACCGAGGTTGCATCCGAGAAACAGCGCCCAAAGCGCATTTGCAGACCGTGATCACATAATAAAGACCAATGAAAATGCACAACTAGTAGGCTGCATTTCAAGTGCAAATGCGGTAAATTCTCCCGGCATCAAACATACTGCTACTACTTTATTTTGCAGAAAAAGTGTCCTCCTTCAATACAGTGCCAGACCCAAGTGCGCGGCATGACAAGACATACACTGTGGAACTTTGATGAATTCACATTGGTTAATTCCAAAGTCAAAGAACAGAGAGAAACAAAAGAATACAACAGAGACATACACTGCCGAGCTTAAGCCAAAATATATATATATATAAAAAGAAAATGCTTTCATTGAGAGTTGAACTCAAGACCTCCCGCTTACTAAACGGGTGCTCTAACCAACTGAGCTATGAAAGCATGTTCGGTTAGAGAAAATCTTGGCGTCCTACTTGAGCTTGCATTTGATTTATAGAACAGTTCAATCTTCAACCCATTTATAGAACAGTTCATTGTTCAAGCCCATTTCTTTTTGTCCCAAATACTCTCCCATAATTTGATTCCCCATCCTTTAATTCCCTATTATTTTTAGGGGAATTAAACCTTTTCTATCAGCCCTTTCTCAATGGTTTGCCAATTTATCCACACCTTTATGCATATCAAATTTAATGTTCTCAAACTTAACCATTCATATGCATACAGAAATACTATCCAACTGAAATGTGAATCCAAATAAAAACATTATAAAAGCAGAAGAATCAAGTGTCGTTATGAAGTAGCCAATGGTGGTCAACAAGATCTTCTTGGAGTTGGTTGTGAGCTTCTCGGTTCTCGATCCTTCGGTGTGCTTGAAGGAATGCTTGGATCTTGTTTGAGTGACGTTACGACTCCACCATGGCAGCATTGTAGAGGAAACATGTTCTCCAGGTCATCTCTCTTGTTTTTCAATGATCATGGTGTGCAAGATAACAGAAAAAGAGAGTAGTACGTACCTGCTTACATGCGTACACATGCAGATGATTAAGGCAACGTCGCGCTGGGCTTGGCCCATTTTGTAGACGCTTGAGGCGAGGTGTTCTTTGGTCTCGCAATAAGCGAGATCTAGACGTGCCCCTCCAACATGAGGGCCCGAGAGCATACAAGCACGCCCAAGTGGAAAAGCAAGCCCGGTTTGATATAGATGGGCCCAGTGATTCTTGTGTGCACGAATCAAATGGCCCAGTGACCGTAGCTATTCAAAACGACTTTGGGCTGCTAGACCCACGCTATCGTTTTAAGATAACACTTGCCTTCCTTTTTTTGTGAAAATAAACTTACCCTCCTTTTGTGTTTGATCATTATGGGATGTGCTATATATATCGCTGTAAGCGATAGCGTGACTAGTTTCATTACACCGCCCAACGATGGCCCTAGTCCAACAAAGTGAAAGGAGGCATGCACGGGCAACCGACATCACTAAAAAACAATGCGAGCGACTAGCGGAAGTGCCCACACGTATTTCTTTTCCATTTTTTATCTCTCTTTAAGTGTTTTCTAATATTTTTTTGTCTTGATTTTGTGTATTATGACCGGTTTTAATTTAACCTAAACATTATTCACAATTTTTTAAAACGTTAATTAACAAACTTTTAGAATTTAAAATATGGTCGTAGCTTTTATAAATTTTCAATACATATTACTGTGAATTTGAAAAAAATTCAGCAAAAATATATATCATAAAATAAAAAAGTTAGTACATTCTTCAATAATAAACTTTTTTAAAAACAAATCAAGGAAATAGTTCGTGACCTATTTAAAAAAATGAAAAAATAAGCACAAATTTCTAAAAAGTACCCAACATTCAGGACATGGTCGAGCTTTTTAATTTTTTATTGGGATTAAAAAATTTAGAAATATTCAGAATTAGAAAAACATAAATAACGTTTTTTCAAAAATGTTTGCAGAATTCCATAAAAGTTCATGGATCCAAAATAATAATCGAAAAAAATCCACTAAGATTATGAAATTATATATAAAAAGATACGAAAGGTTCCCAAAACCTGTCGAGAAGCTTATGAAATTATATAAAAAAAAGATGCGAAAGCTTCCCAAAACCTGTCGAGAAGCTCCAGGAACCTTAAAAAAATTGCTCCCACATTTGGTAACGGTTAATGGCTCGTGTGAGCGATTCCATCGAAACATATTTGTCAGGGCTATTTCTGGTCTTTTGCGAGACCTATCATAGTGAGAGCAACTAGTTAAGGATCGCTCTTTCGGGAGCCTCGCAACGATCAGTGCTATTTGGCGCGCTCTCAACAATTCGTCATGTGTCATGTTTTGGGCGCTCCCTCCGGATTTTGTTTTTTTTCGCACGCGTTTTCAGCTTTTTAAATGATTTTTTTTATTTTTTTTGACGATTTGTCTTTCCACCGGCCTTCCTTAACTTTATGATCAATTTTTTTTTCAAAATAAAATTGTTTTTGCACAAAAAAACTGAGGTTTTCGCAAGTCATGGCCGTGCCTCTCGAAAACGAAAAAAAACGTATTTTATGTTTTTTTCTTTCGCGAGAGTCACGGTTTTGTTTCCGCGAGAGGCGCGAGTGTGCTTTCACGAGAGTCACGGCCGTGCCTCTCGGAACGAAAAAAATGCATTTTCTGTTTTTTTTTCTTTCACGAGAGTCACAGTTTTGCTTCCGCGAGAGGCACGGTTGTGCTTTAACGAGAGTCACGGCCGTGCCTCCCGGTGTTTTCTGTTTTTTTTCACGAGAGTCATGGTTTTGCTTCCACGAGAGGCACAGTTGTGCTTTAGCGAGAGTCACGGTCATGTCTCTCGGAAACGAAAAAAAATGTGTTTTCTATTTTTTTTTCTTTTCGCGAGAATAACGATTTTGCTTTTGCGAGAGTCACGGCCGTGCCTCCTCGGAAACGAAAAAATGTGTTTTCTCTTCTTTTTTTTCCTTCCGTGAGAGTCACGGTTTTGCTTCCGCGAGAGGCACGATTGTGATTTCATGAGAGGCACGGGCGTGTCTCTTTCAGAAAGGGGAAAAACCTGTGCTCCCGGTTTGGTTTTTTTGTCTGGTTTTTTTTTTGAAAAAAAAGTTCATCAAAACCTATCAACATGGGATCTAGTTTTGAAGATCTCGACGCGAGGAACCCAACAGTGAAAGCGGTTCGAGATTTGGACGTACGGTTTGAGAGATAAAACGTTTTAAATAAACGGATCTACGAGAAAAATGGAAAACTCTCAGGTTGCGACAAATGACACGCTGCATGTGCGCCACTTGTCGCAACCTGGGGAGTTGGAGTGATCTTTGCAACAAGTACTCCTCAACTAGTGATTTCGTATCATAGGCGCACTTGTTATTGGACCAGCCCATCTAACCAGTTTTGGAAAGGTTCTATAGACGGGTTTTAGAATCTTTCAAGTATTTCGTTTCGGTTCAGTTTTTCTGAGTCTTTTTATCAGTTTTCTTCACGTTGGTTTCCATTTCCATTTTTATTTTATGCTCTTATTTTCAAGTACATGTCGACTTTTTACAATGCACGGTGTACATTTTTTTGTATACATGCGTAATTTTTTTACTTACGAATTAAACATTACTCAAATACATGATGAACATTTATTAACATACATATTTTTTTCAAATGGATGTTAAAAATTCTGAAATAATCATGTAATTTTTTTGAATGGTACAAAACATAGTTTTAAATCTACGTGAACATTTTTTACATTGTACAAACATTTCTTAAAAGCTCTACAACATATTGTTGAAATGAGTATTTGTTTTTTGAAAATGTCACATACTACCCTTTTTGAATCGTACGATACTTCTCTTAAATTATGTGAAAAAACTTTTTTGAAATGTTTGAACAGTTTTTAAATCATACATTTATTTTAAATTACGCAAACATTTTTTACGTTGTGTAAATAATTTTTTCAAAAATGTTACAAACATTTTGTTGAAACACATGAACATTTTTCAAAATGTCATGAGCATTTCTTTTTGAATGTTATCAACCTTTTTTAGACGTTGCACGGACATTATTTCTACACAATATGACTTTTTTTTTAAAATATGCGATGAACTCTTTTAAAAATTAAAGTAAAATATTTTGAAATATGCATATTTTTTGGGAATACAAAAAAATTAATTAAATAAGAAAAAAAAACCAAAGAAACAAAACAAACGAAGTAGCTAATTAATGGGCCTACCCAGTACAGCATCGCGCAGAGGCGAGACGGATGTTCCTTTTATTGCGGGAGAGACATATCCACTCCCATATGTACCGCCGACTATTATTAGCATATCCACTTACAACAATGTATATAGGCTCCATTATGCCCTACAAAAGGCTCCATTCAAAAAGTAAATACTAGGTTTATTTCAAGTGCTCCCCGAAAAACATGTTTGTTCTGAGTTCATCAATATATTAACTACAACTAAAGCAAGTGTAACCGACATGGATCAGAGAAAACCATACCAATGTCGCACTGTTGCTAATGACAAAAACTTATGGCCACCTTCATGCTAATTACATGCACACGAGTTGAATACCAGGGAGCACACAAAAATTACACCCAATGTAAGCAAAGCCTAGAAGGTTTATGTATGGACAATACCATCTCAATTCTCAAATGCGAGTAAATAGCGTGAAACTATCACAATTGAGGCTTCCCTCCCCAAAAATGACCACATTACATCGACCTAACCAAATGCTATCACTTTTTTGCAAAACACTACCAATTTGAGTTATTTGCCGCTCAGACCGTTTTAAGCACGTTTATGACAGGGCGGGTCCTCATCTGACAAGACACGTTAGCAGGCTGGCTGACGACGACGAATGGATTCCCATTAGCGCCGCGTCGGTGGCGGGCTCAGTTGGACCATATTGCACCGCCAGTCAAAAAGGAGCACACTCACTCTTCCTTGAGCTTCCCTCTCGCAGCTCACTCTACTAACGTATGTACATTTTCCCAGAATGATGTATAGTCAGCTAACTGCATAGCTAGGCCCAGCCACCTCAACCCATATAGTTCCTACTTGAACAACACCGCTGCCAACCCATACTCCCAGTCATCGACCTAATAAAGCATCATGACCAAGTCTATAACCGCCATCTATTTGTCCTTTGCAATTGTGGTGCCCATCACAAGCTCTTGCGCCAGCCCGTCCTTTGGTATCCTGACCCCGATCCTGACAAACACAACCCCATGATCCACGATGTGTGGGATGGCCTCCTCATTGCCTCCTTCCACGAGCGTAACGACCCTGCATCGTATAGTCCCCATGAGTGTGGTGGACTCTTCGACA
Organism: Triticum urartu; assembly: GCF_003073215.2. Classification (NCBI taxonomy): domain Eukaryota; kingdom Viridiplantae; phylum Streptophyta; class Magnoliopsida; order Poales; family Poaceae; genus Triticum; species Triticum urartu. Next base: position 20,929,216 of record NC_053023.1, read on the forward strand.
TCAACAACCTGACTACGTGACAGTGTGCTCCCCTCCCATTGCTTCTTGAATCAAACCATGCATGGCTGATTGTTCAGAACTAGCATAGTAGCTTCTACCAACATCCTCCATCTTAAGAATGCCCGGTACTCTACTCAGTATGGAGAATGGAAGATAATGGTTATACTTCCAATGTTAATTTTTACTCAACAGGCCGATGCCACTAAGGCTCGGCTTACGACTACAGTGAAGTCGTAACAAATTAGCTGCAATGGAAGGTACAGCTAGATCACATTCTTTTTCACGGCGGATAATCGCCAGTGGAACATTCACTAGATGCACTCACCGGCTCTTCTAATATGCACATGTGTCCCACTGTGGCAGGCACCAATGGGGGTTGGTGCACCACTATAATGTTTTCAGCAACACAATAGTATTCAACACCGTTGCTGAGACATTCTCATGGTTGCGCTGTCCAACCCTATGTTATCTTCAGACATCACTAGTGGAGATGGACAATATGCTTGCGACATCTAGCGGTTCTGATGATATCATTTTGTAGATGCTTTTGTCACCACAACAATGAGTGCGAGTTGCCGATCAAGCTTTATGGGCGTGTTCTGCACTACAACATTGATGGCAAGCCTCTAGGACTTTATGGAATGCGACCGAGGCACAGATAACAACAACATGCGAATCACTCCGCATTGTTTTTCTGAGAGAACTTTGTTCGTCCTCCGTTCTTTGAGATGCAATAAGATTGATGAAGATCAGATGTGTCATTCCATTTGCATGGCCGTAGAATGATATAATTCATCCCTTGTAATATATTCTTGAAACCTTTGTCCTGGTTTGTTGCATCCTCCTAGTGTTCAGTCCAATTATGCTATGTAACCAGTAGATGTACTTGGATATACTATATTTCGGTTGGGATACATTAGCTTTATTTTTGATCCAATGATTTCAAGGGACATGTCACTTTGGAGTGCACGATCTGATTAGTGCGAGTCGTTGGACCCGTGCATGCATGCGTCAGAATTAAAGTGATTAGTTTAAAATTGTAATTAGTTTTTGGGCGCCACGAGATCCTGCTCCTGCCATAAAATATAACGGCTCGATCGACGTTGTCATCGCACCAACCGGCTTCTTCACGATCCATTCATAGCCAAGCTAGCTAGCTTCGCCTCCCCTCCCACACCAGCCATGGCCCAACCGGCAGCACCAGCTCCACCTCCACCGATGAGTTCACCAGAGAGCGCCACCGCCACCGAGAGCTCACCGGAAGACGCCATATCCGAAGAGAGCCTCAAGGACTTCATATCCTCGCTCCCGTCAAGGGAGGGGTGGCCGCAGCCGCTCATCCAGTACAAGGGCTACTGGTTCAAGCCGGGGATCCTGGAGGGGGTCCTGCGCGCCAGCCGGGACTTCGCGCCGCGCGCCGGCGATGTCGTCCTCGCCACGCAGCCCAAGTGTGGCACCACCTGGCTCAAGGCCCTCGCCTTCGCCGTCTCCAACCGGTCCCGCCACGGCCTCGGCGCCGCCGACCACCCGCTCCTCACCCGCCACCCGCAGCACCTCGTGCCGTTCATCGAGATCCCTGGCGCTGCTGGCGGCCACGTTGACATCGGCGCGCTCCCGTCCCCGAGGCTCCTCGCCACACACCTGCCCATGTCACTGCTCCGGCCAGAGACGCGGTCGCTCCGCTGCCGGGTGGTGTACCTGTGCCGGGACCCCAAGGACACGCTCGTCTCCAGGCTGCACTTCGAGAACAAGGTGGCGCGGGGTGGGGGCGCCGGCCTGTTGATGGACGACGCCTTCGGCATGTTCTGCGAGGGGTTCTCGCCCTACGGCCCCTTCTGGGACCACTGCCTCGAGTACTGGGAGGAAAGCATGGTGCGGCCGGACACCGTGCTCTTCCTCAAGTATGAGGAGATCAAGTCAGACCCGGCGCGGGTCGTGAGGAGGCTCGCGACGTTCCTCGGTATCCCGCTGACCGAGGAGGAGGAGGGCTCGGGCGTCGCAGAGGAGGTGGCGAGGATGTGCAGCTTCGAGAAGCTCACCGGCCTAGAGGTGAACCAGGTCGGCGGCGTGAGTCACGGGAATAAAGTTCACGTTGATAACTCCGTGTTCTACAGGAAGGGCGAGGTAGGGGACTGGGCGAACCACATGAGCCGCGAGATGGGGGAGAAGCTCGACCGCATGGTCCAGGACAAGCTCCAGGGGTCTGGGCTTGTGTTTTGAGCAAGTGTCATTTGTTATCTGTTGTGCTTTACTTTCCACTCTGCTTCTTCTTGTCGGGGAGAGCCCTATGTTGATTATATTGTGGTTTAATTATGGGAATAAGAATAAAACGGTCCAGCATATATGGCCTCATCACAGGCTGGGATATGAATTCAGCTGTGCTTTTAGTGGTATCTGAAACCAGGGTGAATTGATGAAGTGATAGCAGGTTGACAGTGAGATGAAGTGATGTGCTCCTGGGATATCAAGTTTACAGTGAGATGAAGTGATGTGCCACATATAATCCTATTATTATGTCCGGTTCTTCATAGAGGAGGAGGCACATGACTGCCATCAGGAGGTGGAGGAGTCTAGTGCAACTCTTGCTTACTCCCTCCGTCCACGAATAAGTGTACTTCTACGTTTTGTTCTAAGTCAAAATTTTAAAATTTTGACCAACTTTATAGAAAATAGTAGTAACATATATGACATAGAATTGGTATATTACGAAAGTACATTTCAAAACGAATCTAGTGATACTACTTTAGTGCCATAAATGCTGCTACTTTTCCTGATAAAGTTGGTCAAAGTTTTAAAACTTTGACTTGAGACCAAAGCTAGATGTTCACTTATTCACGGACGGAGGAAGTACACTTCAAAACGAATCTAGTGATATTACTTTAGTGCCATAAATGCTGCTACTTTTCCTGATAAAGTTGGTCAAAGTTTTAAAACTTTGACTTGAGACCAAAGCTAGATGTTCACTTATTCACGGACGGAGGAAGTACACTTCAAAACGAATCTAGTGATATTACTTTAGTGCCATAAATGCTGCTACTTTTCCTGATAAAGTTGGTCAAAGTTTTAAAACTTTGACTTGAGACCAAAGCTAGATGTTCACTTATTCACGGACGGAGGAAGTAATGCGCTTTGATGAGATGTGTCACCAGGAGACCATCATGCACCACCATTTTCCCCTTCTCCGCCATGAGGGTGATGTTTTTTTCGTTTTTTTGAGCCGCATGAGGGTGATGTTGGATACAAAGCAAAGAAGTGATGTATCCATGAAGGAATTGGAGTGATGCTTCTGTTGGGGGCGGTGTCTTGTCATGTGTGATATCATTAAGCACATACTAAACTCTCCACATGGTCATGAGAACGACCATATATACGGGCCGTCTCTGATGGAGGAACAAGGAGAGAAAACAGCAACTCCGGATCATTGTTACATATCGTTTCCACCCGCGGGATTGGCCAATCCAACGCCACAAGAAAACTCAGATAGTCTGAACTTCCTTTACCGATACATCAAACTGGTGCAGCAGGGCTGCACGAGTCAGTCAGACAAACAAGCACCAGAAAGAAGAACTTGAGCAGAGTATAGGACTACCACCTTCTCACTCTAACACAACATGCATGTAGCAAGTGAACATTACTGCGTACATTAAGACATCCGAATATAGGACTAATTATCGAATATAAGCACTTTAGCATAGAGGGTGCGCGTAAGGACTATGTATCTGAAACTAGAGGTCCTCTACTCACCACACACATAAGATTCAGTACTGCTCCACCGGTAACTTAACTAGTATCCAGAAATTGTGTTAACACCATCCGAAGTGCCTCGCAGTTTTCCATCTTTGAATCCTGCATCGTAGAGCCATTGTTTGGTCGCATCAACTACAGGGGCGCATTAAGAAAGCAGCTCACTGGAATCTTGGATTCAGCCAGGAATGGTAAAGTTTTCAATTTTGAAGATTTGACCCCACACTTGTAGTTCCTATAAAGAGTAAGACACGAGGATTTCAGCTATATTAAAGACTGATCAGATAATAATGAGATAAAATCAAGAGAGAGAAGAAAAGAGCAAGGCACTACCAGCAGGTGCGAGCCAGTCCTGAATACAGACAAGACTCTCAACCCGGTTTTTATTACCGGACTCAGACATTACTAGCCTCGCAGTTCTTGTTGCTGCAGCCTTGCAGTCAGTACGGCGTGGCAGTGCCAATATATCGTGTGCCATCCGACCGATTGAAGGATAGGTCAGGCTATGTTCCTTCCACCATTGGAGCACAGAGGAGTCACCTTCTGGAAGCAGTTGTGCCTCTTGCAAGTAATCTTCAAGTTCAGTGAGTGGTCGCTGACGATACGGATATTCAGTACATAGATATAACTCATGCAGAATATCTCTACCTATGAACTTTCCCATCCTAATTTTAGACCAGGAAGTGCAGTCAGGTTCTTGGGCCTGGTTTGAATATTCACCATAGAGGTTAAGCAGTGTGTCATGCACCTCGCAAATAAAATCATCTATGTCGCCGTCCACGGTATAGGCACTTTGCACAGTGAAGGCTTGTATGCGTGACTTGATGTGTTCCAGACGGTATTTAGGATCCATGACCATAGGCATACAAAAATGCAAGAAACAGAGTTTCCAGCATTTCTTGAACTTCTTTTCCATATTCCGCCGCATAACGGAAATTCCCTCCTCCTCCTTGTCACGTAAGAAGACTTCGGCGAGTGTCTTGAACCTATCAATGTCAGTATTGCGAAGCACCTTTTCCTTCACATTCCACACCTTATCAAACACTTTATCTGGGCTAGGCAATTTGTGGACCAAGTCCTTGTATCTATTGAAGTCTTGCAAGTATTTACAAATTTTCTGTGCTTTTTTCCAGTCATCCGCTGATGCATATCTGCGCTTGGGATAATGTGCTAGTGAAGGGGTCGGATGCATCCTGGAACACTTGCTGGTGTTCTCCATGATTGTGTCAAGTTCGTTCAGCCCCACCTGAATAACCTCATCAAGTAAATGAGTTGCGTAACGTGCCACAAACAAGCTCCGGTTTGCAGCAACTCTGTTCCTTTTCTGAAGACCGGTTTTGACATTTGAAGCCACTGAATCATCAGTGAATGCGTCATCCAGTATGATGCTGAAAACCTTGTCATCAAGACCCCATTCTCCAATAGCTCGCAATATGGTATGACTTAGTTCTTCTGCACTGCAAGAGGGGTCCACGGGGCTAAATTTGATGATCTTTCTCTGCTTCTCCCATTCGTCATCGACATAGTGAACAGTCAAGCACAGGAATGCCTGCAGTGGACTGAGGTGCCACACATATGCACTCAGGCAAACGCGACATGGTAAAGCTGTTAACTTCTCCCTCAGCTTGGCCTTTTCTTGATCAAACAAGTTAAAGGTCTCATTCTTCAGGTCGAAGCGGGATGGAATGTTGACCGCAGGATTCAGGTCAGCAACAAGCTTCCAAAAGTCACCTTGTTCCACCATCCTTGTTGCGTGTCCGTGCATGGCAAATGTCCTGACGAGTTCTTCACGAGAAATGTTCTGATCGGTCCCTTCATTCTTCTTATGCTGATCAGTTGAAAGAACTGGCAAAGCTAGATTCTTCTGCTCGGGTGCAACAGGTTCCTCATGAGACCCATTCTGAATATCCTCCAGATTCTTTTGCCTCTTCTGAGTCTGAATCCCAGGGCTGCACTTGGAAGTGAGTCTTTTCTTTGGCTTTGCGCCCAAGAGCAGCGGAATAGGGGTACTGTGAGTGCTCTCATCTTGTTCATTGCTGGCATTGCCAGCTGCATGTTCCACACCTAGGCATAACAAAATATTAGTATTTCTTTTTATAAGAAATATTAGTATCTCAGTATGAAACAAGTTGAGGTAAGTATTACACTAAAAATAACCCTGCCAGGAGAGGTTAAATGAACATGCCTTTTGTTTTCCATATACAGTACAATAAGAGGGTTAACTGAGTTTCAGGTTTCAGCTGAGAGGTAAACTTAAAAGGCACAGTGGCTGGACATGAGGCAACTTGAGCAAGGATCTATCACGAACCAAACATTGTCCAGTCCGCTTGAAGAAAATTGCATGCACGAGATTAACCGCTCAACTTTTTCATACAGGAGGATAATCAAACAGACGTAGTGGACTAATCAACATGTCAGCCGTGCCGTATATGTAAAGCACCATTGTACAACCAAGCAAAGAACGCTATTGAATAACATTTGTGGAGATTAATCAACATTTCAACAATATTTGTGGACTAATCATCAATATTCGTACAAACAAACGTCGTAATATTTGACTGTCAGATTAATGCTAGTAACGAAATGAATCGCCCTTGACTCCTCCTTTTCCCCTTTCCCTGGGCGCAGTAGGTGACCATGTAATTTCCGTGTGTAATCAATGGAAAGGGGAAAAGTTAAAAAAAATCCAGAGAGGAAACACGAGATTACGGATCCGTCGCCTCGAATAGTCTCAAAAGGGACTCACCATTCACCATCCTCTCGTCTTCGGTGGTGCCGCCGCAGCCGGGATTGATTGGGGTTGTGCCCCGCGCGCGCTGGAGAGGGATCGATCGGACGGGATGGCCGAGCGGAGTTGGGGCCCTTGCCTCTGCGGCGGAATAAACGGGACCCCAACAAACAATTGGAGGGAAGAGGAGCCGGGCTTTCCCGCGGTTTTCCCCCCTCCTAGTCCCGCCAAGGCCTGGAGGTTTTCGTCGGGTCATGGGGTGGGTTCTGTTTGCACGTCACGCGCGCGCTGGAGAGGGATCGATCGGACGGGATGGCCGAGCGGAGTTGGGGCCCTTGCCTCTGCGGCGGAATAAACGGGACCCCAACAAACAATTGGAGGGAAGAGGAGCCGGGCTTTCCCGCGGTTTTCCCCCCTCCTAGTCCCGCCAAGGCCTGGAGGTTTTCGTCGGGTCATGGGGTGGGTTCTGTTTGCACGTAGGCCGGCAGCCCAATACTTTGAGGCCACTATGGTCCATTGGCCACCACTACCATTTTTCATCTATCTATCTATATACCCCTATAAAAAAAAGAAAGGAGCAAATCCAAACAATCACATCCATCCATCATTAAAATCTAATGGTTCTTAATCCTCTGATATTTAACGCTGCAAGCCACGCATTAAGCCCACTAACCCATCGATCGCTAACCCTCATCACCGTTAAAAAAAACGTTACAAACACGACTTTCGCCCCAACGGACGCCACAACACGACCGCACGACTCTCCGCCCCAACCCCCCCCCCCCCGCCGCGCCGTTCCTCCTCTCGCCGCTGGAGGGAGCCACCACCCCCCGCTGTTCCTCCCTTCGCCGCGGGAGAGAGCCGCTCCCCCCGCCGTTTCTCCTCGTCGCGGGGAGCCGCCGTCCCCTGCCGCTCCTCCCTTCGCCGCGGGAGCCGACGCGCCCTTCACCGCGGGAGTTGATGCCCTCATCCATCTGCATAGCCCCGGCTTCCTCTCCTCCGCTCCGAGACCGTACGCACCCTTGATTTCGACGGCAGTACCACCGGGGCGCATCACCTTCTTGCGCCTCCCACATCGGCCTCCATGGTCGTTCTCCTCCGTACCCAATCTCTGTCTATAAGCTCCATGTGCATCAGTAGGATTGAGCCGGTGATCTAGATCGAGCAGGTCACAGGAGCTTGGCGGTAACACCTCATCTTTGATCTGGTTTGTAGGCATGCGTGTGTATGATTAGTTTCAGCGGCCGCACGGCACACGGCGTTGCAGTAACACGATGCATCACGCATTGAACGGAACCGTAAGGCGACGAAGCGACGCGCGCGTGCACACACTGGCGTCAGAGACACGGTGTCAAGCAGCGGAGAAGGCATTCGGCAAGGCAACCACCAGGTTCTCCTAATTATCTTGACCATTTAGGGCATGTATAATGGTTGATAAGATAGTTTTATCTTAACTTTTGCATGTATAATGGGTCATCTCTTAGCCTTATCTTCAATAATTAGTTGTTCCTAAAAATATGGTAAGACAAATTGTGCTAAGAGATCATCTCTTGTCTTCTCTTAAATAAGATAAGACAAGCTTTCTCTTATGATTTTTCTCTCCTCCACCTCATCATTTATCCTACATGGCACTCTTAAGATATAACCATTGTACATGCCCTTATTCATCTGCTACTAACGGAAATCAAACAACAGCATCCATGTCACCATCTCCCCGTATACCTTGTACTGAACACCAAACACCACTGCTACTTTGATTCAGAACGGTGATTAGTCTTGCCTAATTCTCTAGATCAAAGCATTGTGCTATACTGCTTCCCAGCGTGGAAACAAAAACTTTTATATATTACAATTCCTTTGCTATTTCTCAGTATCTATTTTCTGAATCCCAGTTTTTGTTTGATTATTAATCGACGAGGCAAAAGCATATGCTTCTGTTTCGAAATCATAGTTTTGTTTCTCAAAATCATATAAAAGCTTGAGAAGTCACTACTAGAAAAAAGGCTATAGATGAAATTGACACTAATAGCGCACCAGACATTAGTGTACCATATCCACGGTGCGTCATTAGTAATTTTTTTTAATTTTTTCAAAACTACTAATGGCGCACCGTGGATGTGGTGCGCCATTAGTAACTTGACCCAAACATTCGCCCGAATGCATCCTTGGACCGCCTTTTCAGTTTAAAAAAAAAAGAAAATGATAGAAATGTCAAAAAAAAAGAAAATAAGATTCTCATGTGATATGTGGTCTAGTTGTTAGCAAAATTTACAAACATGAATTTTTGACTTTTTTATAAAATCTTTCGAGAATTTGTAAAAATGGGCATAACTTTTGCGTACGAACTCGGATGAAAAAGTTTTTTATATGAAAAATCATCTACTCGAAAAGTTACATCCGAATTTAACAGGGAAAACATTTTCAAAATCCTCAAAAACCTAACAGAAAAAAGATACGGGGCCTTTAAGATATGGAGAGGCAAAAAAATTCAAAAAAAAATTCAAACTTACTAATGCGCACCTGTCCATGGTGCGCCATTAGTATCTTCCCGCTTTCAAAATTCAAAATAAGTCAAAATAATAAAAAAAATGTTACTAATGACGCACTTGCCCATGGTGCACCATTAGTATCTTCCCGCCTTCAAAATTCAAAATAAGTCAAAATAATAATAATAAAAAGTTACTAATGGCGCACCTGCCCATGGTGCGCCATTAATATCTTCCTGCCTTCAAAATTCAAAATAAATCAAAAAAATAAAAAAAAAAGTTAGTAATGGCGCACCTTCCCACGGTGCGTCATTACTATGCCGTATATATGGCTGGGCGTGGTCCTCTCCTCCTTACCTCTTCATTCTTCTCCTCCACTCCATCTCCTCCTCTCCTCCACTCCATCTTCCCTTCTCTCCTCCACCATACTACCCTCCTTCTCTCCGGCGACCTCCTCCTCCTCCTCTCCGGCGACCTCCTCCTCCTCCTCTCCGGTGACCTCCTCCTCCTCTCCAGCGACCTCCTCCTCCCTCCTCTCCTCCCCTCCGCTCCCCTCACGGTTTCTCCTCCCTCCTCTCCGGTGAGCTCCTCCTCCCTCCTCTCCTCCCATTCCCTCATGGTTTCTCCTTCCTCCTCTCCGATGCTTCGGTGAACTCCTCTCCGGCGACCTCCTCCTCCTCTCCGGCGATGTAGGCGAGCGCCTCTCCGGTGACCTCCTCCTCCTCCTCTCCGGCGAACTCCTCTCCGGCAAAAGAACACGACAAAAGAACGTACAAGAGCCAAAAAACGAGCAAAAAAGAGCAAAAAATGGGCAAAAAAATCACGATCCAGATCTAAATTCAAAATTCAAAAATAGCAATGGCGCACAGTAAGGGTTAGATGGTGCGCCACTACTATTTTCCCGCCGTCAAAATTCAAAAATACTAATGGCGCATCGTGGCCTATATTAATGGCGCACCAGTGGCCTATACTAATGGCGCACCGTGGCCTATACTAATGGCGCACCAGTGATGCACCATTAGTAAAAAATACTAGTGGCGTGATACTAATGGCGCACCAGTGATGCGCCATTAATAGGCAAAACTGATGCGCCATTAGTAGCCATTTTCCTACTAGTGAGTGTGCAGAGCATCGGAATGCAACAACAAAATTCAGGTAAAATATTCCTCTAATCCTGTTCCAAGATATTGTGTCTTTGTTGGAACCGCTCTCTCACACGGATGGATGGAGATAGAAGAAGGAGGAGCACGCAATACACTGGAGTTTCACCCGGCTTCACAGCCCCGTTACTATTTAGAGCTCCAACTGCCTCATGGCTACAGGCACAAGCACATCACTTAAGTAGTAGATGCACGCGCACAGCTCATCGGCCACACCGGCCACTAATCTATGCACCTACGCAGGACTTGGCCTCACAACCGGCCACTAACCGCACGAGTACTCATCCACTCCTAGAAGAGCTCACCTAGCTAACTAACTCAGCCATGCATGTAGGAGTAGTAAACTTGGCCAGCACACTCGCCAACGGCCTGCTCTACGTGCCAGACTGAGTACACACGCTACACACATACGCCATGTTGCTGCGTCCCGCACGTCCCGTCCGTCCCGCGCGCCATCGACGCGCCCGACGGCACCAGTGTGTCCTGCCCGTCCCGCGCGCATCCGATGCGCCCGACGAGGCCGACCACACACGCCATGGCTTATTCCAACACACACCCCCTAAGCCACGACCTAGAGTAGTCCGTCGTCGTCGACGTTGTAGCCGCCACCGCCCTGATGTCGCTGCCAAGCCTGCCACCGTGCCGCCGTGCCCTTCGCGCGCAGTCCCCACGTCCCCGCGCTCCCGCCGCGCACGTACGCGATCTGTGCAATCAGGTCCAGCGCCTCGACGCGGTCCACTCCCGCGGTCCCGACGTGCCTGACGCGTCCGGTGCGCACCCATAACACGCACCGGTCGCGCCCGGCTCGCCGCCGCGCTTATTGCCCTGCACTGCTGCGCCGTCAACCGCAGCGCAGCGCCTCCACGGTCGTCGCGCCGAGCCGCGCGGCCTCTGCGACACCATGCAGGTCCTCCGCGACCTCCTCGTCTCCACGACCGCCGCAGCTCGTTGCGCGCACGGCATCACGCCACACCGCTGTGGACTCACCGCGCGTTGCCGACGCCACGCGCTCGCCGCGCGCCCGGCATCACGCCACACCGCCGTGGACTCGCCGCGCGATGCCGACGCCACGCGCTCGCCGCACGCCGTTGCCAAGACCTTCATGTCCGCCGCGCACCGCGGGCACCGCGGACGCCGCCGCGCGCCACGGCCGCCCCTCGAATCTGGCTCTGTATACCAATTGTTGGAACTGCTCTCTCACACGGATGGATGGAGGTTGAAGAAGGAGGAGCACGCAGTACACTGGAGTTTCACCCGGCTTCACAGCTCCGTTACTATTCAGAGCTCCAACTGCCTCACGGTTACAGGCACAAGCACAACACTTAAGTAGTAGATGCACGCGCACAACTCATCGGCCACACCGGCCACTAATCTATGCACCTACGCAGGACCCGGCCTCACAACCGGCCACTAACCGCACGTACTCATCCACTTCTAGAAGAGCTCACCTAGCTAACTAACTCAGCCATGCATGTAGGAGTAGCAAACTTGGCCAACACACTCGCCAACGGCCTGCTCTACGTGCCAGACTGAGTACACACGCTACACACATACGCCACGTTGCTGCGTCCCGCACGTCCCGTCCGTCCCGCGCGCCACCGACGCGCCCGACGAACCCGGCGAGCCCGACGGCACCAGTGTGTCCCGCCCATCCCGCGCGCATCCGACGCGCCCGACGAGCCCGACCACACACGCCGTGGCTTATTCCAACACACCCCCCTAAGCCACGACCTAGAGTAGTCCGTCGTCGTCGATGTTGTAGCCGCCACCGCCCTGATTTCGCTGCCAAGCCTGCCACCGTGCCGCCGTGCCCTTCGCGCGCAGTCCCCACGTCCCCGCGCTCCCGCCGCGCACGTACGCGATCTGCGCAACCAGATCCAGCGCCTCGACACGGTCCACTCCCGCAGTCCCGACGCGCCCGACGCGTCCGGTGCGCACCCATAACACGCACTGGTCGCGCCCGGCTCGCCGCCGCGCTTATTGCCCTACACCGCTGCGCCGTCAACCGCAGCGCAGCGCCTCCACGGTCGTCGCGCCGAGCCGCCGCGGCCTCTGCGACACCACGCAGGTCCTCCGCGACCTCCTCGTCTCCGCGACCGCCGCAGCTCGTCGCGCGCACAGCATCACGCCACACCGCCGTGGACTCGCCGCGCGTTGCTGACGCCACGCGCTCGCCGTGCGCCCGGCATCACGCCACACCGCCGTGGACTCGCCGCGCGATGCCGACGCCACGCGCTCGCCGCGCGCCGTTGCCAAGACCTTCATGTCCGCCGCGCACCGCGGGCACCACGGACGCCGCCGCGAGCCACGGCCGCCCCTCGAATCTGGCTCTGTATACCAATTGTTGGAACCGCTCTCTCACACGGATGGATGGAGGTTGAAGAAGGAGGAGCACGCAGTACACTGGAGTTTCACCCGGCTTCACGGCCCCGTTACTATTCAGAGCTCCAACTGCCTCACGGCTACAAGCACAAGCACAACACTTAAGTAGTAGATGCACGCGCACAACTCATCGGCCACACCGGCCACTAATCTATGCACCTACGCAGGACCCGGCCTCACAACCGGCCACTAACCGCACGTACTCATCCACTTCTAGAAGAGCTCACCTAGCTAACTAACTCAGCCATGCATGTAGGAGTAGCAAACTTGGCCAACACACTCGCCAACGGCCTGCTCTACGTGCCAGACTGAGTACACACGCTACACACATACGCCACGTTGCTGCGTTCCGCACGTCCCGTCCGTCCCGCGCGCCACCGACGCGCCCAACGAACCCGGCGAGCCCGACGGCACCAGTGTGTCTCGCCCGTCCCGCGTGCATCCGACGCGCCCGACGAGCCCGACCACACACGCCGTGGCTTATTCCAACAATCTTTGCTAACTTGATGACCGCATGCTAACAGTCAGTTGTTGCTAATAGCCGAGGAGGAAGGCAGGGGCCCGGCAGCCTCAATGGTGGCCCTCCAGAGGCCATGGTATTCTGCGAGAGGCGGTGCACGGCGCCGACGCCAGTCTATGGGGCTGCGGCAACTTAGCTGCGGGAGCTCGGTTGTTTGGATACGTTTGGATCGCCGGCCAAAGGTTGAGCATTTTGGGTAAGTTTGGATCGCCACCAAACCTGGTCTTACAAAATATTGGCATGATTTATCCCGCTGTTAGCTAGATCTGAATTATAACTTACCAAATAATTGATTCTTTGTGTTTTGAGGACACATGCATGTTGATTCGGTGAAGCATCGGATTTTGAACTTGTTGGATCCTTAGAGCATCTCTAGCCGTTCGGCCCCCCAGGACGCATAAAAATCGCCCCCTGGGGGGCCGAACGGTTTCGCGCCCAGTCGTCGCCCCCAGCCGCCGAAATTGGCCCACTTTTCAGCCCCATTTCGGCGAATAAAGGGCACATATGGGCGACAATAGGCCCATATTCGGCATGGTTCGCCGTTGTTCGGCGTTCAGTTATGCACATAAATTTTTTTATCACATATTTCATCACAAAAATATCAAATACTTCAACAAAATAGTACAACAACAAATAGTTCAATACAAATTATATAGTTCAACAAAACAAAACCCATATTTCATCACACGTCGCGCCCGGCGTCGCCCTTCAGCCTCCATAGATGCTCTATCAGATCTTGCTGCAGTTGATGATGCACATGTGGGTCTCGGATCTCCTGACGCATACTGAGATAGGCAGTCCAGGTTGCCGGTAGCTGGTGATCAACTTCGGCTAGAGGACCCTGCCTGTAGTATGGTTCAGTGTCAAACACTGGGTCTTCTTGCTCGCTCTCGATGATCATGTTGTGCAAGATGACACAGCAAGTCATAATCTCCCACATTTGATCTTTCGACCAGGTCTGAGCGGGGTACCGGACAACAGCAAATAGAGATTGGAGCACACCAAATGCCCGCTCGACATCCTTCCCGCAAGCCTCCTGAACCTTCGCAAACTAGGCGTTCTTGCCTCCTGGCACAGAGTTTGAGATCATCTTCACAAATGTCGACCATCTCGGATAGATGCCATCATCTAGATAGTACCCCGTGTTGTAGTGCCGCCCATTGATCTCGAAGTTCACCGGAGGAGAATGACCTTCAACAAGCTTGGCAAAGACAGGAGAGCACTGCAGCACGTTGATGTCATTGTGAGTTCCTGGCATACCAAAGAAGGAGTGCCAAATCCAGAGGTCCTGTGTGGCCACCGCCTCAAGCACCACACTGCAACCACCTTTGCCGCCTTTGTACATCTCCTGCCAAGCAAATGGGCAATTCTTCCATTTCCAATGCATGCAGTCGATGCTTCCAAGCATCCCAGGAAATCCTCTTGCTGCATTCTGTGCTAGGATCCGAGCAGTGTCTTCTGCATTGGGTGTTCTCAAGTATTGTGGTCCAAACACTGCCACCACTGCCCGACAGAACTTGTAGAAACACTCTATGCTGGTGGACTCGGCCATGCACCCATAGTCGTCGAGTGAATCACCGGGAGCTCCATATGCAAGCATCCTCATCGTTGTCGTGCACTTCTGGATGGAGGTGAATCCAAGAGCGTCGGTGCAATCCATCTTGCATTTGAAGTAGTTGTCGAACTCTCGGATGGAATTCACAATCCTGAGGAAGAGCTTTCGGCTCATCCGATAACGGCGCCGAAATGTTTTCTCGCCGTGAAGTGGAGCATCGGTGAAGTAGTCAGAGTAGAGCATGCAGTAGCCTTCGAGATGATACCGGTTCTTTGCTTTCACCCGCCCAGGCGCCGAGCCACCTCACCGTGGCTTTTCATTGCTCGCGAGCAGCTGGGCGAGGGCGGCGAGCACCATGAGATGCTCTTCTTCCTGGACGTCGGCCTCGGCTTCCTCCTCCAGCAGCGCGGCGAGCGCTTCCTCGTCATCCGAGTCCATCGCCGAGGCAGGCAAATCACCGAGCACCTTGCGCTCGGTGGGCGTGTACCCGCCGCTAAACCGCGCCTCCGCGGCCGGAAACGGCGGCCGGAAACGCCCAGCTGCTGTTGGAGGGGTTGCCGCGGCGAAGCGCTGCTATTTTTCCGGCGGGGAATGGCTATCTAGCGGTGTAGGGCGGCGGGCGGCGCCGGGATATAGCTACTGGTGGCCGAGGGCGCGGGGGTGGGAGGCGAGTCGGGGAAGAAAACCTTGACTTTTCCCCTGACGGTGTGGGCCAGCCACGCTTTTCCCTTGCGCCGGAGCCCCCAACTGCTCCCCAGTGTGCCGGGTTCAGCATGTGACCGCCGGGCGGAAAAAGGGCTGAACCGGCGATTTTCGGCGTCGTGGGGGCGTGATTGGGGCGTTTTTTCCGCGCCGGCGCCGAAAAAGTGGCCTGGGGAGTCCTGTTGGGGGCGCGGCTGGAGATGCTCTTAGTTCCTAAACTTTGAACACAATTGATCATCTGTCATTTTTGTTGATTAGAGCTTGAAATTGCATCCATCCATCTTGTTGACAGTACATGTATTAGACTGACGAGGCAACAAATGCATGCTGTATATTAAGTCTGATGTTATTACCTTGAATAATATATGTAAAAACTATGTCGACTGAAAATTCAGTTAGTCTGGCTTGCAACGATACTATTATAAGTTCCATTGCATGTTATACTCCAGTAACATATATCGAATTAGCACATGGAGCTTATAGACAGAGATTGGGTTTAATACTTGCATGCATGTAGTCATAATGATACTGTGCTACTTCCTTTCCATTCCTTCCTTGTATGTATGCAGATGTATTAATGAATCCGGTTAATGAAAAGAAAAATTGGCTTTCAAAGCAGTCATTAAATTTTACCTTAGTACCTGTAATCTGAATTTGTTTCCTTGTATAAGGGAATGAAGGGAGTATCTTTTGTTGACTGATCACCTAAACTCTGAATTTCAGTACCAAACCACACACATACCAAATATATGTTGCCAAATGTTCTGAAGTCTTTTGGCTTCAACCAAAATGGAAACTTATGTTTTTGCCAGAAAAAGGTAGGTGACATGGCTACAAACCAAACAACGGAGACTTTCCAATATCTGGGTCATGCCCTTGGTTTGGCCATGCCAAATTTTGGCAATGCTGCATGGGGCTCAAACCAAACATACCCACTATTATTCCATGTCTAGATGTAAACTGCGTTTTTGATGTCTTGTTCTTTGGGTTTTGATTGTTCTCTTAACAAATAGGACGAGAATCATGCAGGCCAATGAATTTGAAAGAATCTTACCATCGCTTATCAATGTCTTTGAAAGTTGATGTTTCCTGTCCAGTGTTGATTCACAGCTGCTTATGGCATCCTCTCAGCATAATGGGATACGGACACCATTTCAGAACCTAACGAACACTGGAAATTCAGGTAATTATATATCACCAATTCTTGCCTATGCCATTCCCGTATCCTCATGGACACCGGCCATTAGTGAATAATTACTTCAGCAATAGATAAAAGGTACCCCCTCCATTTCAGTTTGCAAGTCATGCGCGTATGCGTAGGTTGCCAATTTTATCACCCTACTATAAACTATATAACACAAAAATTATACCGTTTGAAATTAGAACATCTGGAGTTTATAATGGTATGTTTTTTGTAATATATGACTTCTATTAGGTTGGTCAAATTGACGACCTAAGGGTACGCGCACGCCTTGTAAACTGAGAGAGAGGGAGTAGGTCTCTTTGCTAGACTGGGCAATATCCAATTACTTCAGCATTAAAGTAACACTAAGAGTGTCTTCTACATAATGAAGATGTCATTTTAGTTCTCTTTAGTTTGGCTTCACTGGAATATCTAACCTTTTGTCTTCAAGTGGCATTTGTGTTTCAGTAAAGTATGCGTAAGTTCTTGCTAAGATAGTGGTGATCCTGCAGTGTGGTGTCTCTGTTCATCAAGCTCTGGTATTGAAGTAACTATTGTCAACTGTTGATTTTACATTTTGCATGTATTCTTGTGCAAACAGAGTTACCAATGTTGCAGGTGCAAACAGAGTTATTCTTGTGCAAACCTGATTATCTACTCATGTATATCATCATTATTGCTACAACTAATTGGAGCAACTACAAGCAATGCATCAGCTAATTGGAACATCAAGCAAGCAATGATGATATACATCACATTGCTACATGCTATAGATTCAGCAAAGTTCAGGTTCTGTTGCTTCAAGCTTCAGGCTCAGGCGCCGATGACAAAGTGAACAAAACCTATATCTATAGCATGTCGGGTGTGTCTCAACTGCCACAAGATGCCGACCGTCATCAACATCACCAACACCAAACATCAACGGCGACCTGGGAGGCTGCAGACGGCAGTAGAAGCAATGCAGGCAGTGGCCTAGGGTAGTGCAAGGGGCAATTGGGATGAGCACGGGAGGAGCTATCGGGAGCAGCAGGTCTGGAAGAAGTAGAGGAGCTGGCAGCCAGGAACATCGGAGGCGGCAGCGGCCGGTAGCGGTGTGGGCGGCAAAAAAGAAAAGGAGTGTTGAATTCATGAATTGGCCCAAGGGGCAATGTCCATGTAAAAAATATGAAGGGAAATATGTACATGTCCTTCAACTGCTTATTCAGCTGCACCTTTCTGCTGCAAATTTCTTTAACATGACGTGATAGGTATCTAGCTAACTTCCATGTTACATAGGTAATTTGATTCTTATATATGACGGACCAAATTATTCTATTTCATTGTAAAATTACATTGTGCGAACTCGATCAGTCTTCTCCAGATATCATCCATGTCATAAGGATAGGGCGATGCAGCCAACCCATGGCACTGGCAATGACATAACAATATACTTTCCTTTTTATTTTTGTGTAAACCAACTAATTAAATAAATTACAGCTATAGTAACATCAAAATAAACATATTTGAAAAATTATACTCATTGGTGGACCCACCACTGGTTGAAATAGAGGTCTTTACAATTGCGTTTAATGATCAATAAAAAAACATTTGTTGAATTGTATCCATTATTTTGATGAAAACTCCACTATTTTTAGTATTATTACATATTAAAAAATAATAATTTTTATCCTAATGGAGACGTGCATTGCACATACACATTTACTAGTTCACTTGAAAAAAAAAACACTAGTATCATTTTCATCCTCACACGCTCTCTTCCGCTACCCTGTGGGTGAAGGAGCCCCACCACCCGGTTTTGCGAAGATACATGTGGATGCTAGTGTTGCCAGATCAGAGTTGGGAGGTGCGGCGGCAGCAGTATGCCGTGATATGCAGGCGGTCGCTACCTAGTGAGCTCATCGATGGTGGTGCCGGGAGTCACAAACGCCGCAGCATTGGAAGCAATAGAATGTCGAGAGCCTTTTCATTGGCAGAGGACTTGCTACTCCAGGAGTTCATAGTTGCATCATATTCCAAACAAGTGACAGCAGGCATTAATAGAGACACGAACAACTCCTATGGATGCATCATTACGGAGATCAAGCATCGGGCAGTTTCTTTCAATTCCCTCTCCATGCTTTTTTTTTGCGGAAAAATTCTCTCCCCATGCTAGTAAACGGAGTATATGCGAAAGCTAGAATGAAAAGAAGGAAAACTGTAAGACTAACCGCAAAGTAAGGTTTTTGTAGATTTTTTTATTGTGCCATCTAAAACTCCAGTTGCACCGATGAGTAAAATAAATAATCGTGTAATAGCAATAAGTTGCTTGCCGCTGAAACCAGGACAATGGTGGATGAAGGGCACGGAACTGCATCATGCAGACATTATAAGTAATCTCACGAGGAAATGAAAGAACAAATTAAGATTATTTAGATTGCACATAACAGAGCACTAACTCTCATAATGAATCTAACATTCTTAAGAAGTTGCTCTCCACTTCTACCTATTCTCTCAGCATGCACACTATCCACATCATCACCATGCCACATCATCAATACTAAATAGGAACAACCCACTAACTCATCCTATCCTATATACACATAAGAAGTTTATCCCCACTATCTATTTATCTTAACATGCAAGCTATCCACGTCACCACATATGCCCCACATGCCACCTCAGTTGTGTGATTAAATATTTCTTCTGTACTACAGAACCCATCCCTGGACATCGAAGCCGGTCGCTTTCTCTTCCGCTCCATCAAAAACTGATGAAGTCTAAACGCTCCATATGCCATGGTTACTCCTGAACCGAAAAGACCCTCTGTTTCTTGCGTGAGACCACGTTTAAGCAATCCCCCCATCGTTATCTCTGCACGTCCTGCTCTCTCTCTCACCGCCGACTGCCTCGCAGCGAACCGCGCCTCCGGCCTCACATCCTTCTGCCGCCCCAAGCGCCTTGCCGACGGGTTAGTGCTTGCGGACGATCTACCCCTTCGGCGGAGTTGCCGTGTGGCCGGCTGCCGTGCGGACTGTGGATCCTGAAGCGCGCTGTCGTGTGGACTACGGATCCTGAGCACGCGGGCGCAACTCTGCACGAAGAACTCGCCATCTCTCGTGTGGACGGTGGGAGGAGCCTGGATCCTGAAGCACGATTAGAGTTTTTTGTTTTTATTCCTTCGTGGGATCAATATTACGCAAGTGAAGCTTGCATCTTATTTCTGTCTGTTGACTCGGTGATTGGTGTATATGCTGGATTCATTTGGTAATAATCATCCAACAACAAATTATTCCTCATTTGGTATGTGAGGCTGCTTCGTGTTTTTATCAGGATGGATGCTCCGCCCAAGATCCGCGTGGATGCTGGTGACCATGAGTGTTTCCCCACTTCTCTGTTTCTGCTACAGGCCACGGGATACTGATCTAAGACATGCATCCTCAGACCAAATCAATGTTCCATGCTCAAGGCCATCTGCAGTTAGAGACTGTTTTCATACATGACCACGTCAAACCGAGGAGGCACAGATGGTCATTTTTCTTGGTTTTCTTCAAGTTGTACACCTGTTATGTTTATTTTATCTCGTGATGTATCTTTGCTTTGTGCAATCTGATAATTTATCATAGCTGACCATGTATTGTCATTATTGTGCATCCCAGGGCCTGATCAGATTAAGTAATGAGATGTATGATATGCTAGCTGATATGCTTCTGTAGAATTGGAAAGAATAATAGCTGATAATGTTCAATTGTATGGAAAGATTGTTTCTAGATGACGATAGAAGGTTTAATATAAATCCTTACGATGGACTTTACTTGATATTATCTAGAATTTGACCTTTGTTATGTTGTGCCTAGATATTCAGAGTGGTTTTTCAGATGTTGAAGCAAAGGCACAAAGTACCCAAAAATGTACGAGGATGTCATAAATCCTTTTGGCGCCTTTTCGAGGAAGGTAGATATATCTTAACATAAATCAGCAAAAAAATCAGTAGCATGTACGTGTTATTTCTGGTATGTATTTGGTGTAAGTTCCAACCCCTTCTTATATTTTTTTTTTGCAATTGCCACTCATCTCCGTTCACTAAGCATAGCTGGATGGTAGATCTATCTATCTTCCTCTGCTTCGGTATCTTCGTACTAAATCTAAATGAAGTAATCCCTACTATTTTTTTTTGCACAGGTGTTCTGCAGTTTACATATGTTGAACTGACAAAGTGGTTATCTTCTAGGTGTAAGCTATTTGCATTCATTGATTTTAAGTTGATAAGACTATATTATGTATACTTCTTAATTAGCTGGCTATGCTCTTCTCCACCTTTTTTGTGGGTCATAAATAAATGTGTGTACATCTTTTCTATATAGACCTTCATGCTTCTGCGACAGTATCCGTGAAGTTTATTCAAGAGAGTAGAAAATATGTTCATGTAGTTCTTGATGCTGGATGTGACGCCTTCTATGGTAGCCTCCATCTAATCGGACCTCTGTACTGACGACAGATTATTTCCATTATTTATATGAAGAACATGTGGCACCAGACTTGAATGTTGGGACTTGGGAGGTTCACTACTTGCTTCATTGTAGATACTATCTCCAGCTACATTTAATGTGCTTTCTAACCACACGATCTTATTTTATGTAAATACTTTTGTTGCCACAAATGGATAGACAATGCTCATTTGCGGAACAGTTACCCACTGTATTGTAGGGATTAACTTCTTCTGATCTACCATTGACGGATCGTAAGGACAATGATACATGATAGATGGGAAGTTAAAAGCTAGAGTTGAAATCAGCTGAAATCCTGTAATTTTTGTATGGTACTACTTCTGTAAAGTAATATAAGACGTTCTAGATTACTACTTTACAGATGGACTACTGATTTCCCAACTCCATGCTATTTCTGTTCAGTTTTCATTCCCTGAAATGAAAGGCAATTAGAATAATCCTACTGTCCGAGGTCTGAAAACGAGAATTCATCATGTTTAAGATCATAAACCACAAAAACTGTAATTTTTTTCATTTGTTTAGTGTAGTTCATAAATTTCCATGCATAATTTCTTTTTGTTGCAAACAAATTCTGGGAGCAAGGCAATAAATTTGGATCTCAGTACTTATATATTTTATAAATTCATGCTCTTTATATTCATGCACTTTGCGACAAAGTAATCTGTACTTGCTTTGGCCAGAAAAAGAGAGAAATGGATACAGTACTCTTTTGCTCCGCTGATCATGATTAATTTTGTTCTTATTAATAAAGACTGGAGCTCCATTACTCTATCAAGTATAGGAAGATACTACACTGGCCAATATTTGTGTTTAGTTTTCATTCTTTTTTCAAATCCTTAGTATGCGATTATGGATATTGATTTACAACAAGAGTCACACATACTACACAATAACTAATACATAACTTTTCATAATATTTCCATTTCAGAATCCGTGTTTCTATACATTAAAAGTCATATGAGATTTCATATGCCATATCACACAATATTTAGTAACAAACTTATAAAGTAGTCACATTTGGCAATGTTTATAATTATACTGCAAGTATTGTGCCCATTGACTGTTTTTCATCTTAAGATCACCTATTTGCAATGCAAACAAAGTTATTTGATTTATCCTATTATCATGTGGATCAGACTAACAGTTCCCGCGGCAAAACGCGGGGTATTATCTAGTTTACTTAATTCAGGGATTTCACCATTGTCCATGTGTATCTCCCTTATTTGAAACCCATACAATAATTCTTTTCTCTGAGACCTCATTGGTCAAACAACACACATATTGGTAACTTCCAACAACCTTGCTCTGCACATATGATGGCTGCCCAGTGCCACCAATACAACTATAGAAATATAAGTAATGCAAAGCATTTTCATAAGCTATTCTAGCAACAGGATATCTAATACCATGGTATCAAGTTATAATACTGAAATAATAAACATCCCTGAATCTATTATAATACCGAAATAAGCACAATAGCCATCAACTTGCTGTCAAATATATCCAACTTCACGCACTAATCAACCGGTGTCCAGTGGCATCAAATCTGCAGGAGTACATTTGCAGAAACTGTCACTAATTTATGCGGAGGACACTGACTGCACAATGCCAAAAAATTAGAGAGGAGGAGGCCGGCTACCTTGCAGAGAAGCAACAACGATGTAGGTGGCGGCCACATCGCGGCCCAAACGGACAAGGGGGCTGGTTGTGGAAAGGAGTGGTCATATGGCTGAACTGAATGAGGGATGAAGAGGGGGCGGGGAAGGAGCAAACAGTAGTGGCGACGACCATATAGGGCTAGGCCATGCGAGGAATCTTGTCAGCACTTCTGTGGTGGGATGGGATGGCGGTGGAGCTTGTGGATGGCGCTAACTGCTAAGACGTCATGAAGGTCCTTTGAGAGAGGGTCGTACTTGAAGGGGACAACCTTCTTGTGAAGTGTGTCATCGGTGAAGGAGAAGGAGTAGTATGTGGCGGATGGCTACACCGCCGTGGATGGGAGCGGGCGGAGGAGGCAGGAGAGGTTTGGCGGCGGACGGCGCCAGCACCGGAGTGGTATATAGGAGCCGTGATTGGAAGGATTGGGTGGGAGGGCTGGAGATAGAAACTGAGGGACTTTGTGTAAATGTGGGGTGCAGTGCGGGCATCATTTTGCAAATTTTCCAAAACTTGGCTCACACGCATTCGATGCAGATCGGAAGGCTGAAAACGACAGATGGCGGACACACTATCATCACCAACCGTGCTTTTTATAAGAATAGAGATACATCACACTTTAGTAAATATGAAAAGTAAAAAAATTGGTAAAAGGTAAGTGTTTAGGCATATACATTGCTAGGATTTTCACTGGGTTTTAAAATATAACAAATGATTTAAAATTTATTGTATTATTTTTACTAATCATTATAATATGACTGATGTAAAATTCATTATGGATCTAGAGTAAATGGAGGGACAAATGAGACCCAAGAGCCTCAAAAGTGTGTGATAGGGACAAATATTAGGGAGAAGCGGGATGTTCGACCTAGATCAATATGTGAAGGATCGTTCGGTCATAAGACTTTTGTCAGGAAAAAAGATGATCGATAAGGATATCAAAATCGCATCGGAGTCATCGGCTAGCTCTTCACGAAACCAGGATGCGACATGGTTAGTTGTTGCAGTCGAAGACAACAATGACAAATGCTTAACAATGTCAGGAGAAATCATGCGGCATGGAGCCAGGGGCAGGCCCACCTCAATTCAAGGGTATTCACTTGAATGCCCATTATTTTTGTCAAAAAACTAGGTATATATAGTATAAATACTCGGTTTTATAAGGAAAAAACGATACTAATAGCCGAGAACGTGATAGTTAAGGATTTTAGCCCAAAACCAGACGCACCCCATCGTATTTCCCTCTCACCACACTACGACATGGCCCAAATCGTTGTAGCACGCACCAGAAAAAATAACCCATCGATCGATCATCACCTTAAGAAAAAAACCATCGATCTATCAAAGGACACGAACCGGCAGCGCCGCCCTTCCCCTGTTCTCCAGTTCTCTGCGCACCACATGCGACCCGTGCAGCCAACCGACTGATCGGCACGACGGCACCGCACGGCGGCCAGGGCCCAGAGCTGCCGTCGCCTGATCGGCGATGGACCGCAGGTGCGCGTGGCGGCACAGACGCGCATGAAGAATCCAACCCAGATCTCTTGCCTCCTTTTTATTCTAAAGTTTCTGATCTCTGCAAACTACAGTAGGTAGTGGGATAGCAGGCGTGAAGGAATCAGGGGCAATAATTGATTCAATTCAAAGCCACAACCTGAATTCAGCTTTTGAAGGTAATAATCGCTAACTACACATACTAATCCTTTAACCCCGAATTCAACTATGCAAAGTGTTCTAACTGAATTTTTCTATCACTATCGAACTGCATTCAGACAACAGGGCCTCAATTTTGTTCCCGTCTTGTTCAACAGGCTGCAGTATAGAAATATAAGACCAAGTAAATTAGTTTGACCACTGACCAGTTGCACTTCTACTTAATTATAATGAAACTAGAGACTAGTTTGCAGTCAATTATGAATTGTTTAGACATGAGAATTTGCAATTTGCCATTTGAATACGTAATGTTAAAATGTTTATAAATTGTTGAACAATTTTTTTACTTCTTAATGTTGAATAGTACCAAGTTATGATCATTTTTTATCAATATAATATATTATGTGATATCTTTTATATAGTTTATTAGAACTAGTATAATATGTTATACGCGTCAAAAGAAAGGTTATAGGCTTTCAAAAAAAGATTTCAAATTTTAAATACACAGTCCTCAATTCCTGGGCCCGCCCCTGCATGGAGCAATCATAATTAATCGGATTTTAAGGTTTTTTTTTTTGCAAAAACAGTTTAGAATGATTATTTGGTTAAGGTGCTCCGACCTCATATATACAAAATACCTTTTGTATATTATATATCAGGAGTTCATGCACCTCGATCGATACCCCTAAATAACTTGCCTCTTATTGTCCTTTGTGGCTATTCTTGTTGTGTGAAATGCTGCCATCACTTTAGCGCGGTCGGTATATGTTATTGTACACGAGGAGAATACACATGGGTGTGCATTATTAAGTTTTGGGCTTTTATGCACAAACTACACATTTCGCTCTGAGCGATCGGCTCAACCAAATATTTGGCTCTACATTAATCATAATAAATATAATCATTTATACTAATTTTTAGTACTTAATACATATATTTTTATCAAATAAAAAACATTGTAATATAGTATGGTAAATTTACACTTTGTTTTATAATAAATAATTCATTTTTAACACATTACACCTTAAAACATATTTAAAGTGAACACATTACACCTTCTTAGATTAATTTCTAACTATTGCATGAATGTCGTGTATATCACTTTGTGTGTGTTTTTAAATATCTTATTAGAGATCTTGAAAGTATATGATAGATGAAATATTTTGATAGCTGTCTTTGATTAGACACACGCAAATAAACAAATCTAGAATACACAAGATGTTCGCAAGGAACTTGTCACTTAATCATTTGCACATCACTTTATGATTTTCTGGTCAAATATGTCTTACATATTACAGTGGATTTGATAATCCGCTGATTTTTTAGTGTTTACTATGAATTTTGTACTGAAATAGCATTGCTCTAACTAAGATAACACTTAGTACAAATTACAAAGCATTCAACTTAAAAATATTAGTAGCCTAACTAGAAGAGAGTGGCACTTTAGTGGCCGAGCTACCTGCAGGCCGCTACCTCGGGCCGTGCAGTATAGCGCCGCGATGTGTGCTCGCTTTTTTTCTCATGCATATATGTTAGTAGCTGTTAAGTTGAAATACATGTGTGCAATGCACTCGTGTGCTAGCTTTGTACGTGGACCGCGGGTGCGTAGGGGATACACAAGCATGTCATGAGAGCATCTCCAACAGCCGCGCAACGCGCCGCACGCTAAAAACTCATTTGCCACATGCCCTTCGCCTGGTTTGGTGCGGCCGGCAGCGCTGGCTCCAACAACCGCACTAAAACTGAGCGCGCGTGCGTAGTTCCAGCGGCCGCGCTAAAATGCAGCGTGCGCTAAACATTGCGTACATTCTTTTAATAAAATGATAAATAAAATTCATAGATGAAAACGATACATAGATATTTTACATAGTTTCATAGCATAGATAGATAAAAAAACTATGGTGCAACGATTTAAAAAGTTACTAGATAGTGCAACTACATCCTACTACCAGTCGTTGTTATCATCATCATCATCATTGCTATCCTCGCTGGTCTGGCTCGAGGTATCGAGCCACATGTCTTCCTAACGGTCATCATTAGACGAAAAGATTGACTGCCCACTATTTTCAACGATTTCGCACTGCGATAACGCCAGGGCCTTTCGCTGATGCCTGTCCAACCGCTCCGCGCGGCGCCTTGCCGTCTCCTCACGGCGCCTTGCCCAGAAGGCTTCCTCGTTGGCGACATCCTTCGGGTGGTGCCGGCGCCACTCCGCCATGGCCCGCTCGTCCTCCTCGGCGACGAGGAGGCGGCGCTACCGCCGAGCGTGCTCCGCACAGTCCTGTTCCGTGATAAGACGAGGCGGAGGGGCGACGTCCTGCGCCTGCTGGCGCGTTTGGACTTCCTGGAAGTTCATCTGCTGACGCGGCATGTCCAGGCGCCATGCCGTCACGTCGTAGGCGCGTGCGGCCTCGTGCGAGGTCCGGAACGTACCGAGGCCGAGTCGGACGTCGCCGGACCGAATCTCGGCGAAGTACCAGCCGTTGGGGCGCTGGCGGACGCCGCGGTAGCCCGATGCTCCTCGGCGGCGCGGCGGCATGGTGGCTCGTCGGTGGCGGGCGCTGGAGCGGCAAGGAGAGGAAGCGGTGGATGCGCTGGAGCGGCGAAGAAGCTATAAGACGCGTGTGACAGTGTGGATAGGCGCGTGGCGAGCGCCGCAATTTATAGGCGCGCCGGAAGCGGCGCGTCAAAAGTAGCGCGTGGGCTGCCGCCCTTTCTCGCGCGTGCTGAAGCGCGCGAAACCGTCCAGCGCACGCTAAAAACTAAGTTTACTGTGAGCCTGATGGGCTGATTTAAAATTAGCACATGTGGGGTGGTGCGATGTTAATTCTGGGCCCGTCTGGCGCTGCAGGCTAGCCTAACCTCTGAAGCGGTGCTTTTTCTTCCCTTGGTCAGATGATTTCATCCCCTTCCCTCGTCGTAGCTGTGTGGGGCGACCATTCACCATGGATGGACTCGAGTTGTTCTTTGAAGAAGCAGATTCAGGGTGAACCAGTTTGCCCCGCATAATTTCTCTTGCTCTTACTTTTTCCAAACTGAAATCTGTTTTGACTTGGATATCCTACTCCTTGATTTCGCAACGATTTGTCGTTGAGTCCTTCGTCTCCAGTTGTTGGTTTGGATCTGGCTGATTGAGAATCGTGTGTGTGCTCCAGGTTGGTTCCTAGGCTAGATGCGGGTGATATTTTGGGTGGCGGAATGTTGTGTGAGTATGTGGTTGCTTCCATCCATGAAGCTGGCCGGCGCTCCGCTGAGGTGATTTCTTCTGAACCATGGACAGCAGCAACGCCGAAGACCAGTTCCGATCGGTGGAAGCCAATGTTGCCTCGCACAGCAATGGTGACAGGAAGGTCGTTGGTGACTCAAACGATATGGCTCCTCAAATACGACCGCTGCAGCTGTAGGAGAGGATGGAGATGCAGAGGGTGTGGTCGTCAACAACTCAAAAGGCTCTTGCTGGACTCTGACGGTAAGGAACAGTCACCCTGGCATGGCACATGTTGACGGAGACAACTCCCGTGCCGCGTACATGAAACTGGAGTGATGCATGGTTGACGGCGACGTGGAGCTGTGCTGCCCTCCGGTGTTTGCTGGTGTACTGAGCCCGTGCAGAATATCAAAAGAGATAATATCATATGCAGTCATATAACTTACGTTCAATGTTTAGTTTGGTGTTAAAATTTTAAAAATACAAATTTATGGTCATCTAACTTGCATCCTTACGCAAATACAGTTACTTTGCTTGTATTCAGACGTATCCTGCGCTGATGTGGCATGTCAGCATGGCTATGCCCATTATCAATGATTGGGAACAGCTTGAACGAGGCGCGCATATTTTTATTTTACAGAAACACCCCCTGTTTTGTATTTAATTAAGCAGTAGCTCTTCAATAACACATGTGGGTACAACTTAATCGCAAAGAAGATTTGAGGAGATTTGAACTCTAGACATCGTATACACACATGCACTAGCTACATACTCGTGACTATAAAGAGATGTGCCTTCTTTAATATGGACGCAGATTCTTTTTATATTCCATTTTTCCCCACGTTCAGCCCAGAAAACCGGTTCCAAAAAATCTCACCTTTTTGTCCAAAAAATTCAAATGAAATTCAAATTTGAAAAATCGCAAGTTCAATTCATTATTGTTCTGATACTGTATGCATATGAGAGATATATATTTGACATGGTTTCTGTCATTTAAATTAAAAAATTCAGGCAATAACATAGTTTTCCGGGGACCACAAAAATTTCTGGTAACCGATCTGTTATCAGAAATTCGGTCCGGGAGAAAAAACCTGAATACGAGTAGTTCCATTGCCAAATATAAAATTTATTGTTTATCTTTTAGACAATTATAGGTATTTGGTGTAGTGGTTAGCTCATGCGGTTTCACACTTGAGGTCGACGAATGGAATCCATCGGGCCCCTTTTTTCCCTGCGGAATTATCCATGCGCCCAAGTTACAAATTTTTGGTTGACCCACTGACTGGCGGGCCCTGTATAGATTAGTCTAGTTACCTGGTTAGCCTAACCTATTGTTAGTATCACACCGACTAGTGGCCCCACCCCTAAATTACCAGTTAGACATGTGCGTCTGTTTATCTGATTAATCTGGACAAACTTGACATGTTTTTTTTTGAGAATAACTTGACGTGCTTTTTTGTGTAATCAAATAGATTTTAGTTGTGCATGTACAACATCGAGCAGCACTGGTGGGATGGATGTAATTGTTTAATGAACAGGTTGTTGGTTCGATGCCGTAAAAAAACAGGTTGTTGGTTCGAACCCAATCTACCCCATCATTTTTCATTATATTTGACGTCTTTTGTCGTCATTAAATAAATTACGTAGGGATTTTTCTGAAAAGAAAAACGCTGTGCTAGAGGCACCCAACCCCTTGTGCACTCCTAGCCACTGACAGGTAGGCCTCCGTCAGGCTGGCGCGTCACATGGGCAGGTTATACAGCTAGATATGAGCGAAGTGATCGTATTTGCACAATAACGCAAGTTGGATAACCATAAATCCGTATTTTTCTTCTACGAATACAGTTAATATACAGGAATGTCATGCACGGTTGGCACCGATCGTGACGAGCACTGACGGGGCTGATTCTGGCCTGCAGGTAGCTCGGCCACGAAAGGCCATTTTGGCAATGAAAATTGCTTTATGGTTTAGTACTATAAATTGTGTTTTTTATCTTGTCAAACAGCATCGTCATCTTTGATACGTCATCCCCGACAGCTAAATTCGCACACGCCTACGGAAGCAGTGTCCCTGCGGGCTCCATTGTCATGGCCGAATTGGTACTTGGGAGAATATTTGATACTCCCACCCTTAGGGTGCTCCCACTGCTCCAAACTCGGTAGCACATTTTTAAATGTTCAAAAAATTCTAAAAACAATCTAGCACATTGACACAACATCAACTTATGTTGTAAAAAAATTCAAATTAAAATTCAAAACATTGCTCGAGATAGAAAAATAACAATATTGGCATAAATGTGATAATGGGTCAAATCTAAAGCCCAACTTATGTTGTGTTCTATCTACTGTCGAATTTGTCATTTATGTTTCTCAAGCTATGTTTCATATTTTGATTTCAAATTTTGTGACAACATACAATGATGTCGTGTCTGTGTGCTGGATTTTTTTCAGAATTTTTCGAACATTTAAAAATGTCCTATCGAGTTTGGAGCCCCGGGAGCACCCTAAGAGTTGGGAGTACCGGATATTCTCCTGTGGTACTTCGTGATGGATGTGCACCCATGGGCAGCGATCCTCGTTTTCGTCTACCCTCGACCTTGTTTTTTTGTGCATAATGAAACTTTCATTATTTAACCAGAGTCATTACAATCCTGTTGACATAAGATGTCAACCTCATTAGGGGCACAATGAAGCCAAACAGCAGTTTTGGGCAGTAAAAGGCCCATTTGTGCGAGAGCGTGGCTAGCTTTATTCTGCTCTCGTTTAATCACCGCTATTTCATGTGGCCGGACAGCTAGGATCTGCTTGATGTCGCCAACCATGGCCGCCACTGGAGCCCTGTTGGTTTCGGTGTCCCTGACCATATGAGCCGCTGTCGAGCAGTCCGTCTCCACTATCAACCTGTCCGGGCTCCGCTCCATAGCCAGAGTCACTCCCTCCATGAGCGCTGCCATCTCTGCCTCGAGGGCGTTCGTACAGCGTGGGATGAACCGGCAAGAAGCGAAAATGACGGCACTTGTATGATCACGAAGTATCATCCCAGCACCTCCTGTTCCCTCCTATTCCTTCCATGCACCATCCACGTTCGGCCACCATAAGTAATCACTCCCTTCCCCTTGGCAACATCATCGGATGGATTTTGCTGAATGTACAACAGCGTATTGATGTAGCCGGACAGGAATCTGGTAGAAGCCTCAAGTGGTGGTGAAGGTTTGTGGTGGTATACTTCATTACGTACATACCAGCTCCGGCGCCAAAGTGTCATCACCATAGGGAGTCTCTCCTCGTTCTTGCATTGGTCCAGCAGGTGGATGATCCACTCCGGCCCAGTGTTGACGACGGTCTCCAGCTTGGGCATACTCCATGTACGCGCCATCGCCGTCCATAGTTGTCGGGCCAACGGGCGACGGCATAGGGCGTGGTATGTGTCCTCGCATTCCAAACCACATAAAGCACATATATTAGACACCTCCAGTGTTCGTTTATGTTTATTTTCAAGCGTTGCCAGAGATTTCGCCGCGACTCTTCATGCGAAAACTCGTATCTTAGGAGGAGCAGGGCACCCCACACTTGCCTTCCAGACGGCACTACCCTCGACCTTTATCCTCCATTCCACACAAGTGTTTTAAAAAAAACGCTTTAGCTATACATCACCCGACTGAAAAGACAATTAGGGTCAGTCAAATTCTTTTTCCTAAACTATGCACACACACCTACACTACCACGTGCATGCATGCAACTTGCAGCTAGTGCGTGCAGGACAGGTGAGGCGGCCGCCGAGATCATTAATGGGGCTTGCTAGTGCAGAGTAATTGAGATCACGCGAGCAAAGCTCATCTTCGTATAAATTAAAAAAAATTAATTTTGCGAATTTTCTCCATCATGTGAATGAACGAGTCCGAGCGTGTTTCGTTGTCTCTTCTCTCTGCCTTCTTTATTATGTCGTGTAAATGCCTCTAATTCATTCTTTCTAAGAAAACTTTACTATTTTGATTTTATTTTATTTTTTGTTTCATTTTGTTTCTACCAATGTCACTAATTCATTCTATCTTAGAAAACTTCATTATTTTGATTTTGTTTCATTTTATTTCTTTTTTAAAGGTAATACCATTGTCACTAATTCATTCTTCCTTAGAAAAATTTCATTAATCTTTTTTGTTTAGTTTTTGTTTCATTTTGTTTCTTCTTTAAAGGCAATACAAATGTCACTAATTTATTCCTTTTTAGGAAACTTTTGTTCTATTAAACCACTTTTATATGCTTATTATTGCATATTCTAAAAAATGCATTTTTTTTGTAAATTGTGTGCAATTTATTATTATTATTATTGTTATTATTATTATTATTATTATTATTATTATTATTTTCTTTTTTCTTTAAGGGTAATACCAATGATACTAATTTGTTTCATTTTAGAAAACATGTTTTTGCGAAAACTCCACTTTTGCATGTCTAATCTTGCATATTATAATAAATGCAATTACTGTGTAAATTGTGTGCAAATTTTACCATTATTTCTTTTTGTTTTTATCCTCTTTCCTCTCAAAGGGTAATACCAATGTCACTAATTCACTATTTCTTAGAATAATTCATTATTTTGATTATGTTTGAGTTTTATTTTATTTTCTTCCTTCACTAGTAGAAAAGGGGGCAAAGGTCCAGGCCGGATCAGCCCATTAGTCCCGGTTCAGTCCAGAACTGGGACCAATGGGGGCATTGGACCCGGTTCGTGATCCCAGGGGGCCGGCCGGGCCACACGTGGGCCATTGGTCCCGGTTCGTCTGGACCTTTTGGTCCCGATTGGTGGGACGAACCGGGACCAATGGGCCTCGCTCCTGGCCCACCACCATTGGTCCCGGTTGGTGGCTTGAACCGGGACCAAAGGCTCCCTTTTAGTCCCGGTTCATGCCACCAACCGGGACCAATGAGGTGCCTATATATACCCCCTCGCGTAAGAGCAGAGCACACTGCTCTGTTTTTTCTGGCCGAGAGGGAGAGGGCTTGGTGGTGCTCTAGCTCACCTCCTATGCACACAAGGTGTTCGATGGAATGCCCGAGCCACACTACTTAAGCTTTCTCCTCACCAAGCTCGACCTCCAAGCTCCATTTTCCTCAATATTTGTCTAGGTTTAGCGGTCCGTCACGCCCCGTCCCCATCTTCACCGCCGTCGATCACCCGCGCCGAGCTCATCGCTGGCACCACCGTGGTGAGCCTCTTGTTCTTATCTTCTTTCTGAAAGGAAAAAATATTATTACTTGTATGTTTACATAGATACTTGTATTATTTTCTTACTTTTATTATTTCATCTTATATAGTGCGATGGTTTTGGTATCCGCCCCCGTCGGCCCTTGTCATGTCTATGATTCGGATGTGGTATATATATTATCTTTATAACTATTGGTTCATTTATTGTTTATGAAAATTATGCTGACCAACATGACATAGATTTTATTTATCTAGGATGTATGTGAACTGGAAATTCCAACCGACCCTATTGTCGAGAGGTTAAATTTAGTTGAAGAAGAAAACAATTTCTTGAAGGAAAAAATAAAAAAAATTGAGGAGGAGAAGATGATATTGGAGTTGCATGTTGCGGATGTCGTCGATGATCACAAGATCAAGATGGATGCAATGCGCTTGAAGATGAGAAAGATTAGAAAATATGCCATTCATACTGAGGCTTGGTATCATTATGCCGTTGGATCAATTGTTACCTTGGTTGCGATTATGATCGCATTTGTTTTCGCATTGAAATGTTTTACATAGTTTCAATGTATGGTTTAATTAATTAGATGCTCTGGAGAGCTATATGTTGTTAGATGAGAACTATGTATGTACTTTGGTTTTAATGTGATGATGAACTCCTATTAATTTGGACACTTAATTATATATAATGCACGTAGATGAACCGGCAATGGATGTACGGTGACAGACACACCTCCAAGTACATTAAGGGCGTGCATGAGTTTCTCGATGCGGCTGAGGCAAACAAGCATAATGGTTTTATGTGTTGTCCATGCACTGAATGTGGGAATACGATGTCTTACTCTAACCGGAAAATCCTTCACTCCCACCTGCTTTACAAGGGTTTCATGCCACACTATAATGTTTGGACGAGGCATGGAGAAATAGGGGTTATGATGGAAGACGGCGAAGAAGAAGAGTATGATGACAACTATGTGCCCCCTGAATACGGTGATGCTGCAACGGGGGGAGCTGGTGAAGATCAAGAGGAACCAGACGATGTGCCCAATGATGCTGCAACGGGTGAAGCTGCTGAAGATCAAGAGGAACCAGACGATGTGCCCAATGATGATGATCTTCGCCGGGTCATTGTCGATGCAAGGACGCAATGCGAAAGTCAAAAGGAGAAGCTGAAGTTCGATCGCATGTTAGAGGATCACAAAAAAGGGTTGTACCCCAATTGCGAAGATGGCAACACAAAGCTCGGTACCGTACTGGAATTGCTGCAGTGGAAGGCAGAGAATGCTGTGCCTGACAAAGGATTTGAGAAGCTACTGAAAATATTGAAGAAGAAGCTTCCAAAGGATAACGAATTGCCCGACAGTACATACGCAGCAAAGAAGGTCGTATGCCCTCTAGGATTGGAGGTGGAGAAGATACATGCATGCCCTAATGACTGCATCCTCTACCACGGTGCATACAAGGATCTGAACGCATGCCCGGTATGCGGTGCATTGTGGTATAAGATCAGACGAGATGGCCCTGGTGATGTTGACGGCGAGCCCCCCAGGAAGAGGGTTCCTGCGAAGGTGATGTGGTATGCTCCTATAATACCACGGTTTAAACGTCTATTCAGAAACGGAGAGCATGCCAAGTTGATGCGATGCCACAGTGAGGACCGTAAGAAAGACGGGAAGTTGAGAGCACCCGCTGACGGGTCGCAGTGGAGAAAAATCAAGAGAAAGTACTGGGATGAGTTTGCAAAGGACCCAAGGAACATAGGGTTTGCTTTAAGCGCGGATGGCATTAATCCTTTCGAGGAGCAGTGCAGCAATCACAGCACCTGGCCCGTGACTCTATGTATGTATAACCTTCCTCCTTGGATGTGCATGAAGCGGAAGTTCATTATGATGCCAGTTCTCATCCAAGGCCCTAAGCAACCCGGCAACGACATTGATGTGTACCTAAGGCCATTAGTTGAAGAACTTTTACAGCTGTGGAATAGAAACAGTGTACGTACGTGAGATGAGCATAGACAGGAGGAATTTAACCTAAAGGCGTTGCTGTTCGTGACCATCAACGATTGGCCCGCTCTCAGTAACCTTTCAGGATAGACAAACAAAGGATACCACGCATGCACGCACTGTTTAGATGACACTGAAAGTATATACCTGGACAAATGCAGGAAGAATGTGTACTTGGGCCATCGTCGATTTCTTCCGACCAACCATCAATGTCAAAAGAAAGGCAAGCATTTCAAAGGCGAGGCAGATCACCGGAAGAAGCCTGCCATGCGTACCGGTGATCACGTACTTGCTATGCTCAATGATTTACACGTAATCTTTGGAAGGGTCCCGGCGCACTAGCTGTTCCGAATGACGCTGAGGGACACGCACCCATGTGGAAGACGAAATCTATATTTTGGGACCTACCCTACTGGAAAGACCTAGAGGTCCGCTCTTCAATCGACATGATGCACGTGACAAAGAACCTTTGCGTGAACCTGCTAGGCTTCTTGGGCGTGTATGGAAAGACAAAAGATACACCTGAGGCACGGGAGGACCTGCAACATTTGCACGAAAAAGACGGCATGCCTCCGAAGCTGTATGAAGGTCCTGCCAGCTATGGTCTTACGAAAGAAGAGAAAGAAATCTTCTTTGAATGCCTGCTCAGTATGAAGGTCCCGACTGGCTTCTCGTCGAATATAAAGGGAATAATAAATATGCCAGAGAAAAAGTTCAAGAACCTAAAGTCTCATGACTGCCACGTGATTATGACGCAACTGCTTCCGTTGCATTGAGGGGGCTTCTACCGAAAAACGTCCGATTAGCCATTGTGAAGCTATGTGCATTCCTCAATGCAATCTCTCAAAAGGTGATCGATCCAGAAATCGTACCAAGGCTAAGGAGTGATGTGGCGCAATGTCTTGCCAATTTCGAGCTGGTGTTCCCACCATCCTTCTTCAATATCATGACGCACGTCCTAGTTCATCTAGTCGACGAGATTGACATTCTGGGGCCCGTATTTCTACACAATATGTTCCCCTTTGAGAGGTTCATGGGAGTCCTAAAGAAATATGTCCGTAACCGCGCTAGGCCAGAAGGAAGCATCTCCATGGGCCATCAAACAGAGGATGTCATCGGGTTTTGTGTTGACTTCATTCCTGGCCTTAAGAAGATAGGTCTCCCTAAATCGAGGTATGAGGGGAGACTGACTGGAAAAGGCACTCTTGGAAGTGACTCAATAATATGCAGGGACGGATATTCTTGGTCTCAAGCACACTACATAGTTCTACAGAACTCTACCTTGGTGACCCCGTATGTCGATGAACACAAGAACAGTCTGCGCTCCAAACACCCGGAGCAGTGCGACGAATGGATTACATGTGAACACATCAGGATTTTCAGCAGTTGGTTGGAAGCACGTCTCAGAGGTGACAACATTGTTTGTGATGAGTTGTACTTGTTGTCCAGGGGACCATCTTTGACTGTATTGATTTACAAAGGATACGAGATAAATGGGAATACATTTTACACGATTGACCAAGATCAAAAGAGCACCAACCAAAACAGCGGTGTCCGCTTTGATGCAACAACCGAGAGGGGAAAGGACACATATTATGGTTACATAGTGGACATATGGGAACTTGACTACGGACATGATTTTAAGGTCCCTTTGTTTAAGTGCAAATGGGTCAATCTGTCAGGAGGCGGGGTACAGGTAGACCCACAGTACGGAATGACAACAGTGGATCTGAAAAATCTTGGGTACACTGACGAACCATTCGTCCTAGCCAATGATGTGGCACAGGTTATCTATGTGAAGGATCATGTCTACCGGACCAAGAAAAAGAAAAGATAAGGAAGCGAATACATCATACGATGAGCCAAAGCGCCACGTAGTTCTTTCATGAAAAAGGGACATCCTGGGAGTGGAGGGCAAGACAGACATGTCTGAAGATTATGAAAAGTTTCATGAAATTCCTCCCTTCAAAGTCAAGGCTGACCCAAGCATCCTGATAATCGATGAAGATTATCCATGGTTATGGCGCAATAAGCAAAAATGACACAAGCGAAGAAAAAGTGAAGACTTTCTCCCGCAACTATTATGATGATACCATGCCAAATTTGTAACAGACGAGTATGATACCATTGTCCGTTTTGTACATGCACATGCTATGCCAACTTTTTCAGAGTTCATTTGAAAACTATGAATTTACGTCGAATTTTCTCCATAGGTGCATCTATGTTCATGTTTATAGTAAAGTTAATCACAAACTTGTGATTCACACAAATTTCAAAGAATTCAAACTTTAACTATTCAAATTTGAAAACTAATGGCACTAACAAAAAGTTTATAATTTTTCTAAAACTAATGGCACTAACAGAAAGTTTATAATTTTGCTGACCTAAAAGCAAAAAGAATTAAAAAATAAAGTAAAAACAAAAGAAAATAAATAATACAGAAAACAAAACAAAAAACTGGAAAAAAATAAAAATAGCAACAATAAGTATTTTGTTGTAAGTAGAAACAAAATAAAATAAATAAAGCAACAAAGAAAACAAAAAAAACAAAAAAAAGAGTTTTCAAATATGAAAACTAATGGCACTAACAGAAATTTATATTTTTTCTAAAACTAAAAGCAAAAAGAATTAAAAAATAAAGCAAAAAACAAAAGAAAATAAATAATGCAGAAAACAAAACAAAAAACTGGAAAAAATAGGGCTCGCCCCTGGCCCATGACCATTAGTCCCAGTTTGTGCCACAAACCGGGACTATAGGGTTGGTCCTCGTTGCGCTCAGAGTTTAGTCCCACCTCGCCAACCGAAGGGCGCTCACACCGGTTTATAAGCCCGTCCCTCTCTGCCTTGTTGAGCTCCTCTCAAAGTGAAAATAGATGCCCCTATATAGGGAATTTAACCTAAATCCATAATGAATTTCTCTGAAATTCATAGAAATTGATTATGAATTTAGGTCAAATTTTCTCTATAGGTGCATCTATGTTCATTTTTTAGTAAAGTTAATCACAAACTTGTGATTCACACACATTTCAAAGAATTCAAATTTTAACTATTCAAATTTGAAAACTAATGGCACTAACAGAAAGTTTATAATTTTGCTAACCTAAAAGCAAAAAGAATTAAAAAAATAAAGTAAAATACAAAAGAAAATAAATAATGCAGAAAACAAAACAAAAAACTGGAAAAAAACAAAAATAGCAACAATAAGTATTTTGTTGTAAGTAGAAACAAAATAAAATAAATAAAGCAACAAAGAAAACAAAAAACTAAAAAAAGTGTTTTCAAATTTGAAAACTAATGGCACTAACAGAAAGTTTATAATTTTTCTAAAACTAAAAGGAACAAGGATTAAAAAATAAAGCAAAAAACAAAAGAAAATAAATAATGCAGAAAAAAACAGGAAAAAATAGCAACAATAAGTATTTTGTTGTAAGTAGAAACAAAATAAAATAAATAAAGCAACAAAGAAAAGAAAACTGCCACCTATTGGGCCACCACGACCTGAATACGACTAGAAAGCCAACCTGGGCCAGGATTCAGGCCCGCGGAAGGCCCAATAGGCCCACAAGCAGAGAGGTGTCACATTAGGCCCATAGGCCTGCAGTTCAGAGGAGTTCGAGAGGGAAGAGGCAGCGAAGCTTATAAACATGTGTTGGCCGCTCTCAACTGGCGAGGTGGGACTAAACTCCCACCACCGCGCCAGCGCAAGGCCATTGGTCCCGGTTGGTGGCACCAACCGGGACTAAAGGGGAGCATTGGTCCCGGTTCGTGGCACAAACCGGGACCAATGCTCCGTCTATATATACAACACTTGTGAAATTTTTTGTTCAGTTCTTCGATCCCGCCCCGACGACGCCGCTAGGCTGCCCCTCTGCGCCTCGCCATCGCCGTCGTCGCCCCTGCCTCCGACGCCATCCCGCGCCGCCCCGACGCCGTCGCCGCCCCGCGTCGCGCCCCGACGCCGTCGCCGCCCCGCCTCTGTCTCGCCGTCGCCTTTGCCTCGCCGCACCCCAGCTGCCCCACGCCGCCGTCGCCTCTTCCTCGCTTTGGTCAGGGCCGACACCGCCCCCCTCTTCCCCCTGTTTTTTTCAAATATATATATATATATATATGTTTTTTTCCTGATTATATGTATATGTATGAGTATATGTATGTGTGTATATCTGTTTATATGTCCTTTTTTAGATTTTTTGTTTTTTGCATTTTTATAAAAATGTATATATGTATGTATATATGTTCTCTGTGTGTGTATATATATATATGTTAATGTATATATGCAAAAGATAGATTTTTAGAAAAAATAGTAATTTTTTCTGTTCATAGATTTTTTGGTGATATTGATTATTGTAAATATGCAAATGTTTGTATATTCATATGAACAATGAATTAGGCAAAACCTTTACCTTTTTTCTAAAATTTCTATTTGAACATTATTTAAAAAAAACAAGCAATACTACTTCATGTATTTTTAAGAAGGAAGAAGAAGAAAAAGAATGAGAGGAAAAAGGAAATAAGAAGAGGAAGAAAGGAGAAGAAGAGGGGAGAGGAAGACGAGGAGAAATAAATAACAAGAAGAAAAAAGAAGAAAAAGAAGAGGAGAAGAAGAAAGGAATAGAGGAGAAGAAGAGAACTTCTCCTCTTTTTTTTCTTCTTTTTTTCTTCGATCTTCTCCTCTAGCTATTCCTTTCTTCTTCTCCTCTTTTTATTTCTTCTTTGTTTTCTTATGTTTTATCGGGTCTGTCGTCATCGTTATATACCCCTCCCGATAACTTCAACATGAGGGGGGGGGGGTCGATATACCCCCTCCCCAATAATATTATTTTCCCATGTACGTATGTCATGTCGATATAAACTCCCGATAACTTCAACACGTGGGGGGGGGTCGATATACCCCCTCCCAATAACTTCAACATGAGGGGGGGTCGATATACCCCCTCCCGATAACTTCAACACGTGGGGGAGGGGTCGACATACACCCCCTCCCGATAACTTCAACACGAGGGGGGTCGATATACCCCCTCCCGATAACTTCAACACGTGGGGGGTCGATATACCCCCTCCACGAAAATATTATTTTCCCATGTACGTATGTCGTCGTTGTCGATATACCCCAAACCCTTGAAGCGTTGTCGAGGCCACCCCAAACCCTAGAGAAGCAGCGTCGAGGCCACTAATTAATATTAGTTCTACGTTTGCCACTAATATATCCATCTGTCATGTTTGAATAATAATTGCCATGTTGTAAATATTTGTAGAAATTATGGACACCGCCCAAGACAAAGTACAAGAAGAGTTGTTGGGGGACATAATCGCACGAGGAAGTGATGTCGTCTGCTCGTTGTTTCTCAATGACACCGATGGTCTGGAAGCAGCTCGCTATGATTATGATGGCTCCGGTGACCCAATGCCGGTGCAAGGAGACCGTGATGACGCCTCCGGTGACCGAACCGTGTCCGGCCAGGTATATATATTAGTTAAGCCTGTGCTGACTAGCTAATTGATGCATTCATTGTTTTGGTATGTACACATATTAATTAAGTCTTTGTTCTTTTTTCTAGCCCTCCGGATCGAGCACAACTTCGGTAAAGAGACGAGGCCCGAAGAAAAAGTTGAGCTCGGATGAAAGGTTTGAGATCATAGCAATCGCGCCCGACGGCCAACCGATTGAACCCATCCGGACAAAGAACGCATTTCTTGCTCAGTGCGGGGTTCTGGTTAGGGACAAGATCCCGATCAGCATCCAGCAATGGTTAAAGCCGGCTACAAAAGACCCTGAGGTGTCTTATGTCAATGATATGCAGAAAAATGATCTTTGGACTGAGCTGAAGTCAAATTGCACCCTACCGCCAGAGGATGCTTTCTACCTCTTGAGCTTGCCTTGGTTTTCCCCGAAGAGGAAAGGATGATGCAGTAGAGTAGCATAAGTATTTCCCTCAGTTTTTGAGAACCAAGGTATCAATCCAGTAGGAGGCCACGCGCAAGTCCCTCGTACCTACACAACACAAAGAGCTCAACGCAACCAACGCGATTAGGGGTTGTCAATCCCTTCACGGTCACTTATGGAAGTGAGATCCGATAGAAATATTTTTGGTATTTTTGATATAAAGATGCAAAGTGAAAAGTAAAAGGCAAAGTAAAAACAAAACAAGATTAAAGTGATGGAGATTGATATGATGAGAATAGACCCGGGGGCCATAGGTTTCACTAGTGGCTTCTCTCAAGAGCATAAGTTTTCTACGGTGGGTGAACAAATTACTGTTGAGCAATTGACAGAATTGAGCATAATTATGAGAATATCTAGGCATGATCATGTATATAGGCATCACGTCCGTGACAAGTAGATCGAAACGATTTTGCATCTACTACTATTACTCCACTCATCGACCGCTATCCAGCATGCATCTAGAGTATTAAGTTAAAAACAGAGTAACGCTTTAAGCAAGATGACATGATGTAGAGAGATAAATTCATGCAATATGAAATAAACCCCATCTTGTTATCCTCGATGGCAACGATACAATACGTGTCTTGCTGCCCCTTCTGTCACTGGGAAAGAACACCTCAAGATCGAACCCAAAGCTAAGCACTTCTCCCATGGCAAGAACTACCAATCTAGTTGGCCAAACCAAACGGATAATTCGAAGAGACTTGCAAAGATAACCAATCATACATAAAAGAATTCAGAGAAGATTCAAATATTGTTCATAGATAGACTTGATCATAAACCCACAATTCATCGATCTCAACAAACACACCGCAAAAGAAGAAGATTACATCGAATAGATCTCCACAAGAGAGGGGGAGAACATTGTATTGAGATCCAAAAAGAGAGAAGAAGCCATCTAGCTAATAACTATGGACCCGAAGGTCTGAGGTAAACTACTCACACTTCATCGGAGGGGCTATGATGATGTAGAAGCCCTCCGTGATGACGGCCCTCTCCGGTGGAGCTCCGGAACAGGCCCCAAGATGGGATCTCGTGGATACAGAAAGTTGCGGCGGTGGAATTAGGTTTTTGGCTCCCGTTCTGATCGTTTTGGGGTACGTGGGTATATATAGGAGGAAGGAGTACGTCGGTGATGATGTAGAAGCCCTCCGTGATGACGGCCCTGTAGGGGGGGCGCGCCCCCTACCCTCGTGACCGCCTCCGGTACTTCTTGGAGTAGGGTCCAAGTCTCCTGGGTCTTATCCGAGAAGAAAATCACGTTCCAAAAAGGATTTTTCTGTTTGGACTGCGTTTGATATTCTGTTTCTTCGAAACACTGAAATAGGCAAATCTGGGCTGGGCCTCCGGTTAATAGGTTAGTCCCAAAAATAATATAAAAGTGGAAAATAAAGCCCAATATAGTCCAAAACAGTAGATAATATAGCATGGAGCAATCAAAAATTATAGATACGTAAGAGGCGTATCAGGCATCCCCAAGCTTAATTCCTGCTCGTCCTCAAGTAGGTAAATGATAAAAAGAGAATTTTTGATGCGGAGTGCTACTTGGCATAATTTCAATGCAAAATTTCTTAATTGTAGTATGAATATTCAGATTAGAAAGATTCAAGACAAAAGTTCATATTGACATAAAGAATAATAACACTTCAAGCAAACTAACAAAGCAATTATGTTTTCTCAAAGTAACATGGCCAAAGAAAGTTCATCCCTACAAAATCATATAGTTTAGTCATGCTCCATTTTCGTCACACAAGAATGCTCTCATCATGCACAACCCCAATGACAAGCCAAGAAATTGTTTCATACCTTAATAATTTCAAACTCATAAACTTTCACGCAATACATGAGTGTGAGCCATGGATATAGCACTATGGGTGGAATAGAATATAATAATGAGGGTTGTGTGGAGAAGACAAAAAAGGAGAAAGTCTCACATCAACGAGGCTAATCAATGGGCTAGGGAGATGCCCATCGATTGATGTTAATGCGAGGAGTAGGGATTGCCATGCAACGGATGCACTAGAGCTATAAATGTATGAAAGCTCAACAAAAGAAACTAAGTGGGTGTGCATCCAACTTGCTTGCTCATGAAGACCTAGGGCACTTGAGGAGGCCCATTGTTGGAATATACAAGCCAAGTTCTGTAATGAAAAATTCCCACTAGTATATGAAAGTGATAACTCAAGAGACTCTCTATATGAAGAACATGGTGCTACTTTGAAGCACAAGTGTGGAAAAAAGGATAGTAACATTGCCCCTTTTTGTTTTTTTGGGCCTTTTTTTTGGCATTTTTTTGGGACAATGCTCTATTGAATGATGATTATCACACTTCTATTTATTTACAACTCAATGATTACAACTCGATACTAGAACAAAGTATGACTCTATATGAATGCCTCCGGCGGTGTACCGGGATATGCAATGAATCAAGAGTGACAAGTAAAAATTATGAACGGTGGCTTTGCCACAAATACTATGTCAACTACATGATCATGCTAAGCAATATGACAATGATGAATGTGTCATGATAAACTGGATGGTGGAAAGTTGCATGGCAATATATCTCGGAATGGCTATGGAAATGCCATAATAGGTA
Source organism: Triticum urartu (assembly GCF_003073215.2). Classification (NCBI taxonomy): domain Eukaryota; kingdom Viridiplantae; phylum Streptophyta; class Magnoliopsida; order Poales; family Poaceae; genus Triticum; species Triticum urartu. Next base: position 20,972,423 of record NC_053023.1, read on the forward strand.
GGTATGGTGGCTGTTTTGAGGAAGATATAAGGAGGTTTATGTGTGAAAGAGTGTATCATATCACGGGGTTTGGATGCACCGGCGAAGTTTGCACCAACTCTCAATGTGAGAAAGGGCAATGCACAGTACCGTAGAGGCTAGCAATGATGGAAGGGTGAGAGTGCGTATAATCCATGGACTCAACATTAGTCATAAAGAACTCATATACTTATTGCAAAAATCTACAAGCCATCAAAAACCAAAGTATTATGCGCATGCTCCTAGGGGGATAGATTGGTAGGAAAAGACCATCGCTCGTCCCCGACTGCCACTCATAAGGAGGACAATCAAATAACACCTCATGTTTCAAATTTGTTGCATAATGTTAACCATACGTGCATGCTACGGGACTTGCAAACTCTAAGTCAAGCACTTCTCAAATTCACAATTACTCTACTAGCATGACTTTGATATTACTAGCTCCATATCTCAAAACAATTATCAATCATCCAACTTTTCTTAGTATTCAACGCACTCAAAAGAAAGTTTCACAAATCTTGAATACCAAGCAAGTTATTATTAAGCAAATTACCATGCTATTACGACTCTCAAAATAATTTAAGTGAAGCATGAGAGATCATAGTTTCTTTAAAACAAACCACCACCGTGCTCTAAAAGATCTAAGTGAAGCACATAGAGCAAAATTTCAACGCTCAAAAGATATAAGTGAAGCACATAGAGCAAAACTACATAGCTCAAAAGATATAAGTGAAGCACATAGAGTATTCTATCAAATTTTAATTCATAGATGACTCTCTCAAAAGGTTTGTACAGCAAGGAGGATTGTGGCACACTAACAAACAAAGACACAAATAATACAAGACGCTCCAAGCAAAACACATATCATGTTGGTGAATAAAAATATAGCTCCAAGTAAATTACCGATGGAAGTGGACGAAAGAGGGGATGCCTTCTGGGGCATCCCCAAGCTTTGACTTTTTGGTGTCCTTGGATTATCTTGGGGGTGCCATGGGCATCCCCAAGCTTAGGCTCTTGCCACTCCTTGTTCCATAATCCATCAAAAGAACTCACCCAAAACTTGAAAACTTCACAACACAAAACTCAATAGAAATCTCGTGAGCTCCGTTAGAGAAAGAAAACATAAAACCACTTCAAGGTACTGTAATGAACTCATTCTTTATTTATTTTGGTTTTAAACCTACTGTATTCCAACTTCTCTATGGATTATAAACTATTTTACTAACCATAGATTCATCAAAATAAGCAAACAACACACGAAAAACAGAATCTGTCAAAAACAGAACAGTCTGTAGTAATCTGTAACTAACGCAAACTTCTGGAACTCCAAAAAATCTACCAAAATTAGACGACCTAGATAATTTGTTTATTGATCATAAGAAATTGGATTCAGTATTTTATCACATTCTGATGATTTTTAGTAATTCGGGCACTGAACGCAAAGTTTCTGGAAATT